>NC_089219.1:57500199-57808423 GCF_963924675.1 Phocoena phocoena | reverse complement strand
TTCTGTGGCTTCTCTTGTTGCAGAGCACGGGCTCTAGGTGTGCGGGCTCTAGACCGCGGGCTCAGTAGTTGTGGCACGTGGGCTTAGTTGCTCCCTGGCATGTGGGATTTTCCAGGACCAGGGCTTGAACCTGTATCCTCTGCATTGGCAGGTGGATTCTTAACCACTGCACCACCAGGGAGGTCCCACAGACCCTGTTTTAAAAGAGCTCAGCTTCTAACTCAGGAGACAAATAATTGTGATACACTGTGATCAATGCCATATTAAGACATGTGCAGAATGTGATGGGAGTACTTACAAAGAAAATATTAACTACTGTGAAGTGGAAAACAAAAAATGAGAGAACGTTCATAGAGAACATTATTGACTTTTGAATTGGGTTTCTAAAGATAATTAGTAATTTGTCAGGAGAACAAAAGGAGAGACCCATTCCAGGCAGAGGATAAAACATGAGGTAATGCAAAGGATTATGCAAGTAAAGTTAAAAGAATGAGGAAATAATGGTTGACCAAAAGTGCTGGAAGAAGTGGGTACTTCCTTGAGGGTCAGGATGTCTTTTCCTCTAAGATGGTAATGAGGATTAGTGAAAATATTAATAAGGTTGGAAAAGTGCTTGATGGACTCTTCTATTTGGTGTTAGCATATGTAACAGAATGCTTCTGACAAGTAACAGAATACCCAACTACCATTTTTTCCACATTAAAAGAAGTTAAATGTAGGTAGCTTTTGGGTTTGCTTTTGTGGCTTAATTGTGTCAGAATCTGGATTGGAAGCTCTGCTCTTCTCTTTTCGTAAGCCTTTTCTTCTTCTTTCTTGCCTCATGGTCTCATGATATGTGCCCCAGCTCTGGGTATTATATCCACATTAAAAGCAGAAAGAGGGAGAAAGGCAGTAGCACCAGTCACATCTCCCTCATTTATCAGGAAAGTAAACATTTTCCCAGAAGGCTTCCTTTTTCCTGTATATTTCTGTTTTTATCTCATTGGCCAGAACTGTGTCACATTGACACCACTAGCTTCAAGAGAGGCTGGAAAAGCCACACATTTTATTTCTCAGCCTGTATTAATGGAAAGAGGCCAGGGAAGGGAGAAAGGCTTAGCAATGAAAACTTAAGCAATTAGCAATGTCTGTTGTAGGAAGATGCCCGTCCTCTCAGGAGGGGACAAAGAATTGAATTATTGTCATAAGCTCCCCCAGCAGTCTCTACATATATTCTTGCCACCCTCCAATTTGTTTTTCCAAACTGTATGCAGAATTGAACCTGCTCTCCTTCTTGGATGGGACTCGAACCCAGCCAAAATTCAGATTGGGACTTGAATCGACAGGATGGGACTTGAACCCATGGAATGGGACTCAAGCCCAGCCACACCTCAGACTGGGGTCCCTGACTTAGGAGGGGACTCAGATCCACTGTCTTTTAATTGAAGCTGCTCACCTGGTGTCAGGTCTTACTCAAGCTCAGGTTCTTTTTTCTCCTTGCAGAAAGAATTCAGCATGAGGCAAAGCGATAGGCAAAGAGTGAGTTTATAAGCATAGGATACTTGTGAGAGCTACAAATGGGCAGGCAAGGGAGCACAGCCCTGAGAACAAAGAGCGTTACATTTTTACAATCAAAGAAGAAGTGGGGTGGGAAGAGAAGACCACCTTCTTCCTCAGTTTTGGGTAGACGTCAAGGCTTAAATCACTAGTTCCTCCTTTGACCCTGTATTGTCTAATGGGGACGGTCATGACGCTATTTAAATATGTATATTAGCAGAAGCGTGGTGACATATACTAATATATGGTAATTCATCTCAGGTTTTGGTATAATGTCCCCTTTCACCTACTTTCTTTCCTTTTTCACCTATATTTCTGTCTTGCAGAAATGCTACTCTTCAAGGACTACTAACTCCCTGACTTCATGTAACAAGATTCAGACCATATATCTATTGTGTTTTAACAATGACGTTTGTGGCTTGAGTGTGCCTGGTGCTTGGATGCACCTGGTCTTTCGTCAAGGTAGTGTAGATTGTTGCTAGGTTACTAGATTCTTTTCTTGAGTGGTCAATAGTTTACAACAGTCTCCCCAAACTCCCTTAAAATTCTTTCTGTCTTTAATCCCTTAGTGGGATTTCTAAGCCAACTAATTATCCTACTGTATCCCTATTAGAATGATCTTTTTAAGAACACAATCTAATCGCATTCTCCCTGCTTAAAGCCCTCCAATGGATTTGCACTCCTCTTAAGATAAAGAAGAAAATCTTTATGTAGTGATTTGCCTTGAGGTCTACCTCTATTTGTCTACATCAAAAACAAACAAACAAACAAACAAACGTAACAAAACTTCACCTCCAGAAGCCTTGAAGAATAGTATAGATGTTTATATCGTCTTGGCCTGCTGGTGAATTCCAACCACAAAGTCAAGTCTCTAAACTGAGTCACACCCAAACAATTCTACTTCTACCACCTGGTAGATCAGTATTTCTCAGTCTTGACTGCATTAACATAATCTGGTATATCTTTTATTTTTATTTCTGGCTGCGTTGGGTCTTCGTTGCTGCACGTGGGCTTTCTCTAGTTGTGGCGTGCCGGGCTATTCTTTGTTGCAGTGTGCGAGCTTCTCATTGCTGTGGCTTCTCTTGTCGCGGAGCACGCGCATGGCACCTAGTCATGGTAGTCGTGGCACGCGAGCTCAGTAGTTGTGGCTTGCAGGCTGTAGAGCGCAGGCTCAGTAGTTGTGGTACACGGGCTTAGTTGCTCCGCGGCATGTGGGATCTTCCTGGACCAGGGCTCGAACTCGTGTCCCCTGCATTGGCAGGCGGATTCTTTTTTTTTTTGAAACATCTTTATTCGGGTATAATTGCTTTACAGTGTTGTGTTAGTTTCTGCAGTGTAACAAAGTGAATCAGCTATATGAGTACGTATATCCCCATATCACCTCCTTCTTGAGTCTCCCTCCCACCCTCCTTATCCCACCCCTCTAGGTGGTCGCAAAGCACCGAGCTGATCTCCCTGTTCCATGCAGCTGCTTCCCACTAGCTATCTATTTTACATTTGGTAGTGTATGTATGTCAGTGCTACTGTCTTACTTCATCCCAGCTTACCCTTCCCCCTCCCTGTGTCCTCAAGTCCATTCTCTACGTCTGTGTCTTTATTCCTGCCCTGGCAAGCGGATTCTTAACTACTGCGCCACCAGGGAAGTCCCCTATTAGGTTCTATCTACTGTAAGATCGTTCATTTTTATAATTAACATATCTGTGCCATAATGCTACTTTAAGGTATATGTAACTAAATCATAGATGAAGATCTGGTGTTCTTAAAGAAACAAAGTTTAGAGTATCAAGAACCAAAATTTAGGGGCTTTCCTGGTGGCACAGTGGTTGAGAGTCCACCTGCCAGTGCAGGGGACACGGGTTCATGCTCCGGTTCGGGAAGATCCCACATGCCGCGGAGCAGCTGGGCCCATGAGCCATGGCCGCTGAGCCTGCGCGTCCAGAGCCTGTGCTCCGCAATGGGAGAGGCCACAACAGTGAGAGACCTGCGAACCACGAAGAAAAAAAAAAAAAGAACCAAAATTTCTAGTCTCAAAACTGCCAGTATTCCTTTTTGACCTTAAACTTCTCACTTAGCCTCTCTGTTTCTCATTTTCTTCACTGATAAAACGAACAGTTTGAACTAGATATATCTTCAGTTGTGTCCATTATGGGTAATTCATTTATTTTTTCACTTACCTTATATCTATCTTAGCTAGATTTGCTTATATAAATTATCTCTCCCTCATATTTTACTTTATTTTTATTATTTATTTATTTTTTTTTTTGCGGTACGCGGGCCTCTCACCGCTGTGGCCTCTCCCGTTGAGGAGAACAGGCTCTGGACGCGTAGGCTCAGCGGCCATGGCTCATGGGCCCAGCTGCTCCTTAGCATGTGGGATCCTCCCGGACCGGGGCACGAACCCATGTCCCCTGCATCGGCAGGCGGACTCTGAACCACTGCGGCACCAGGGAAGCCCTCTCCCTCATATTTTAAATTTATTGCATAAATAATAAAAATTAAAGAACATATTTTAAAAGAAGAATCATCCAATACTATAAAGGATTAGCAATTAAAAATTTTGTTTCCTCAGCTTCTCCATATGCATAAGTATTTTAATTGTTATAACCATAGCATGGGTTTTGTCCTGGATTATTCTGTCACTTTACATTTTATCACAAACATTTTCATATGTTTTTAATGTCATATTTAATTACTAGTTACTATTCATAGATGAGTATACTATTATTTATTTAGCCATTCCAAATGTTGATGATTGGTTTGTGAAATTAGTAGCTTGTATTTTTTTTAGGTTATAAGGAGAGTGTTTTTCTCAGGCTTTGGGCCTTCTTAAGGAGACTGAGCCTTAATCTCTAGAAAGTGTATACCCTTAAGTCTTGTTTTCCTAAAGCTTTTCAAGCTTTACCCATGTCAAAGCCTCATGTATCCCTGCTTCACATGCTGTTTTTAACAGAAAACGTTGAACTCTGACCTATATACTGTGTCATGGCTCTTTATTACCCATACAACCAAGTCCAAACTCTCTAGCCCTGACACTCCATCCTCAGTGAAATTTTTCAAGAATCTTGGACTTCTGACAAGACTACAGGCTTGAGGCTAACCCTTTTCAGTGTATGTTTTGCATGGATATTGAGCCTCTTTTTCTCCTATATTTAACCACAACTTTCACTGGAGAGTCTTTTTAGCTCTTGGTGAAGATGATTAGAGGTGAGCTGTAATCTAAATCAAAAGTCAACCAGTAAGAAGGACAAACAGAATAAAAGGCTGTTGTAGATATATACTAGAAATTAGCTTCAGGGCTCAGAGAAGGGTTGCATATTATCTGGGAAATACACTTGCCCATATGTCTCTTGAGTTGTATCAATAGTTGTTCACCCCAATCTCCCTGTTAATATTATAGGATAGATGTAATGGGATGCCCTTGTAGTCATGACTACACATTTGAGATTGGAGTAGGCTTGATGTATCAGCAACAGAGATGGTTTATGAGCCATAGGATCCAGTTTGGCTTCAGAGGGATTAAATAGACTACATCTCACAACATGGCCTATTCCTGGACCATGTAATGCCACCTGCAATGTATGACTCGTCATGGTATTTTGATGAAATGAAAATTAAAAATAACAATTAGTAAATGATTTTTATTAAGTCATGTATTTTAGATTTACAAGTTATTAGGGCAACACCTGGAAAAATTGTAACAAAAGAAGACCTGGAGAAGACTATAGAGATAATACTCACAGAGACAGAAACGATGAACTTTTTTAACCTACCAACAGTCATGGTTTCTGTAGGATCTGAAGAAGCTGAGAAAGTAAGGTATGTATTGTCCAGTTGTTTACATTGCTTTTGTAATTTAAATGCTAAATCAGAGGCTCTTATCCTTGTTTCTGTCTTTGGGGATTTCTGGATAAACACTGGTGGTATATGTGCCTGGTGAAATCGTATATAAAGTTACATATGTGCCTCATGAAATTACATGTAAAGTGTTTATGCTGTATGTTTTTCCTAGAAGAGGAACCCATAGCTTTAGCATATTCTTTAAAAAGTAGGTGAGCTACTAAGTTAAATAATAAAAGAAATAAAGGAGGCTTCTAAGTCTCAGTATAGGTTTTAATGATTTTTTCTTTTATGCATATGTGAATTATTTTCAAGTTAAAAAGAAATGACTGTCATTTTTTATATTTAAAACTTAAAAGGGAAAATATGTTATGGGGAAATGACTGAATTTACTATTGAGAGTAGATTTTCCATTTCTCTTTATTAATGAATATAAATGGATCATTAGTTGTTTTTTTTTTTTTTAAATAAATTTATTTATTTATTTTTGGCTGCACTGGGTCTCCACTGCTGCACGTGGGCCCCCCCCAGCTGCAGCGAGTGGGGGCCACTCCCCGCCGGGGTGTGCATGCCTCTCACTGCGCTGGCCCCTCCTGTGGAGCACGGACTCTAGTCGCACAGGCCCCAGCAGCCATGGCACGTGGGCTCAGCAGTTGTGCCCCGCGGGCTCCATGGCGCAGGCTCAGCAGTGGTAGCACCCGGGCCCAGCCGCTCTGCGGCACGCGGGGATCATTAGTTTTTGCCTCATGTTATTTTGAAACTCTCCTGTTAGGCACATACACATTAAGAATTGTTATGTCTTTTTGGATACTTGACCCCTTTATCATTATGTAATGCCCCTCTTTATCTCTGATAATTTTCATTGCTCTGAAGTCTGCTCTGTCTGAAATTAATACAGCTACATAAATAGATTATTAATATAATTGTTCAGATTAGTTTTCTTCAAGTATAATATGAATATAATTTATAGTACTAAAAAATTCATCACTAAAATAATTTTTATGGTATTATTTTTATACAAATATAAAATCTTGTAAAATTGTTTAGACTATATAATATAGTACAATTAGATCTCAAACAGCATACTTTTTTTGTTTTAACATCTTTACTGGAGTATAATTGCTTTACAATGGTGTATTAGTTTCTGCTTTATAACTCAAACAGCATACTTTTAAAGCTCATGAGACATAAGGGAAAGCTCCCAGGACCAGAAAAAGGAAAGGAAAAGAATAACAATGGGATAGATAAGTGATCTGAAATCATAGAGGGAGAGATGCTAGAAGCAAATGTTAATATTAGCACATGGATCTAGAGTCCACCAGTAAGTCTTGGATCCCCCACAAATTGAGACAGCTGAAGGAGAGATTCTTATATTAAACCAAGACCCTTACAAGGATCTCAGTTATCTCATAAGCAAATACAAATTTTCTCTGGAGGAAAGCATATCCCATTTATACTCTTAAGATTCATTCAGTTTGAGTTTAGTAAAAATACACCAAACCAATAAAGAAACAAGTCATTATGAATGAGAATTTTAAAAATAACAATTCCTAGATCTAAATCCTGAGGACTATGGGTAATGATATTATCAAATATAAAGTATAAAATATATGTGAAATATTTAAATAAAAGATAGAGTTAAAACATCATTAACACTAAGAAACTATCAAAATGATTACTTATAAGACAAAAAATTTAAAAAGAATTTTAAAATAAAGTATGTTTATAATTGTTAAAATTAAAAAGTAAATATTGATTTAATCTTTGATATTAAATATTGATTTAATCTTTGATATTAAATAGATATTGATAATAGACTAGAGGTCTAACATACACCTAATCAGTTCCGAAAGGGCAGAATAGAAAGAATGGACGAGAGTTACTATTCAAGGAGAGTAAGTAATTCCCCAAACTATTGAAAAACACCATTCCACAGAAATAGGAATAAATAAAAAGAAATCCACACACACACAAATGGGACGCATTGTACTCATACTCCAAAATACCAAATATTAAAAGAAGATTTTAAAAACAGAAGGAAAAATATAAAGAACACATCATCTACAGAGAAACACACCAATAGCATTATTAGGGATAAAGAGTGTGGTTTCATAATGATAGGAAGGTATAATAATTCTAAACTTGAAACTCCTAATAAAATAACCTCTTAATATATAAAGCAAAAACTGGAAACTTGATAAGTATCTTATTAAAGTAGGAGGTATGAATATGCCTCTCTTAATTATTGATGTCAATCTGATAAAATTAGTATAGTTATAGAAAATTTGAACCAAAAACATAATTTAATGGTCATATATAGAACTCTGAATTTAACAATTAGATGATTCACACTCTTTTCAATCACACATGGAACAATTACAAAAATCATCCATGTACAAGACCATGAAGCAAGGTTTCAAAAATTTCAAAGAAGTAGTGTCAGACAAACTAAATTCTCTGACCACAGTGGAATGAAGTTAAAAATTAATTACATAAATCTCAACTAAAACATAGATGCATATTCACATACGCTTTTGAAAGTTAAAAAGCACATTTTGAAAATTCCTCATGAACCAAAGAAGAAATCATAATGGAAATCAAAGAAATACTCAGAACAAAACAATTATGAAAATAATACTGCAGGATGACACAAAAGTAGTACTTTGAGGGAAATTTATAGCTTTATGTCTATAATCAAAATTCATAAAACCTATGTGGAGATAGTGCTAGGATATTATTGGTGGGGACCGAAAGTTGTAGGGATGTCGGGGGATATAGTGTAAAAGAGTCCTTTGGAGGTAGTTTAATTCAGTCTTTCCCTAAGAAGTGTCTTGAATTTTCACTTCATTTTTTGGTGCAATCCACATTAAAGAAGGTAATTTTAAGAAAAAGCATAATATCAATAGAAAAATATATGTGTGGTAAAAATTAATTTTTATTAATAAGTTGAGTATATATTACTTTTTATAGCCGGAGAAACAAGAACTATGAGACTCTTTGTCGAAATAGATTAGGTAATGACTTATATGTAGAAAGGATGATGCAGACTATTAATGGAGCACCAAAGAATAAACACGTTCAATGTGACAAAATCATGAAGGAAGACAAAGGTAATTTATGTTTTATTCTGCTTACTAAATTACCATATTTTAATATATATTCTTTGAGTCTGTCGATTAACAAATCAATACTATAGTATATAAGGCAAAAATATAAATGATTTGGCCAAATCACAACAATAGCTGGGTGCTGTGATCTACAGCTTTCAGAATTTGACAATTAAGTTACAAGCAATAAATAGAGATTTAGAAGATTTGAATAATATAATTATCTTGATTTTTATACAAACTATATCATAGAACTGTATTCTTCAAATATTTATGAAACATTTATAGAAACTGATTGTTTACTGTAACAAAGCATATCGACCATAACTAATAAAATTTAAAACATGCCAAGCACTATTTTAGGCTTTTCACATACAGGCATACCTGAGAGATATTGCAGGTTCAGTTCCAGACCACTCCAGTTAAGTGAATATCGCAATAAAGCTAGTCACATGAATTTTTAAAATGTCCCAGTGCATATAATATACTATAGTCTATTAAGTGTACAATAGCATTATATCTAAAAAACCAATGTATATGCTTTAATTTAAAATACTTTATTGCTAAAAAATGCTAACTATCATAGAGCCTTCAGTGAGTCATAATGTTTTTGTTGTAGAGCATCTTGCCTTGATGTTGATGGCTGCTGACTGATCAGGGTGGTGGTTGCTGAAGATTGGGGTGGCTGCAGAATTTTTTAAAAATAAGACAACAATGAAGTTTGCTACATTGATTGACTCTTCCTTTCATGAGTGATTTCTTTGTAGCATGTAATGCTGTTTGATAGCATTTTACCCATAGTAGAACTTCTTTCAAAATTGGACTCAGTCCTCTCAAACCCTGCCACTGCCTTGTCAACTAAGTTTATGTAATACTCTAAATCCTTTGATGTCATTTCAACAATCTTCACAGCATCTTCACCAAGAGTAAATTCCATCTCAAGAAACCACTTTCTTTGCTCATCCATAAGAAGCAGATTGCAGCAATTCATTCAGGCTCTACTTCTTTTTTTTTTTTTTTTTTTTTGCGGTACACGGGCCTCTCACTGTTGTGGCCTCTCCCGTTGCAGAGCACAGGCTCCGGACGCGCAGGCTCAGCAGCCATGGCTCACGGGCCCAGCCGCTCCGCGGCATGTGGGATCTTCCCGGACCGGGGCATGAACCCGTGTCCCCTGCATCGGCAGGCGGACTCTCAACCACTGCACCACCAGGGAAGCCCCAGGCTCTACTTCTAATCCTAGTTCTCTTGCTATTTCTACCACATCTGTAGTTACTTCTACTAAAGTCTTGAACCCCTTAAAGTCATCCATGAGAGTTGGAATCAACTTCTTCCTAACTCCTGATAATGTTTATATTTTGAACTCTTCCTATGAATCACAGATGTTCTTAATGGCATCTAGAATGATGAGTCATTCCTAGAAGGTTTTCAATTTATTTTGCCCAGATCCATCACAGGAATCACTATCTATGACAGCTATAGCCTTCAAAAATGTATTTCTTAAATAATAAGACTTGAAAGTTAAAATGACTCCTTGATCCATGGGCTGCAGAATGGATGTTGTGTTAGTAGGCATGAAAACAACATGAATCTCATAGTACACTTCCATCAGAGCTCTTGGGTGACCAGGTGCATTGTCAATGAGCAGTTATATTTTGAAAAGAATGTTTTTTTTCTGAGTAGTAGATCTCAACAATAGATTTATCATAATTATTAAGGACTCTAGGATTTTCAGAATGGTAAATGAGCATTGGCTTCAACCCAAAGTCATCAGCTGCATTAGCTCCTAACTGACAAGAGAGTCAGCCTGTCCTTTGAATCTTTGAAGTCAGGCATTGACTTCTCCTCTCTAGCTGTAACAATCCTGGGTGTTGTCTTCTTCCAATACAAGGCTGTTTCATCTATATTGAAAATCTGTTGTTTAGCATAGCCATCCTTATTAATTATCTTAAGTAGGTCTTCTGGTTAACTTGCTATAGCTTCTACATCAGCTCATGCTGCTTCACCTTGCACTATTATGTTATGGAGATGGCTTCTTTCCTTAAACATCATGAGCTCTGCTAGCTTCAGACATTTCTTCTGCAGCTTCCTCACCTCTCTCAGCCTTCATAGAATTAAAGGGAGTTAGGGCCTTCTTCTGGATTAGGCTTTGGCTTAAGGGAATGTTGTGGCTGGTTTTCATCTTCTACCCAGACCACTAAAACTTCCTCCTATCAGCAATAAGGCAGTTTTACTTTCTTACCATTCATGTGTTCACTAGAGTAGCACTTTTAATTTCCTTCAAGAACTTTTCCTTTTCATTCACAATTTGGCTGTTTGGTGCAAGAGGCCTAGCTTTGGGTCTCTCAGCTTTCACCATGCCTTCCTCACGGAGCTTAATCATTTCTAGTTTTTGATTTAGAGTGAGATGTGTTATTCTTTCTTTCTCTTGAACACTTAGAGACCATTATAAGGTTATTAATTGGCCTAATTTCAATATTGTCATTTCTGAGGAGGTGGGGAGGCTTGAGGAGAAGGAGAGAGATGGGGGATGAGTCAGTCAGTGAAGCAGTTGGAACATAAACTACATTTATAGAATAAGTTCACTGTCTTATATTGACATGGTTCGTGTTACCCCCAAACAATTACAATACTAACATCAAAGATCACTGATCACACCTCACCATAACAAATATAATAATGAAAAAGTTTAAGTACTGCAAGAATTATCAAAATGTGACATAGAGACATGAGGTGAGCAAATGCTGTTGGAAAAATGGCACCAACAGACTTGTTCAATGCAGGGTTGCCACAAATCTTCAATTTGGAAAAAATGCAATACCTGCAAAGTGCAGTAAAGGAGGTAGACCTGTATATTAACTGATTTAATTCTCACAGCAACCCTATGAGGTAGGAGCTCTTACTAGTCCTCATTTTTTTTGGGGGGGTGCACCCCCAGGCTTGCGGGATCTTAGTTCCCCAACCAGGGATTGAACCTGGGCCATGGCAGTGAAAGTACCAAGTCCTAACCACTGGACCACCAGGGAACTCCCTATTCCTCATTTTATAGAAGAAGAAACAGGCAAAGAGATGTTAGCTAATTTGCCCAAGGTCACTCAGTTACTATGGTGGACAACGATACTCCCAGACGCTCTGGTTCTTGAACCTGTTCTCTTAACTACTATACTTACTATCTTTCAGTGTTTATAAATTAACAACTCTGAGAACACTGCATTGCCAAACTTCTGAATGCTGTGGCCAAAAAGGTAATTAGAAGAAAGGTTATAATCTTAATGGCCTTTGTTACTCAGCAAAACCATAAGCTAATTCTTTAAAAAGATTAAAATAGACAAACTTCTAAGCAGGTGCTAAATCAAGAAAAGAGAAACTTACAATTAGTAGGAAAGCTTTGTGGCATCTTTACTTGCTCTTGTTCCACTCCCCTCCCCAGTAGAGTGGTAGTCTTAAAGATAGAAGCCTGCCTTCTCAGTGTGAGACCCTGGCCCTTGGTTCCAGAGGGAACAGAAAAGACCTTATTCTCAAAGAATTTGGTTTGTATGTTTTAACCTGTCTAGGGGCTACCTGGAGGATTGACCTAAGGCATTTGTGGTTTTTTTGCCTAACCCAGAACTCTCTCAGGTGATAAGCATAATGCATTCTTCAAAAAACTGTAAGGCAGATGAACAACTCACTGCTACCTAAGGCAAAATAATGCAACTGAGTCAAACAAGAGACACACTGAAAGCCTGGAAGAAAAAACTGAGAGAGACTTCCTTTGGGAAATTAAGGTATTGAAAAAGGCTTGCATATACAGAGGAATTCAGAAAGTCATGCACATGCCTAGGGCAGGATGCATGCTCAGAAAGACCTGAAAAGATCCTAAACTTTCACTTCTGGCTGATCTCTAGGCTCAGTACAAGCAGGAAGTGAAAGCTGTGGTATAGTTTTAAGCAGCATGTCTAAGCATTGAAGGAATTCCCCAACATGGAGCCCATCTGCAAAGACTGGGAGGGTTTTTTTCCCTTTTTTTTTTCCTTTCTTTCTTTCCTTTTTTTCTTCTGAGTGGGAAGAAACCCAGGTGTTCAAGGAAATCTCTGTCAGGACACTAACTGACCAAAAGCTAAAAAACAAACACTTATGAGATGATACGTGACAAAGAATACAGACTTTACAAAAATAGTTTAGCAAAATCACTTAGCAAACAAACAACTACCACTCACAGCAAACTATGATATCAGATCCTGAGGAAGAGAGTGATTTCCAGAATTACCACATAATTATATTCAAAATGTTCAATTGTCAAAAAAAAACTGCAAAGGATACAGAGGAACAAGAAGGTATGGCTCTTTCAAAGGAGAAATGAACAGAAACTCTCCCTGAGGAAGTATAGATATTAAACTTACTAGGCAAAGGTTTTAGATCAATTGTATTAAAAAAAAGAAGAAGAAGAAGAAAAAAAAAGCTAAAGGAAGCTATGGACAAAGAGATAAAATAAACCAGAACAGTGTGTGAACAAATAAAAAGTATCAATAAAGGTAGAAATTATAAAAAGGAAAAAAAACAAATTCTGGAGTTAAAAGTACAATAACTGAAATGGAAAAACTCCCTAGAGTTTTCAGTAGCACATCTGAGCAGGCAAAAGAAAGAATCACCAGTTTTTAATAATAGGTCAATTGAAATAATCCAGTCTGAGAAGCAGAAAGCAAAAATAATGAAGTAAAATGAACAGAGCCTAAAGGACCTGTGGGACTCCATCAAGTCACCAACATACATATAATGGAAATTTCAGAAAGAGAGGAGAAGAAAGAGATAAAGGGGCATAAAGAAAAGTTGAAGAAGTAGTGGCCTAAATATTCCCAAATTCCCAGCTAAAAGACATAAATCTGCACCTCCGAGAAGCTTAACGAACTCCAAGAAAGATAAAAATAAAGAGATCCACACTGAGACATATTATAATCAAACAGTTGAAATACAAAGAGAAAATCTTGAAAGCAACAGGAGAAAAGTAACTCATCATTTACAAAGGATCATCAATCAGATTACACTCAATTTTCAGCAGAAACCATGGAGGCTGGAAGCCAATGGGATGACATACTTAAAGCACCAAAAGAAAAAACTGTCAACCAGGAATTCTATATTCTTCAAATAATCCTCATGAAGGAGAAATCTAATTAAAACTGAATGAAGGAGAAATTAAGATGTTCCTAGATAACTAAAAGCTAAGAGAATTCAGCACTAGTAGAACTGCCTTACAAGAAATGCTAACAGGAGTCCCTTCAGTCAGAAATGAAAGGATATTAGACAGTAACTCGAAGACATATGAAGAAATACAGAAGATTGGTAAAGGTAACTACATAAGTCAATACAAAAGCCAATATTGTAATGTTGGTTTGTAACTCCTATTTTTTTTGCAATATGACTTAAAATAAATGCATTGAACAATAATTCTAAATCTATGCTAATGGGCATACAAAGCATAAAGATGTAATTTGTGACATCAACTTAAAGTGGATGGGATTTAGCTGTATAGGAGCAGTTTTTGTATATAACTGAAGTAAGGTAGTATTACTTCAAAATAGAATGTTAAAATTTTAAGAAATTAATTTTAATTCCCAAGGCAGTCACCAAGAAATCACTTAAAAATTACAGAAAAAAATTTAGAGAGGAATAAAAATGATGCACTATAAAAAAGATCAATTAAACATTAAAGAAGATGGTCATGGAGGATTTGAAGAACAAGAAAATTTGAGACATAAAGAAGACAGATTAAAAATGGCAGAAGCCCTTCCTAAACAGTAATTACTTTAAATAAATGGATTAAACACTCCAATTAAAGAGCAAATGTTGGTAGGGTGGATTAAACAAAGATAACAAACATCAAAAAAACTGGAAGAAAAAAACCCATGATCCATCTATATGTTGTCTAACAAGAGACTCACTATTTTTTCCAGTTTTATTGAGAAATAATTGATATACATCAATGTATAAGTACAGCATGATGGTTTGATTTACCTATATTGTGAAAAGATTACCACAATAGGTTTAATTAACAACCATCATCTCATATAGATAAAATAAAAAGAAAAGTTGCAGAATATAAGATCAGCACACAAAATTCAGTTGTATTTCTATATATTACCTATGAACAATCCAAAAAGGAAATTAAGAAAGTAATTGTGTTTATAATAGCATCCTAAATAATAAAATACCTAGGAATAATTTTAACCAAGGAGATGAAAGACTTGTACACTGACACCTATAAAACATTGCTGAAAAAAATTAAAGGAGACCTAAGTAAATGGGAAATACATTCTGTGTTTATGGGTTGAAAGACTTAATGTTATTAAGATGTGAATACCACCCAAAATAATCCCAAAGACTTTTTTGCAACAATAGAAAAAAAGTCATCCTAAAATTTATATGGAATATCAAAGGATCCCCAAGTAGCCAAAACAATCTTGAAAAAGAACAAAGTTAGAGAGCTCATACTTCCTGATTTGAAAACTTGCTATAAAATTATAGTGATCAAAATGGGTGGTACTAGCATAAAGATAGATATAATACCCCACAGAATGGAAAATAGGTACTCAAATATATGTACACACATGTTCATGGCAGCAATTTTTACCATAGTCAAAAAGTAGAAACAACTGAAATGTCCATCAATGGATGAATGGATAAACAAAATGTGTAAATACATGCAATGAAATATAATCCAATCACAAAAAGGAATCAAGTACATTCTCTGAGCAACTTCCCCTCTTCTACCCTGGAAGATGTCAGAAATTTCTTCTCTGGAGAGGACAAAATAGAGGCTCTTTAGCTGGGGAACACCAGGCATAGATCAAGACATGGGTACTTAAACAAACAAAACAAAACAAACAAACAAGCATACTGAATGCTACACACAGAGACTCCTCTGAAATCCTCTCCTCCATCATGGACGGCTTGTAGAACATAGGTAGCAAGACTCTTAACCATCCATTATCTGGATGTACCACAGTTAATTTATCCATTTACCTACTGAAGGGCATCTTGATTGTTTCAAGTTTTGGCAATTATCAGTAAAGCTGCTATAAATATCTGTATGCAGGTTTTTGTATAGACATAAGTTTTTAACTCCTTTTGGTAAATATCAAGGAGCGCTATTGCTGGATTGTATGGCAACAGTATTTTTATTTTTGTAAGAAATAGCCATACTGTCTTGAAAGTGGCTGTACCATTTTGCATTCCCAGAAGCAATGATGAAGAGTTTCTGTGGTTCCATGTCCTCACCAGCATTTTGTGTTGTCAGTGTTCCAGATTTTGACCATTCTAATAGGGGAGTAGTGGCAACTCTTTTTTTTTTTTTGCAACTCATTTTTGTTTGTTTGTTTTTTGGTTTTCTGGCTGCATTGTCCGGCTTGAGGGATCCTAGTTCCCCAACCAGGGATGGAACCCAGGCCCCAGCAGTGAAAGCACCTAGTCCCAACCATTGAACCACCAGGGAATTCTCCTCATTTTTGTTTTAATTTGTACTTCCATGATGACATATGATGTGGAGCATATTTTTGTATACTTACTTGCCATCTGTATGTCTTCTTTGATGAGGTGTCTGTTAAGCTTTTGGCCCATTTTAAAATTTGGTTTTTTGTTTTCTTATTGTTAAGGATCAAAAGATATTTGTATATTTTGGACAATAGTCCTTTTTCAGATGTATCTTTAGCAAATGTTTCCTTCCAATATGTGGCTTGTTGTGTTATTCTTTTGACATTTCTTTTTACAGAGCAGACATTTTTAATTTTAATGAAGTCCAGCTTATCTATTACTGTTTAATGGATTGTGCTTTTGCTGTTTCTAAAAAAGTCATTGCCATACCCAAGGTCATCTAAATTTTCTCCTGTTTTATTCTAGGAGTTTTCTAGTTTTGCTTTTACTTTTAAGTCTATAATGAGTTTTTAGTTAATTTTTCTGAAGGATGTAAGATCTGTGTATAGATTTTTTTTTTTTGCATTTGGATGTGCAGTTGTTCCAGCACCATTTGTTGAAAAGACTGTCTTCGCTCCATTTGTTTTTTTCCATTCCTTTTACAGAGATCAATTGATTATATTAATGTGGGTTTATTTCTGAGCACTCTATTGTGTTCCATTCACATTGTCCATTGTCTTGATTACTATAGCGCTGTAGTAAGTCTTCAAGTTGAGTAGTGTCAGTCCTCTGACTTTGTTCTTTGTCTTCAATATTGTGCTGGCTCTTCTGGGTCTTTTGCCCCTTCACATAAACTTTAGAATCAGTCTGCTGATATGCACAAAATAACTTGTTGGGATTTTGATTGGGATTGCGTTGAATCTATAGATCAACTTGGGAAGAACAGACATCATGACAATGCTGAGTCCTCCTATTAATAAACATGGAATATTTCTCCATTCATTTCATTCTTTGATTTTGTTCATCAGAGTTTAGTAGTTTTCCTCATAATAGATTTTGTACATATTTTGTTAGATTTATTATTATTCCATTTTTGGGGTGCTAATGTAAATCATATTGTTTTAAATTTCAAATTCCTTTGTTCATTGTTGGTGTACAGGAAGAGATTGACTTTTGTGTATTATTAACCTTGTACCCTGCAACCTTGCTGTAATCACTTACTAGTTCAGTAGTTTTTGTTAATTCTTTCAGATTTTCTATATAGATGATTATGTCATCCGAGAACAAAAACAGCTTTATTTCTTCCTTTCCAATCTGTATTTCTTTTATTTCCTTTTTCTTACTGCATTTGCTTGAACTTCCAGTAGGATGTTGAAAAGGAGTGATGAAAGGGGACATCCTTGCCTTGGTCCTGATCTTAGTGGAAAATCTAGTTTCTAGAAGAAAACCATTAAGTATGTTAGCTGTAGGTTTTTATAGATATTCTTTGTCAAGTTAAGTTCCTCCTCTATTCCTAAATTACTGAGAGTTTTTATCATGAATGAGTGTTGGATTTTGTCAAGTGCTTTTTTCTGAATCTGTTGATATGATCAAGTAATTTTTCTTCTTTGGTCTGTTGATGTGATGGATTACATCAATCAATTTTCCAATGTTGAACTAGGCTTTGTATACCTGGGATAAACTCCACTTAATTGTGGTGTATAATTCTCTTTATATACAGCTGGATTTGATTGCTAATATTTCGTAGAGGATTTTTGCATCTGTTTTCATGAGAGTTATTGGCCTGCCATTTTTCTTTCTTATGGTGTTTTTGTCTGTTTTTGGTATTAGAGTAATGCTGGCCTCAAAGTATGAGTTAAGAAGTATTCCCTCTGTTTCTATCCTCTGAAAGATATTGCAGGGAATTGGTATAATTTTCTCCTTAAATTATTGGTAGAACTCAGTGGATCTATCTGGGCCTGGTGCTTTCAGTTTTAGAAGATTATTAATTATTGATTCAATTTCCTTAATTGATATTGTCTGTTTCTTCTTGTGTGAGTTTTGGCAGATTGTGTCTTTCAAGGAATCGGACAATTTCATCAAGGTTTTCAAATCTATTGGCATAGAGTTGTTCATAGTATCCCTTTGTTATCTTTTTTGAAAAATAAATTTATTTATTTATTTATTTATGGCTGCATTGGGTCTTTGTTGCTGCGTGCAGGCTTCCTCTAGTTGTGGTGAGCAGAGGCTGCTCTTCGTTGCGTTGCGCAGTCTTCTCATTGTGGTGGCTTCTCTTGTTGCGGAGCATGGTCTCTAGATCTGCAGGCTTCAGTAGTTGTGGCTTGTGGGCTAAGAGCGCAGGCTCAGTAGTTTTGGCGCACGGGCTTAGTTGCTCCGCGGCATGTGCGATCTTCCTGGACAAGTGAACGAACCCATGTCCACTGCATTGGCAGGCGGATTCTTAACCACTGTGCCACCAGGGAAGCCCTGCTCTAATTCTTTTATATTTTATTATGTTTCATTGAGATATAATTGACACATAACATTAGTTTCAGGTGTACAACATATCAATTAGATGTTTGTATATATTGTGAAATGGATCATGATCATAAGTCTAGTTAACATTCATCACTGTACATAGAAAAGTTTTTTCTTGTGATTACTTTTAAGATCTACTCTCTTAGCAACGTCCAAATATACAATACAGTATTATTAACTATAGTCACCACTCTGTACATTACACCCCCATGCCTTATTTATTTTATAGGGGGAAGTTTGTACTTTTTAACCCCCTTCACCCATTTCACCCACCCCTCACTCCCTTGCCTCTGGCAATTACCAGTCTGTTCTCTGTGTCCGTGCTCTCTCTCTCTCTCTCTCTCTTTTTTAGATTCCACATATAAGTGAGATCATAAGGTATTTATCTTTTTCTGTCTGGCATATTTCATGTAGTATAATAATCTTAAGATCCATCCATGTTGTTGCAGATGGCAAGATTTCATTTTTTCATAGCTATATATTATTACATTATGTATATATAACACATTTTCTTTACCCATTCATCCCTCAAGGAGCACCTAGGTTGCTTCCATATTTTGGCTATTGTACTCATTTTGCTATGAACATGGGGGTGCATATATCTTTTCAAGTTAATGTTTTGCTTTTCTTCGTATAAATACCTAGAAGTGGAATTGCTGGATGATATGGTAGTTCTATTTTTAATATTTTGAGGAACCTCCATACTGCTTTTCATAGTGCTTACACCAATTTACATTCTCACCCATGGTGCACAAGTGTTCCCTTTTCTCCACATCCTTGCCAACACTTATTTTTGTATTTTTGATAATAACCATTTTAACAGGCATGAGATGATATCTCATTGGGTATTGATTTGCATTTCCCAGTTGGTTAGTGATGTTGAGCACCTTTCACGTACCTGTTGGCTCTCTGCATGTCATCTTTGAAAAAAGTCTATTCAGGTCCTCTACCCATTTTTAAAATTAGGTTGTTTGTTTTTAATGTTGAATTATATGAGTTTTGTGTATATTTTAGATATTAACCCTTTATAAGATATATTGCTTGAAAATATCTTCTCCCATTCAGTAAGAGGCCTTTTCATTTTGTTGATAGTTTCTTTTGCTGTGCAAAACTTTTTAGTTTGATATACTAGTCCCATTTGTTTATTTTTGCTTTTGTTTCCTTTGCCTGAGGAGACATATCCAAAGAAGAATTACTAAGACCAGTGTCAAAGAGCATACTTCCTATGTTTTCCCCTAAGAATTTTATGATTTCAGATCTTACATTCAAGTCTTTAATCCATTTTGAGTTAATTTTTATGTATGGTGTAAAATAGTGATCTAGTTTCATTCTTTTGCCTGTGGTTGTCCAGTTTTGTTTTGTTTTTTTGCGGTACACAGGCCTCTCACTGTTGTGGCCTCTCCTGTTGCGGAGCACAGGCTCCGGATGCGCAGGATCAGCGGCCGTGGCTCACAGGCCCAGCTGCTCCGCGGCATGTGGGATCTTCCCAGACTGGGGCACAAACCCGTGTCCCCTGCATCGGCAGGCGGACTCTCAATCACTGCGCCACCAGGGAAGACTGGTTGTCCAGTTTTTACAACACCATTTACTGAAGAGACATTTCTTTCCCCATTGTATATTCTTGGCTCTTTTGTTACAAATTAATTGACAATATATATGTGGGTTTATTTCTGAGCTCTCAATTTTGTTCCATTGATCTATGTGTCTGTTTTTATGTCAATAGCATACTGTTTTAATTACTATACTTTGTAATATAGTTTCTTTTTCTTTTTCTTTTTGGCTGTGTTGGGTCTTCATTGCTGCACGTGGGCTTTCTCTAGTTGCAGCGAGCAGGGACTACTGTTTGTTGTGGTGCGCAGGCTTCTCATTGTGGTGGCTTCTCTTGTTGTGGAGCACCGGCTCTAGGTGTGTGGGCTTCAGTAATTGTGGCATGTGGGCTCAATAGTTGTGGCATGTGGGCTCAGTAGTTGTGGCTCACAGGCTTAGTTGCTCACTGGCATGTGGGGTCTTCCTGGACCAGGGATCAAACCCATGTCCCCTGCATTGGCAGGTGGATTCTTAACCACTGAGCCACCAGGGAAGTCCTGTAATATAGTTTCAAATCAGAGAGTGTGATGCCTCCAACTTTGTTCCTTGTTACACAAGATTGCTCTGGCTGTTTGGTTTTTCTTGTGGTTCCATACAAATTTTAGGACAGTTTGTTCTGTTTCTTTGAAAAATGTCATTGGAATTTCAATGGAGATTGAATTGAATCTGTGGATTTAATTTAACATTTAATTTAACATTTAACATTTAATTTAAATTAATTTAATTTAATTAATTTAATTTAACATTTAACAATACTGATTCGTCTAATTCATGAGCATGAAATATCCATTTATGGCTATTTATTTGTGTCTTCCCATTTATTTGTGTCTTCTTCCATTACTTTCATTAATGTCTTGTGGTTTTCAATATAGAGGTCTTTCACCTTCTTGGTTAAATTTATTCCTAGGTGGTGTTTTTTTGGGGTGGGGGGATGCATTTGTGAATAAGATTTTTTTTCTTTATTTCTCTTTGTGATAGCTTGTTATTGGTGTATAGAAATGCAGCAGATTTTTGTGTATTGATTTTGTATCCTGTAATTTACTGAATTACTTTATTTGTTCTAACAACTTTTTGATGGAGTTTTTAGGCTTTTCTGTATATAATATGTCATCTGCAAAGAGTGACAGTTTTACTTTCTTCTTTCCAATTTGGATACCTATTTCTTTTTCTTTCCTATTTTCTCCGTCTAGGACTTCCAATATTATGTTGGATAAAAGTGGAAATTGTGGGCATCCTTGTCTTGTTCCTGATCTTAGAGGAAATGCTTTCAGCTTTTTATTGTTGAGTATGATGTTAGATGTGGGCTTGTCATATATGACCTTTAATATGTTGAAGTCTGTTCCCTCTATACCCACCTTGTTGACAGTTTTTATCATAAACAGATGTTGACTTTTGTCAAATGCTTTTTGTCCTCTATGATCATATAGTTTTATGCTTCATTTTGTTAATGTGCTGTATCACACAGCCTGATTTGGGGATAAAAACTTACGCTTGATCTCATTCTAAAGTTCAACATTTTTATTCTCTTTTCCCATCTTATGTTTTTGATGTCACATTTAATATCTTTTTATTTTATGTATTCATTGACTAATTATTGTCATCATAGCTATTTTTACTTTTAATCTTCATACTAGCTTAAAAGTGATTAATCCACTTACTATATATTTACCTTTTCAGTGAGACTTGTTCTTTCATGTTTCCTTGTTACTAATTAGCATCCTTTCTTTTCAGCTTAAAGAAGTCCCTTTAGCATTGTTTTCAAGAGGGTATTAAATCGTTTATTGGTTACACATGATAAAGGATGATACACAAGCTTCATTCCCAACTATAACTTTATCTAGTACCATAATTCAATTTAGATATATCGCATAGGATGTGCCAAGAATCATATTAATAACCAAGAAGCTCCATGACTTTGCTTGGGTGACCCTTTTAAAGGTGAACTCCAGGTCACAACACAGTAACTGTCAGTTCAACTATACCAAGGTTTCTGAAGACAATGGCTTCTCTACCCAAGCAGGTTGTAAATAAATTTCACATGGAACCTGGCATCACCCTGAAGGAATACTAACTTCACACTGTTGGCGTAGTTTACCAAAATGGCTTCAGAGTAGACTAACTACTTTACATAGCACATTTTAAAAAGACACATTTATTCAGTGTCATGATCAGACTATTACATTTAACAATCAACAACATGGGTGCAAAAAACAAAAAATCTACATTAAAACCCTTTGTTGGAATGCTTTATACTTTCCACAGAACAGAAACTAAAATAACCTGTTATACAATGAGTCACAAGTACAGTCCTCGAGATTTTTTTTGCCCATACACATGAGTATTGTCTAAAACACGTCCTCTTTGTAGCACCTAGGCCCTGCCACCACTGTGCTTGGCTGAGTTCACAAATCTGTTGTAACCTGTAGTTTCCCTGTCACTTCTCTGGCTCTCCTCTCCTGCTAAGCTTTGTTTCCTGGCAGCAACTAAAACCTTCTGCCACTGCCATAGCTACTGATGCTGCTAGAACCACCATAGCCACCTTGGTTTTGTGGTTTGGCAAAGTATTGGCCCCTACCATCATAGGGCCCAGAACTTCTGCCTCCAAAGTTTCCTCCTTTCATGGGTTCAAAATTTGAAGATTAATTGTTATAATTGCCAAAATCATTGTAGCTTCTGCCACCTCCAAAACTGCTTTCATCATTACCAAATCCATTATAGCCATCCCCACTGCCACCATAGCCACCACCACATCTGCCACCAAAGCCACCTTGACCACTGACGTTTCCTCCACGACCACAGCTGTCATTCCCTCCAAAACCCCCGATGACCACCACCAAAGTTTCCAGAAACACTTTGACCTCTTTGGCTGGATGAAGGACTAGCCACCTTTTGCTTAGATAGGGCTTTCCTTACTTCACAGTTGTGGCCATGCACAGAGTGGTATTTCTTTTTTTTTTTTTTTTGCGGTATGCACGCCTCTCAATGTTGTGGCCTCTCCTGTTGCAGGGCACAGCCTCCGGATGCGCAGGCTCAGCGGCCATGGCTCACGGGCCCAGCCGCTCTGCGACATGTGGGATCTTCCCGGACCGGGGCATGAACCCGTGTCCCCTGTATCGGTAGGCAGACTCTCAACCACTGCGCCGCCAGGGAAGCCCTGGTTTCCTCTTATTAGGAACTCTGGGCCTCCTGGATCTGGATGTCTATTTCCTTCCCAAGGTTAGGGAAGTTTTCAGCCATTATGTCTTCAAATAAGATTTCTTCTTTCCCTTCTTTCTGTTCTGTATTTTTCGTCTTTGTTCTCTTTCCTTCTCAGTTTTGGAGATTTCTGTTGAGATTTCTTCAAGCTCAGAGATTCTTTCCTCAGCAGTGTTCAGTGTACCAATAAGCCCATCAAAGGCATTCTTCTACAGTGTTTTTGGTTTCTCACTTTTCTTTTTGGTCCTTTTTTTTATGATTTCCATCTCTCTGCTTACATTGCCAATCTGTTCTTGCATTTTGTCTACTTTATCCATTAGAGCCCTTAGCATATTCATCACAGTTGTTTTAAATTCCTGGTCTGATAATTCCAACATCCCTGCCATGTCTAGTTTTGATGCTTGCTCTACCTCTTCAAAAATTTTTTTTATCTTTTAGTATGATTTGATTTATCTTTTAGTATGATTTTTATATCTTTTAGTATGATTTTTTATCTTTTAGTATGATTTTTTTAATCTTTTAGTATGATTTATCTTTTAATATGATTTTTATCTTTCGGTATGATTTTATCTTTTAGTATGATTTTTTTATCTTTTAGTATGATCTTTTAGTATGATACATATGATACATGATGTATCAGGTAAAAGGAGCTGCTATAAATAGGCCTTTAGTATTGTGGTGGTAAGGTGTAGAGGAGGCAAGCATTTTAGTCCTTTGATTAGGTTTCAGCCTTTCAGTGTACCTATTCCTGTGGACTATGAACTTCACAAATGTGTCTCAGTTTTTTTCCCCACCCTTAGGTAGGACAAGATGTCTCCAGTGTGCTGGTGCTGGGTATTTCCCTTCCCGCAGGTCAGTTAGGCTCTGAAAAGACCCTGGCAGGCTGTTCTCTGCTGAACTAGTTTATTCTGAGGGCAGGCATTGTTAAGAACAGAGTGCTCTGGTATATTTCAGAATGGTTCCTTTTCCCCCTCCCCTACCAGAAGCATGAGGGATTTTTTTTTTTTTTTTCTCATTCTCACTCTGGGAATCTGGTCCAGCTCCTGGAGATAAAGCTCACAAAATGCAGGGGCTTCCCTATGACTGGGCCCCTTAGAGTTTTTAACTCTCAGACTTGTCCACACTGAACCTGCACCAATTCATCATTTACAGTTCAGGTTTTCCTACCCCAGAACTTGTTCCCACAGCAGTTTCTACTTCTGAGTCTCTGCTCCAGTAAACTGTGACTCTCCAATCTTAGAGTCAGCAGTTCTTTTCCCTGTGTCCTTACCTCTTTTTCAGATCCAAGAAGAGGTGTTGATTTTTCAGTCTGTTTAATTTTTTACTTGTTGTTAGTACAGAATGGCAACTTCCAAGCCCCTTAACTGTGGAACTGGAAACTCTGAGTCCCATCTTCTTAACCTGAGGACAGAATGCTCAGGTGAATCTGCCCAGATCCTTCTCTGTATCTAGCTGGGTTTTACCATTCTTTATATAGTCCCTACTCTCCTTTCCAGTAGGTCTCCTTAGGTAAGTTTGAGGAAACTCATTTCACTTCACAGACATGTTCTGTTTTACCATACTCCTGAGACCAGCAGAGAAGTCATGGTGAACAGAAAACACAAAGCAGCTCACTTACCCTGACCATGTTTTCAGTGGACATTCAGTGCCTAGCTTGTCAGGCGCTGTTAGTGGGTTACGCTCTGTGTTTCCAAGGACTTACTCATGGTCTCACCCTGTGATTCCCCTCTAAGTGTCTCTTATAGACTCTCAAAGAAGCTGAAGTCAGATTATGGCCCAGATAGTTCTGCTTGTCTTCTCTTGGGAGTCCTCATCTAATTGTCCTCATCTAATAGTGGTTTTGTTTTCTCCTTATGCATCTGTGTTAGTGTTTGCTATTCTGTTTTTTTAACTAGACAATGTATTATATAGGTATACATTGTTTGATGGTTGATGGGCTTTTTAGTTCCTTGGCAATCCCAGCTTAATTTATGGACATCAAAGTGGTCTTGGTGACCAAAGACAGATCCAAGCAGAGAAATGCAGGTGCTGGTAGTTGGGAGATTGGCAAGTAAGAGGTGATGCAGAATGGATACATGCAGGACCCCAATAACATTTGCCACAGGAGAAAAAAACCTTAAAACAAAGCAAGAGAATGATCAATACGAAAGTTACGCAAAGTGAATACTTCTTTTGGAGGTAGCTCGAAGGAAGGGGCCTATGATGGGAGAGTGTCCAGGGGGCTTCTAAGCATCTAAGGATGTTCTATTTCTTATATTGGTTTGTGAGTACATGGTATTAATTCTTAATTCACATATATGTGTTATACACTCTTCTGTGAAGGTATATATTTCACAATAAAGGTTTTATTAAAATAATGGGTATAGCACAGGGAACTCTACTCTGTAATGGCCTATATGGGAAAAGAATCTAAAAGACAGTGGATATATGTATATGTATAACTGATTCACTTTGCTGTACACCTGAAACTAACACAACACTGTAAATAAACTATACTCCAATAAAAAATTTAAAAATAATGGTACAATTTATATTAAAGAATTTGATACAGACCAAGTAAGTATTGAGATTTTATGGATCAATAAAAAAGCATGTCTTCCTTGCCTGATTTTGGTTGAAATTGAAAGAGATTCAGGAGTCACAGAGAAGGAAATAAAAGTAGTACCTTTATTACTGATGAAGTTAATTGAAAAATGTAGCCTTAAATCCACAGCTAAGTGGATTTGCTGTTTTCCCCTCCAGAATAGATCTTACCAATAGTAATTGGCACAGCTAGAAAAGCACAGACCTCCTCTGCATGGGTGAGAACAGACCAGAATGCATGCTTTTTGCAAGTGAGGAGGCTTAACAAAAGAATCCAGAAGTGGCTGAGCTGCAATTCCTTCTCCTAAACTCTCCTATAGGATTAGCCATTTCTCTTTCCCTGGCAATTAGTGAATGAGGGACATAGAGAAGCCAGAAATGTCAATTTAGCTGAAGTTGCCTCTGTAAAGATTCACAAAAACTGAGGAAAAGTTTTCCCACCTAACAGTATACATACAATAATTTGTTACAGAAGTGTCACTTCAAAAAAATAGATAATTCAATAAATGTATTAGTGTTCCTGGCTAACTTTTGAAAATACAGTTAAATCCTAAAACTCGGTAGATTTCATAAAGACAGTTTGTTTTCTATGTATATTATACTACAATAAAAATTCTTTTAAAAAAGTATGTGTGATATGAGCTCGTTTTTATTAAAAAATATGCATTTATATTTGTTCATATACAAACACATATATATTTATGTCAGTCTGGAAGGACATGTATGAAAATGTTAGCAGTTATTATTTCTAGGTGATGGAAATGTAAGTCTTACCTTTTCTTTTACAGTAAGCATGTCTTTTTACTCAGCTAAAATAAAATTATTTTTCCTCCTTTTTTTTTTTTTTTTTTTTTTTTTGCGTTACACGGTCCTCTCACGGATGTGGCCTGTCCCATGGCGGAGCACAGGCTCCGGACGCGCAGGCTCAGCGGCCATGGCTCACGGGCCCAGCCGCTCCGCGGCATGTGGGATCTTCCCGGACCGGGGCATGAACCCGTGTCCCCTGCATTGGCAGGCAGACTCTCAAACACTGCGCCACCAGGGAAGCCCAAAATTATTTTTGTATAAATGTTATGTGGCCAATTGTTACTCTTTTATAGTCTGAATTAAACTAGTAGATAGAAACAATGTTTTAAAACTTGTAACAGCTTTACACAATCGTACACTCAGAAATGCTCAAAACATACATATAGTAGGGAATACTTTTTTTTCTGATAGTAATTAAAGTAAGATTTCTTTAATAGTGTATGACAGTATAAAACTGGGAAGTCACACTCATTATTTGTTATTCTACCTTGTACATGATATTATGGCATGTACATAATATCTGTTTCTTAGGTTTTCTGTCTCTTAGGTTAATTTTTATTCCAGTGAACAAATGTAATGATGTTACCTAAACTAAAATTACCAATGAATGTTATTTATTATCTTTAAAGAAGAAACAACTTTAAATCACCAAAACATCTTACATTGCTCATTTATAACTTGTATATTTATTTATGTAACAATTATCTTATTAGTGACCATGTAACAATATATTTCTATATGCTCAACTTACTAAACTTTTAGTTACCGGAAGAAAAAGAAGGTTAGGTAATTCAAAATTCAAAGAAATAATTTCTTTCTAAGGTCTTTTACTTTGTGACCATGGAAATTCTACCCTTTTCAATTCAGCAAAATATACTAGGTATTTATTTACTCTGTGCATGACTTTGTTACATACTGTCAAGATAAGTTCATTAAGATAGAAATGTTATTATGAGATGTGAATTAACATTCTTACTAATTGAAAAAATTGTTAAATACCAGAGCTCCTTCATTCCACATCATGAAAATAAAAGTTCTAACAATGAAGTAGTTGCATTTATTAGATCTAGATCCTGTTTTGACTTTCAGGGAAAATAACTTTTTATTAAGTCATTGTACTTTAACTGAAAGTTTAGTAAGGTTAGCATGTAGGAATATATCATTACATGGTCACTGATAAAATAATTTATATATGAGAATTTCATTGTTATATCAGCAATAAAAGGGGTTGGGCACTTTTTATTTTTATATATTAAAGATAAATAACATTACCAATTTTTGTTTGGAGGCCATTGTTATATTTGCTAATTTGATTAAATGTAGATAAATTAAACAAAAATTTAAAAAGAGAAGGTAATAACCGTACTAGTCTATAAATTTCCTGAGAACAGAGTCTGTCACTTTCCCAAGTACAATCTTTACACATAAGTATATAGGAAATTTAACTTGATAAAAATGGAATTATATTACAAATAAAAAGTACTATAGAATATAGCATGTTATATGTTAACCTTAAGTAAAGCACCTTAAAACCTTATTATAACATGATTGTCCAGGACCATATCAAGGCAGCCCTATACCGACAGACTAATGAGATTATGTGGCACCAGTTTGGGATAAAGAGAGGAAGGCGTGGGGATCAGAATAGATGGTGAGGATTATTTGCAGCTATTACTAAAACATTAAGGTATTTGTAGATGCTAAAAGTGTAATGGCTAAGGATCTCTTAAGGTGTCCTCTTGATTTATTTCTTTTTCATCGTTATCTACTTCCTGCCATTGTTGGAAAACAATAGTATTTTTTCCCTGAACAATAGATTTTCTTATCTTAGATTTTGCTATAACTCATTATATATAAGCGAAAATATTAGAATTTGGTTCAAAATACTTTGTACCTTTCTGTTTCTTTATTTAGGCATAATGTCCACTGCTTGGGATTTGTACGATTCTTATAATGCTATGGAGCTTTCATCTTTACCAGTAAAAAGATCTATAGTTGATTCAAGTAGTAAAGCATGCATACCTTCTAAAGACTGGGACCAAAGAATGCCAGGGAGTAATTTAGAAAAAAGTAAGATTTCATTTATTTCAGTTTTTTAAAAATTGGGGTAAAATTGGTATATAACATTATATTAGTTTCAACTGTACAACATATAATTCAATCTTTGTATACACTACAAAGTGATCACCACCATGTCTAGTTACTATCTGTCACCATATAATTAACCCACCCCCTTTACCCATTTCACCTACCCCCAACCTCCTTCCCCTCTAACAACCATGAATCTGTTCTCTGCATTTATGAATTTTGTTTTTGTTTTGTTTTTTACATTCCACATATGAGTGAAATCATATGGTATTTGTCTTTCTCTCTCTGACTTATTTCACTTAACATAATACCCTGCATTTCCCTGATAATTAGTGATGTTGAACATCTCATGTACCATTTGGAAAAAAATGTCTGTTTTGCTTATCTGTCCATTTTTAATCAGATTTTTTTTTTTTTGCTATTGAGTTCTTTGAGTTCTTTATATATTTTGGATTAACCCCTTATCAGATATATGGTTTGCAAATATTTTCTCCTATTCAGTAGGTTGTCTTTTGATTTCATTGATGGTTTCCTTTGCTATGCAGAAGCTTTTTAGTTTGATGTAGTACCACTTGTTTATTTTTGCTTTGGTTGCTTTTGCTTTGGAGTCAGATCTAAAAAATCAATGCCAAGACCAATGTCAAGAAGCTTATTGTCTATGTTTTCTTCTAGGAGATTTATGGTTTCAGGTCTTATGTTTCAAGTCTTTAATCCATTTTGAGTTAATTTTTACATTTGGTGTAAAATAGTAATCTAGTATCATTCTTTTGCTTGTGGCTGTCTAGTTCTCCCCACACCATTTATTGAAGAGACTATCCTTTCCCCATTGTATATTCTTGGCTCCTTTGTCATAAATAATTGACAATATATGTGTGCATTTATTTCTGTGTCCTCTATTCTGTTTCATTGATCTATGAGTCTGTTTTTATGTCAATACCATGCTGTTCTGATTACTAGTGCTTTGTAGTATAGTTTGAAATTAGAGAGTGTGTACCTCCAGCTTAGTTCTTCTTTCTCAAGATTGCTTAGACTATTCACTGTCTTTTGTGGTTCCACATAAATTTCTGAATTATTTGTTCTAGTTCTGTGAAACCTGCCATTGGAATTTTGATAGGGATTGCATTGAATCTGTAGACTGCTTTGGGTCACATGAACATTTTTTTTTTTTTTTTTTGCGGTATGTGGGCGTCTCACTGTTGTGGCCTCTCCTGTTGAGGAGCACAGGCCCCGGACGTGCAGGCTCAGCGGCCATGCCTCACGGGCCCAGCCACTCCGTGGCATGTGGGATCTTCCTGGACTGGGGCACGAACCTGCGTCCCCTGCATCGGCAGGCGCACTCTCAGCCACTGCGCCACCAGGGAAGCCCCACATGAACATTTTAACAATGTTAATTCTTCCAATCCATGAGCATGGACTACCTTTCCATTTATTTGTATCTTTTAAAATTTCTTTTATTAGTGTCTTGCTATTTAAGATTTTTTGGAATGTTTTCATGTGACATTTTTAACAAATCTTTTGTAGTAGTTACAATATTTTCTTTCTGGTGGAACATGAAAAATACAACTTTTACTTAGAAATATCATTGTTACTCTTTCACATAGTCTTGAACTTTGAACTGAAAATTTTATTTTTTCTTGGATACCTGTCAAGAGTTTCAAAGATCGTATCTTTCTCTGTCGCTTCTTTACTTGCTCTTAAGCTCTTTTTCATACATGTAGGTTCCACAGTTTTCTCTCTCTCTTTCTATACGTTAGATAACTTGTAAGAAAAATAAAATATGCAAGCTCTGTGACAACATAAAATGGAGATACGTTAACAACAATGGCTTTTAATTGGGGACAATTTTACCTTTCCTAGGGGACACTTGGCAATATCTGGAGACATTTTTGGTTGTCATGTCTATGTTGACATTTTGGGTAGATGCCAAGGATACTGCTAAAATTTCGTCAATTCACCAAACAGCCCCACAACAAAAAAAATTATCTGGCCAAAATGTCAATAGTACCAAGGCTTGGAAATCCTGCATTACAAATTTAGCTTTTAGTATGTTAAGTTTTAAGATTAAATGTTATAATTAAAACCAACACAAAATTGTAATTCTCCAGATATACTGCTATGAAAGAATTTTTACAAAGTTCAGTTATAAGAAGTTTGTTAAGTTCCACTTCTGATTATATTGTGATTATATAATTTTTGTCTCCATATTCTGAACTTCTGAGTCTTTTTCTTCTAGAATTATATTACTACATTTAAGGGATGGTCTTTACTTCAGACTAACTATACCCTGGCAAAATTTTGTAAAGTTTTGGTAAATTTTCATAAATTGAACTCAAATATTTCTACTCTCACTAATTTTGACCCAAAGACAAATGTAATATTTAAAAATAGTAAATCAGTAAATATTTTGAAAAGCCAAGTTTAAAAAGAATTGATAATTTTCAGAAAACAATGACCTTATTTATAATGACTACATACCCTTCAGAGATAGAGATTCATGGAACTTATCACCTTATAACTTGCTCTATCATTGTTTCTCAAGTTTAATGTTAAAAACGTCTAAACTTTAGATGTGTTACCTATATCTTTTTGGTTTTTTTAAATGATACTTACGGTATGTAGACTATATCCATATTTTACTGAAAGTTATTTATAATGAACACCAGTTCATTTTCCCAGAGGAAAGTGAAGGGGAAGAATGAATCATTAGTAACCACTAAAGAAACATTATTTTTTGTTATTTAAGTATTAATGTCCATACAGTAGGTTTGCTTTTAGAAGATTCCAAAAATTGCTAGGAAAAAAATCAATCTTAGACTAAAAATTACATGAGACTTCAAAACATATTATCCCACCCCCATTAAAGCCATTGATCCACAAAAACGTGTTAGTGGAAGGTCCTACAAGGAAAATGTCTCAAATTGCGGGTCTTTTATTTCATGTGTGTATGGGTGTGCTTTTAAAAGCAAAAAGGGATAATATAATTATATTCAATAACTACAATACAAAGTGAAAATAAATTTTATTTTATTATGATAGCCAGTTAGTGGAATAGGAGACCCCAGAACTAGGAAAAGGGAGAAAATAAAACATAGAAAAATGTATGCAACAGAGCCGAATGATCAGATTTATTGAGAATTAAAGTAATTCAGATAAAAACTAGGACTAGGTCACCTCTAAGGTCCTTTTTGACGCCGAGATTTTGTAATGTAAACACAAAGAGAAGAAAGTTAAATATGATCCATATTGCTTTAAGAAGTATTTCTATTCCATTTAAATTTTGAATGTACGGGTTATATTTTAACCTCTGTTATCATATTCAAGGGAAAAATAGGCCAATAGTTTTCATTTTTGAAAGTGTATAAGGCCATAGCTCAGTTCACAGAGAAAAATTATTTTCTCTTAAAGGCTTTTTTTTTCTTTTGCAGTAGGGTTTTAGATTTTAAAAAATGAGTAGGCATTTTAAGCAAAGGTTTATAGAAAAGTTGAGCAGATAGTACTGAGAGATTCATACAACTCCATCTCTGTCCCAACTCCACACAAAATTTCCCCTATTTCAAACATCTTGCATTAATGTAGTAAATTTGTTACAATTCATAAACCCATATTAATATATTATTATTCATAGTTTACATTATAGTTTAATCCTTGTGCTGTACTGTTCTATGAGTTTTGACAAATGCATAATGACATATTTCCACTATTACAGTTTTACATGGAATAATTTCACTGACCTAAATTTCTCCTGTGCTCCACCTATTCTACCATTCCTTCTTCCCTATACCCCTGGCCACCACTGATCTTTTTATTGTCTCTGTATTTTTGCCTTTTCCAAAATATCATATAGTTGGAATTGTATAATATACAGCCTTTTCAGACTGGCTGCTTTCACTAAACAATATGCATTTAAGATTTCCCTATGTCTTATCATGACAGCTCATTTATTTTTATCACTGAATAATATTACATTATATGGATGTACCACTGTTTGTTTATCTATTACTTTATTGAAAGATATTTTGGTTGCTTCTAGTTTTTGGCGATTATAAATAAAGCAGCTATAAACATTCATGTGTTGGTTTTTGTGTGGATATAAGTTTTCAACTCATTTGGGTAAATACCTAGCAGTATGATTGCTGGATCATATAGTGAGCGTATGCTTAGCTTAAGAAACTATGAAACTGTCCTCAAAAGTGGTTGTACCATTTTGCATTGCCACAAGCAATGAATGAGTATTCCTGTTGCTCTCATTCTTGGCAATATTTGATATTGTTACTTTTTTTGGATTTTTAGCTATTCTTTTTAAAATTTATTGACATATAATGGATATAATATTATATAAGGTTCTGTTTTACAACATACTGATTCAACATTTAAATACATTATGAAATAATCACCAGGATATGTTCAGTAACCACCTGTCATCATACAAAGTTATTACAGGATTATAAGCTATATTCCTTATGCTGTATATTACTTCCTTGTGACTTATTTTATAACTGGAAGTTTGTACCTCTTAATCCCTTTTACCTGTTTCACCCAACCACCCACAGTCATTTCCTCTGCAACCCCCTGTTTGTTCTCTGTATCTATGTCTGTTTCTGGTTTTTGTTGTTTACTTATTTTGGTTTCTTGATTCTACATGTAAGTGAAATCATACAATATTTGTCTTTCTCTCACTTATTTCACTTAGGAAAATGCCCTCTATATTCATCCATGTTGTTGCAAGTGGCAAGATTTCATTCTTTTCTATGGTTTGGTATTATTCCATTATATATATACCATATCTTCTTTATCCATTTACCTATCAATGAAAACTTAGGTTGTTTCCATATCTTTGCTATTGTAAGTAATGCTGCTATGAATATTGGAGTGCATGTATCTTTTCAAATTAATGTTTTCATTTTCTTCAGATATATACCAGGCAGTGGAATTGTTGGATCATATGGTAATTCTATTTTTAATTTTTTGAGGAATCTTCATACTGTTTTGCATAGTGTCTGTACCAATTTACATTCCCACCAACAGTGCAGGAGGGTTCTTTTTTCTCTACATCCTTGCTGACACTTGTTATTTATTGTCTTTTCTTTCTTTTTTTTTTTTCTTTTTGGCTGCGTTGGGTCTTAGTTGCTACATGAAGGCTTTCTCTAGTTCCAGCGAGTGGGAGCTACTCTTCGTTGCGGTGCACGGGCTTTTCTTTGTTGTGGCCTGTCTTGTTGTGGAGCACGGGCTCTAGGTGTGTGGGCTTCAGCAGTTGCAGCATGTGGGCTCAGTGGTTGTGGCTCATGGGCTTAGTTGCTTTGCGGAACGTGAGATCCTCCTGGACAAGGGATCAGACCCGTGTCCCCTGCATTGGCAGGTGGATTCTTAACCACTGTGCCACCAGGGAAGTCATTATTGTCTTTTTGATGTTAGCCATTCTGATAGGTTTCATGTGATATCTCATTGTAGTTTTGATTTGCATTTCCCTGATCATTAGTGACGTTGAGCATCTTTTCATGTGTCTGTTGGCCATCTGTAGGTCTTCTTTGGAAAAATACCTACTTAGGTCCTCTGCCCATTTTCTAATCTGATTATTTGGTTTCTTGATATTGAGATGTATGTGTTCTTTATATATTTTGGATATTAACCCCTTATCAGATACATGATTTGTAAATGTCTTCTCTTGTTCGGTAGATTGCCTTTTCATTTTGTTGATAGTGTGCTTTTCTGTGCAAAAGCTTTTGAAATTGATGTAGTCCCATTTGTTTATTTTTGCTTTTGCTGCCCTTGCCTGAGGTGGCAGATCCAAAGTTTTCCTAGCACTGCTTATTGAAGAGGCTGTCTTTTCTCCATTGTATATTCTTACCTCTTTTATCAAAGCTATGGGTTTGATAACCCATATGTGTCTGGCTTTATTTCTGGGCTTTCTATCCTGTTCCATTGATCTATATTTCTGTTTTTGTGCCAGTACCATACTGTCTTGATTACTGCATCTTTGTAGTATAGTCTGAAGTCAGGGAGCCTGATTCCTCCAGCTCCGTTTTTCTTTCTCTAGATTGCTTTGGCTATTCGGGGTCTTTTGTGTTTTCATACAAATAGTGAAATTTTTTGTTCCAGTTCTGTGAAAAATGCCATTGGTAGTTTGATAGGGATTGCATTGAATCTGTAGATTGCTTTGGATAGGATAGTCATTTTCACTATGTTGATTCTTCCAATCCAGGAACATGGTATATCTCTCCATCTGTTTGTATCATCTTTAATTTCTTTCTTTAGTGTCTTATAGTTTTCTGCATATAGGTCTTTTGTCTCCTTAGGTAGGTTTCTTCCTAGGTATTTTATTCTTTTTGTTGCAGTGGTAAATGGAAGTATTTCCTTGATTTCTCTTTCAGATATTTCATTAATAGTGTATAGGAATGCAAGAGATTTCTGTGCATTAAGTTTGTATCCTGCTACTTTACAAATTCATTGATTAGCTCTAGTAGTTTTCTGGTAGCATCTCTAGGATTCTCTATGTATAATATCATGTCATCTGCAAACAGTGACCGCTTTACTTCTTGTTTTCCAATTTGGATTCCTTTTATTTCTTTTTCTTCTCTGATTGCTGTGTCTAAAACTTTCCAAACTGTGTTGAATAATGCTGGTGAGAGTGGGAAAACTTGTCTTGTTCCTGATCTTAGTAGAAATGGTTTCAGTTTTTCGCCATTGAGAATGATGTTGGTTGTGGGTTTGTCATATATGACCTTTATTATGTTGAGGTAAGTTCCCTCTGTGCCTACTTTCTGGAGGGTTTTTATCATAAATGGTTGTTGAATTTAGTCGAAAGCTTTTTCTGCATCTATTGAGATGATCATATGGTTTTTTTCCTTCAGTTTGTTAATATGGTGTATCACATTGATTGATTTGCATATATTGAAGAATTCTTGCATTCCTGGGATAAACCGCACTTGATCATGGTGTATGATCCTTTTAATGTGCTGTTGGATTCTGTTTGATAGTGTTTTGTTGAGGATATTTGCATCAGTGATATTGGCCTATAGCTTTCTTTCTTTGTGACATCTTTGTCTGGTTTTGGTATCAGGGTGATGGTGGCCTCATAAAATGAATTTAGGTGTGTTCCTCCCTCTGCTATATTTTGGAAGAGTTTGAGAAGGATAGGTGTTAGCTCTTCTCTAAATGTTTGATAGAATTTGCCTGTGAAGCCATCTGGTCCTGGGCTTCTGTTTGTTGGAAGGTTTTTAATCAAAGTCTCAATTTCAGTGCTTGTGATTGATCTGTTTATATTTTCTATTTCTTCCTGGTTCAGTCTCAGAAGCTTGTGCTTTTCTAAGAATTTGGCCATTTCTTCCAGGATGTCCATTTTATTGGCATATAGTGGCTTGTAGCAATCTCTCATAATCCTTTGTATTTCTGCAGTGTCAGTTGTTACTCCTCCTTTTTAATTGCTAATTCCATTTATTTGGGTTTTCTCCCTTTTTTTCTTGATGACTCTGGCTGATGCTTTATCAATCTTGTTTATCTTCTCAAGGAACCAGCTTTTAGTTTCATTGATCTGTGCTATTGTTTCCTTCATTTCTTTTTCATTTATTTCTGATCTGATCTTCATGATTCCCTTTCTTCTGTTAACTTTGGGTTTTTTTGTTCTTCTTTCTCTAATTGCTTTAGGTGTAAGTTTAGGTTGTTTATTTGAGATGTTTCTTGTTTCTTGAGATAAGATTGTACTGCTATAAACTTCCCTCATAGAACTGCTTTTGCTGCATCCCATAGGTTTTGGGTCATCGTGTTTTCATTATCATTTGTTTCAAGGTATTTTTTGATTCCTCTTTAATTTTTTAAGTGAGCTCTTGGTTATTTAGTAGTGTATTGTTTAGCCTCCATGTTTTTGTATTTTTTACAGATTTTCTCCTGTAACTGATATCTAGTCTCATAGGGCTGCAGTCAGAAAAGATGCTTGATACAATTTAAATTTTCTTAGATTTACCAAGACTTGCTTTGTGTCCCAAGATATGATCTATCCTGGAGGATGTTCCATGAGCCCTTGAGAAGAAAGTGTATTCTGTTTTCTTTGGATGGATTGTCATATAAATATCAATTAAGTCCATCTTGTTTAATGTATCATTTAAAGCTTGTGTTTCCTTATTTATTTTCATTTTGGCTGATCTGTCCATTGGTGAAAGTGGGGTGTTAAAGTCTCCTGCTATGATTGTGTCACTGTCGATTCCCCTTTTTTGGCTGTTAGCATTTGCATTATGTATTGAGGTGCTCCTATGCTTTGTGCATAAATACTTATAATTGTTTTATCTTCTTCTTGGATTGATCCCTTGATCATTATGTAATGTCCTTCTTTGTCTCTTGTAATAGTCTTTATTTTGAAGTCTATTTTGTATGATATGAGAATTGCTACTCCAGCTTTCTTTTGATTTCCATTTGCATGGAATATCTTTTTCTATCCCCTAACTTTCAGTCTGTATGTGTCCCTAGGTCTGAAGTGGGTCTCTTGTAGACAACATACATATGAGTCTTGTTTTTGTATCCATTCAGCCAGCCTATATTTTTTGGTTGGAGCATTTAATCTGTTTACATTTAAGGTACTTATCAATCTGTATGTTCCTATTACCATTTTCTTAATTGTCTTGGGTTTGTTATTATAGGTCTTTTCCTTCTTTCATGTTTCCTGCCTAGAGAGGTTCCTTTAGCATCTGTTTTAAAGGTGGTTTGGTGGTGCTGAATTCTCTTAGCATTTGCTTGTCTGTAAAGGTTTTAATTTCTGCATCAAATGTTAATGAGATCCTTGCTGAGTAGAGTAATCTTGGGTGTAGGTTTTTTCTGTTTCATCACTTTAAATATGTCCTGCCATTCCCTTCTGGCATGCAGAGTTTCTGCTGAAAGTTCAGCTGTTAACTTTATGGGGATTCCCTTGTATGTTATTTGTTGTTTTTCCCTTGCTGCCTTTAATATTTTTTCTTTGTATTTAATTTTTGAAAGCTTGATTAATTTGTGTCTTGGCGTGTTTCTCCTTGGATTTATCCTGTATGGGACTCTCTGTGCTTCCTGGACTTGATTGACTATTTCCTTTCCCATATTAGAGATTTCAACTATAATCTCTTCAAATATTTTCTCAGATCCTTTCTTTTTCTCTTTTTCTTCTGGGACCCCTATAGTTTGAATGTTGGTGCATTTAGTGTTGTCCCAGAGGTCTCTGAGACTGTTCTCAATTCTTTTCATTCTTTTTTCTTTATTCTGCTCTGCAGTAGTGTTTTCCACTATTTTATCTTTTGGGTCACTTATCTGTTCTTCTGCCTCAGTTATTCTGCTCTTGATTCCTTCTAGAGAAATTTTAATTTCATTTATTGTGTTGTTGATCATTGTTTGCTCTATAGTTCTTCTAGGCCCTTGTTAAACATTTCTTGTATTTTCTCCATTCTATTTCCCAGATTTTGGATCATCTTTACTATCATTATTCTGAATTCGTTTTGAGGTAGACTGCCGATTTCTTTTTCATTTGTTTGGTCTGATGGGTTTTTATCTTGCTCTTTCATCTGCTGTTATTTCTCTGTCTTCTCATTTTGCTTAACTTACTGTGTTTGGGGTCTCCTTTTTGCAGGCTGCAAGTTCGTATTTCCCATTGTTTTTGGTGTCTGCCCCCAGTGGGTATGGTTGGTTCAGTGGGTTGTGTAGGCTTCCTGGTGGAGGGGACTGGTGCCTGTGTTATGGTGGATGAGGCTGGATCTTGTCTTTCTGGTGGGCAGGATCACGACCGCTGGTGTGTTTTGGGGTGTCTGTGACCTTATTTTGATTTTAGGCTGCCTCTCTGCTAATGGGTGGGGTTGTGTTCTTGTCTTGCTAGTTGCTTGGTATAGGGTTTTCAGCACTGTAGCTTGCTTGTTGTTGAGTGGATCTGGATCTTATAGCTGAGTTGGAGATCTCTGGGAGAGCTTTCGCTGTTTGATATTATGTGGAGCTGGGAGGTCTCCTGTGGACCAGTGTCCTGAACTCGGCTCTTCCACCTCAGAGGTACAGGCCTGACACCTGAACAGAGCACCAAGACCCTGTCAGCCACATGGCTCAGAAGAAAAGGGAGAAAAAAATGAAAGAAAAAAATAAAATAAAGTTATTAAAATAATTTTTTTAATTATTAAAAATAAAAAAATTAGAAAGTAATACAAAAAAGAAGAAAAAAGGAAAGATAAAGGAGAGCAATCAAAGCAAAAAACAAATCCACCAATGATAACATACTATACTAAACAAACTATACTAAACAAACAAACGAACAAAAAAAAGAGACAGACAGAACCCTAGGGCAAATGGTAAAAGGAAAGCTATACAGACAAAATTACACAAAGAAGCATACACATACACACTCACAAAAAGAGAAAAAGGAAAAAAATATCTATATATCTATGTATAAGAAAACAAAAAAGAGAGCAACCAAATCAATAAACAAGTCTACCAATGATAATAAACTCTAAATACTAAACTAAGATAAACATAAAATCAGAAACAAATTGATGCAGAAGAAAGCAAACCCCAAGTCTACAGTTACTCCCAAAGTCCACTGCCTCAATTTTGGGATGATTCATTATCTCTTCAGGTATTCCAGAGATGCAGGGTACATCAAGTTGATTCTGGAGATTTAATCCGCTGCTCCTGAAGCTGCTGGGAGAGATTTCCCTTTCTCTTCTTTGTTCGCACAGCTCCTGCGGTTCAGCTTTGGAATTGTCCCTGCCTCTGCGTGTAGTTCTCCTGATGGCGTCTTTTCTTCTCTCAGACAGGATGGGGTTAAAGTAGCAGCTGATTAGGGGGCTCTGGCTCACTCAGGCTGAGGGGGGAGACGGGTATGGAATGTGGGGCGAGCCTGCGGTGGCAGAGGCTGGCATGACGTTGCAACAGCCTGAGGTGTACTCTGTGTTCTCCCAGGAATGTTGTCCCTGGATCATGGGCCCCTGGCAGTGGCAGGGTGCACAGGCTCCCGGCAGGGGAGGTGTGGATAGTGACCTGTGCTTGCACACAGGCTTCTTGGTGGCTGCAGAAGCAGCCTTAGCATTTTATCCCCATCTTTGGTGTTCGTGCTGATAGCCACAGCTCGCGCCTGTCTCTGGAGCTCATTTAGGTGGTGCTCTGAATCACCTCTCCTCATACACCCTGAAACAATGGTCTCTTGCCTCTTAGGCAGTTCCAGACTTTTCCCCAGACTCCCTCCCGGCTAGCCGTGGTGCACTAGCCCCCTTCAGGCTGTGTTCATGCCGCCAACCCCATTCCTCTCCCTGGGATCTGACCTCCCAAGCCCGAGCCTCAGCTCCCAGCCCCGCCCGCCCAGGCGGGTGAGCAGACAAGCCTTTCCGGCTGGTGAGTGCTGGTCGGCACCGATCCTCTGTGCGGGAATCTCTCCGCTTTGCCCTCCACACCCCTGTTGCTGTGCTCTCCTCCATGGCTCTGAAGCTTCCCCACGCCACCCCGTCTCCACCAGTGAAGGGGCTTCGTAGTGTGTGGAAACTTTTCCTCCTTCACAGCTCCCTCCTAGATGTGCAGGTCCCATCCCTATCCTTTTGTCTCTGTTTATTCTTTTTTCTTTTGCCCTCCCCGAGTATGTGGGGGAGTTTCTTGCCTTTTGGGAGGTCTGAGGTCTTCTGCCAGCATTCAGTAGGTGTTCTGCAGGAGTTGTCCCACATGTAGATGTATTTCTGATGTATTTGTGGGGAGGAAGGGAATCTCCACGTCTTACTCCTCTGCCATCTTGAAGGTCTCTCTAATACTACGTTAAATAATAGTGGTAAGAGTGGACAACTTTGTCTTTTTCCTGATCTTAAAGGCAATGCTTTCAGCTTTTCACTTTGAGTATGATATTAGCTGTGGGTTTGTCATATATGGCTTTTATTATGTTGAAGTATGTTCCCTCTATTACCACTTTGTTGACAGTTTTTATCATAAACTGATGTTAACTTTTATCAAAACTTTTTTCTGCATTTATTGTAATGATCATATGATTTTTATCCTTTGTTTTGTTAATGTGGTGTATCATGTTGACTGAGTTGCAGATATTGAGCCATCTTTGCATGCCTGGGATAAATCCCACTTGATTATGGTGTATGATCCTTTTAATGTATTGTTGAATTTTGTTTGTTAATATTTTGTTGAGGATTTTTGCATCTATGTTTATCTGGGATGTTGACCTATTGTTTTCTTTTTGTTTTTACTGTCTTTGATTTTGGTATGTATGTTGGCCTTATAGAATGTATTTGGATGTGTTCCCTCTTCAATCTTTTGGAATAATTTGAGAAGAATAGGTAATAATCCTTCTTTAAGTATTTGGTAGAATTCACCAGTGAAGCTGTCTGGTCTTGGACTTTTGTTTGTTGGGAGGTTTTTCATTAGTGAATCTCCTTACTAGTCATCTGTTAGTTCAGATTTTCTATTTTATTATGATAAGTCTTTGTAGGTTGTGTATTTATAGGACTTTATCCATTTCTTCTAAACAACAAATTGGCTGTCCAATTTGTTTGCATGTAATTGTTCATAATAATCTCTTATAATACTTTATATTTCTGTAGTGTTGGTTGTAACTTTTCCTCTTTCATTTCTGATTTTATTTATTTGAGCCCTTTTTCCTTCTTGAAAAGTCTGGCTAAAGGTTTATCAATTTTGTTTATTTTTTCAAAGAACCAGCTCTTAGTTTCATTGATTTTTTTCTATTGTTTTTTAGTGCCTATTTCATTTATTTCTGCTCTGATCTTTATTATTTCCTTCCTTTTAGTAACTGTGTGAGGGTGTTGGTTCTTCTTTCTCTAGTTCCTGTAGGTGTAATTTTAAATTGTGTGAGATTTTTCTTGTTTCCTGAGATAGACTTGTATCACTATAAACTTTCCTCAGAGAACTGCTTTTGTTGCATCCCATAGATTTTGCAATGTTGTATTTCCACTTTCATTTATCTCGAGGTATTTTTTGATTTTCTCTCTGATTTCTTCAGTAACTCATTTGTTGTTTTCTAGCATGTTGTTTAGACTCCACATGTTTGTGTTTCCAGGTTCTTCTTGTAGTTGACTTCTTGTCTCATACCTTTGTGGCCAGAAAAGATGCTTAATATGATTTCAGTCTTCTTAAATTTACTGAAACCTGTACATGGACTAACATATGATCTACCCTGGAGAATATTCAATGTGAACTTGAAAAGAATGTGTATCCTGCTGTTTTTTTGATGAATGTTTTGTATACCTATTAAACAATCTGGTCTGATGTGTTGTATAAGCCAAATGTTTCCTTTTGATTTTCTGTCTGGATCATCTGTCCATTGATGTAAGTGGGGTGTAAACGTCCCTTTCTATTATTATACAATTATGTATTATTGTTATATTATTCTACAATTATAATAATTCTTGTTAAATTATTATAAAATCTTTCCCTTTATGTGTATTTGTATTTGCTTTATGTAGTTAAATGTCCTTATGTTGAGTGTATATATATATTTACAAGTGTTTTCCTTTTTGTTGGGATGATCCCTTTATCATTATATTATACCCTTCTCTGTATCTTGTAATAGTCTTTGTTTTAAAGTCTATTTTGTCTGATATAAGTATAGTTAGTCCAGCTTTCTTTTAATTTCTATTTGAATGGAATACCTTTTTCCATTCCCCCACTTTCAGTCTTCCTGTTGGTAACTCTTTTTTTTTTTTTCACAATTCCATTCTAATATATATATGGTATTTCTGAGTTTATCTCTTTGTGGAGCTTTTCTTAGTGGATGCTCTACATATTGCAGTCCACTTGTGTTGACATTTTACCAGTTTAAGAGTAGAAATCTTCCCCCCCCTTTATATCTTTTCACTCTCCCCTGTTTATATGTTTGCCCTAAATATTTCCTTTAAATATTTAAATGGAGTATTTGAACATTAGAACTGTATCAGCTAGTTATAATTTTTATATCAACCATCAAACATAATTAAGAAAACTGAAGAGAAGGAAATTGTATTTACCTATATTTTTACTCTCCACATTCTGTTTTTCTCTCTGATATTCCAAAATTCTTTTCAAAAATAATTTCCTTCTTGTTTAGCCATTCTCCTTTAGCCATTCTTAAGGAAGATCTACTGGCAACAAATTCTCTTAGTATTTCTTCATCTGAGAATATCTTAATTTCACCTTTATTCCTATAAAATATTTTTAGTGGATATAGAATTCTTGGTTGAAAGTTATTTTCTCTCATCACTTAGAATATGTGTGCCACCTCCTTCTGGCCTCCATGGTTTCTGATGACAAATCTGCTGTTATTCAAATTATTTCTCTCTATGTATAAGACATCATTTCTTCTTTAATGCTTTCTGTATTTTTGTTTACTTTGTTTTCAGTTTTGAGAAATTTGAGTATGATGTCTTGGTGTGGATTTCTTTAGGTTTATCTTCTTTGGAATTCACTGAGTTTCTTGATTCTGTGTATTATTCTTTGCTAAATTTTGGAAATTTTCAGCTATTATTTCTTCAAGTACATTTTTCAGTCTCATCCTGTTTCTGCTCTCCCCAATGACATGAATGTTAGATATCTTGTTATAGTCCCACAGGCCTTTGAGCCTCTGTTCTTTTTTGGTTTTTTTTTCAGATTATTTTCTTTCTGTTTTTCAGATTAGGTAATTTCTATTGTTCTCTCTTCAAATTCACTAATTCTTTCCTCTGTCCCCTTCATTTTGCTGTTCAGCCCATCCATTGAATTTTAAAATTTTGATTATTTCATTTTTCAGTTCTAAAATTTCCGTTTGGTTCTTGAATTGATTTACTAAGATTTTTAATTTCTTTGATAATACTTTCTATTATTCCATTTGTTTCAAATGTGTTCATAAATGCTTGAAACATTTTTTTGATGATTGCCTTAAACTGTCAGGTAATTCACATATCTCTGTCATCTCAGTGTTGGCATCTATTGATTTTATTTGTTTTTTCTTTGTTTCATTTAGGTTGAGATTTTCTTGGGTCTTTTTATGATGAGTGACTTTCAGTTGAAATTTAGAAATTTTGGGCATTATGTCATGAGAACTGGATCTTCTCTAAACCTTCCTTTTTAGCAGGCTTTGTTTGACACTATTTTGACAGGGGAATTTACTGCTCCATTACTGCCAGGTGGGAGTAGAAGTGGGGTTTTGTAGAAATCCATGTTCTCCACTTGACCTTCAATTACAGTGAGGGAGGGGATCATCTCCTCATTACTGTTTTGCAGGGACAGGTGGGGAGCTCTGATTTCCATTGATACCTGTATGACTGGGAGGGATAGGAGCACCTCATTACCACTCCCTGACACCATGGATTGGGACTTGGCTTTATTACTTTGGGGCAGTTCTGTAAGTTCTGACTCTACCAGTCCAACTCTGACTATTCTATTGAGGAGAAGAAGGGACATCTTGTTACTGCCAGATAGGTGTGGAATTCCATGTTCCCCAACTGGTCTCCACTGACATTGCAGAAAGGGCAGCACAGTTATTATTTTTGTTAGGATTGAAAGTCCTGGCTCCTTACTGATCCTTTTCTGACACCACTCCCACTGGAAGACTAGGAGATTGGGATGCCTTATTAGAGCCTGGCAAGGATGGAAGTCTAGGCTCCCCACTTTGCTAGTGGAATTTGTGGAATGGGTGGGGCTACAATTTTTTCTCTGTGTTTTTGTCTGGAGTGGAATGGTTATATTCTAAAAGTTTTTTTTTTTTTTTTCTCTTGCAAGGTTTTTCTTTTCCTGGTCTTTTGGCTAGAGAGAGGAGGTTTGTCTGGAGTATATGTAGCAATAAAGAATCCAGGGAACTCACCACTGTGTCATTCCTTGTTTCCTGAGCTCTCTTGTTGCTTTGCCTCCTTTTATCAAAGTTTTCAAAGGCTTCCTATGTTTGTTTTATATATGATGTCCAGGGTTTTTAGTTGTACTTAGAAAAGGAATAAGAAAAAGTGTCTACTCCATCTTCATGGATGCAGGATTCCCCTTCATTCTGTTTTTTTACTAAGTAATGTGGTAGGCAGAATAATCATTCCCCAAATATATACACATCCCAATCTCTGGAACCTGTGAATAAATTACCTTACATGACAAAAGAGACTTTCCAGATGTGATTACATTAAGGATCTTCAGAGAAGGAGGTTATCCTGGGTTACTGGAGTGGACGCAAACTAATCACATGGGTACTTAAAATTGGAGCACTTTTTCCAGTTCTGGTCAGAGAGAAATGTAATGACAGGAGACTATCAGAGAGATGCAATATTGCTGTCTCTTGAAGATAGAGGAAGGGTTGCTGGTGGCCTCTAGAAGTGGGAAAAGGCAAAGAAATGAATTCTCCTCTAGAGCCTTCAGAAAGGAACATAACCCTATTAACTTTTTTGTTTTAGCCCAGTGAGACCTGAGTCAGACCTCTAACCTACAGAACTCTAAGATAATACATTTGTATGGTTTTAGTCCACTAAGTTTTTGGTAATTTGTTATAGCATCAATAAAAATAAAATCAATAAAAATTAATCTATTGTTCCTATAAAGCAATAATCAAATCAAACCTTTATCTGAAGACTGCTAATAATTTTATTTCAGTTTGAATAAAAATATATAGAGATACAAATTACCTTATGAGTTATCATTGCTTATTTTCTGGAAAACACACATTTTTTGAGTGGTTAAGAATTCCAAAATGAGATAATTTACGTATATCTTGTATGTGCTTGGTTTGTAAAAGATGTTCAATAAATGTGTATTGAAGTTGTTAAATACTGGAGGAAAACAAATAGTGGTGGCAAAATGTCATTTCTTAAATCTTTAGAATGTACAAACCAGCTAATATTATTTGAATTATTTTAGCATTGCATCATATTTGTATTTTACAGTTAGTGAATGTAGTTCTCTAATGGATATTGAAAATGTAATTCTGGCTAAAGTCCATGATGAAGAAGAAGACAACTCAGAGGCAGTATTGAAATCTGATAAGTTCCAACAGGACTTATTTTTTATGGAACGAGTTATAATGGAAAATATATTTCAGCCAAAACTTGCAGCTTATCGTCAGCTTCCTGTTTTAAAAGGTATTTAATACATTATATACTAAAAATCTTTTGTAAAAAAACATGGTGTTGTTTTGAAATAACGATTTTGTACTTTAAAAAAGGTATTTAAAAATAATCACTTTTAGTTAAGCTCAAATAATTTAAAAAATCAAATGATGTTATTATTTCTAAATGCAATATCTAGACTGAGTTATCACTGATCAGAAGACATTTTTATATAGTTTACAGCACTAAACATATGAGTAGCAAGAGAGTCCAGACCAGGAACCTGAAAGAAAAAGGTGTAGACTTTTACCTTTGGCCCTTTCCTCTCCGTTGTCCCCTCATTGAATTATTCTCTCATAATCAGACCCACCTTTCCATTGCCATTTATACTTTCCAGGTTCTAGCTTTTATTACCTCTCCCTAATTTTATTACATACTCTTATTGCTACAAATCCCATCTCACAGATTCACAAAATATTTTGTAGGATTTGAGAGATTATCTAATTCAACTTTTCAATTTCAATGCCTAGCTTTCAAGTATGGCTTAGGGCCACCTCCTTTAAGAAATCTTTCTTGATCCTTCAAGTCAAAACTGATCTTCTACATCAAAAAATTAGGTTACAAAATTGCATGTGTGACAAATGGATGTAAACCTTTTTGCTTACTTACCTCTAAGAATATTGAAAAACTATGTTTCTTATCTCACATTAGGTTGATGTTTTAAAATTTTTATCATATATATAAATTTTTCGTCCCATAATTAGAGTTATAAGATTAAAATTTTACTGAGTACTGTAAATTTTGATGTTTTAAAAACAAAACTGGTGGTAGATCACTTCTTTAAATATATCTAAGAAATAGAAATATAGTAGGAAATTTTTTAATGAGGTAAGATTTACATATAATAAAGTACATATATTTTAACTGCATAATTTGATATATTTAAGAATGTATAAGCCTATATAACTAATACTGTAATCAAGACAGAAAATATATTTACCAACCCCAAAAGTTCCCTTCTGCTGTTTTCCAGTTAAAATGTACACCCTTATAGACAGGCATTAAGCTGATTTCTATCACTATAGAGAAATTGTTTTGGTATCTCATATAAGTGGGTTCGTATAGTAAGTATTCTTTTGTGTCTGGCTTCTTTTACTTAACATAATGTTTTTGAGATTCATCTACATTGATATGTATAGTAGTTCATTTTTTGTACATTGATATGTATAGTAGTTCATTTTTTTTCCTGAGTACTACTCCTTTTTATGAATATACCATAATAATTTGTATATTCATTCACCTGCTGATGGACACCCGTACATCTTTGAGCTGTTGTGAATAAAGCTGCTATGACCATTTTTGTGTTTCTTTTTGTGGATATATGTTTTAATTTATCTTAGATAAATACCTAGAAATGGAATTATTGGGTCTTTGGATAGATGTATGTATAACTGCAAAATACCTTTCCAGATTATTTGTACCATATTACAATCCCACAAGAAATATACAGGAGTTGCTCCACCTTCTTTTTTTTTTTTTTTGGCTGCGGTAGGTCTTCATTGCTGAACGGGGGCTACTCTTCATTGCAGTGCGCGGTCTTCTCATTGCGGTGGCTTCTCTTGTTGCAGAGCATGGGCTCTAGGCACGTGGGCTTCCGTAGTTGTGGTACACGGGCTCAGTAGTTGTGGCTGACAGACTGTAGAGTGCAGGCTCAGTAGTTGTGGTGAATGGGCTTAGTTGCTCGGCGGCATGTGGGACCTTCCCGGACCAGGGCTTGAACCCGTGTCCCCTACATTGGCGGGTAGATTCTTAACCACTGCCACTAGGGAAGCCCCGCATTCTTGATAATGCCTGCCGTTGGCAATCTTTTCAATAACTTTTTTTGTCATTTGTATATCTTCTTCTGTGTAATATTTGGTCAAGTTCTTTGTGCATTTTTAAATTGAGTTGTCTTTTTAAAAAAAAATCAAGTAGTAGGAGCTTTTTTTTAAAAAATATATTCTGGGTACAAGCTCTTTGAAAGATACAACTATTTTATTTAAGCCTATAACTTATATATTTGTCTGTTGTTGAGCAGACGTTTTTAATTTTGATGAAGTCTTATCTATCAGTTTTTCCTTTTGTAGTAAATACTTTCCATGTCTTCTCTAAGAAATCTTTGCCTGCCCCAAGGTTGCAAATGTCTTTGTCTTGTTTCTGAACTTAGGATAAAGGAATTCAGTATTTCATTGTTAAATGAGATGTTAAGTATAGTTTTTTATAGATGCCTTTTACTGGTTTGAGGAAATTTCCTTCTCATTCCAGTTTGCTAGACATTTTTAAACATAAATGGGTGTTGAATTTTGTTCAAAACATTTTCTAAATTATTAAAACAATTACGTAATTTTTTCCTTTAATCTGTCAATGTGGCCAGTTACAGTGCTTGATTTTAAAATGTTAAAACAAACTGAATTCCTCTGGTTAAACTTCACTTGGTTATGATATATTATCCTTTTTATATACTGTTGAATTCAATTTTCTAATACTCTATTGAGAATTTTCGTGACTAGTCTCATGCAACATATTTTTCTGTAATTTTCTGTTCCTTTGAAGTTCTTAAGTGTTATGATAGACTTATAATATGAGTTTTGAAAGTCTTCCCTCATTCTCTGTTTTCAAAAATTTTTGTGTATTATTTCTTCTTTAAATGTTTCATAAAATTTACCAGTGAAACCATCTGGGATGGAGTTTTCTTTACAGAAAGTTTTCAAATTGCAAATTTAATTTCTTTGACAAATATAGGGTTATTCTATTCCTACCTGTATCAGTTTTGGTAATCTGTGAGGAATTTACCCGTTTTGTCTATGTTGTTGAAATTATATGCATAAAGTTGTTTATAATATCCTCTCTTTAAATTGTTTTGATATCTGTAGGATTTATAGTGGTATCTCCTATTTCATTCTTGATATTGGTCATTTTTGACTTTTCTCTCTTTTTTATTAGTCTGGTTGGGGCTTTTTCAATTATAGTAATCCTTTCAAAAATATCTTCTTGTTTCAATGATTTTCTCAATGTTTTGGTCTTTTTAAAAAAAAACCAGTTATTTTCATTTTTACTTTTATGTTTTTCTTCGTTGAATTTAATCTACTCTTCTTTTTGTAGCTTCTTAAGATGGAAGTTTGGATCATTGATTTTACATCTTTTTTCGTGTCTAAGATAGGCATTTAATACTATAAATTTTCCTGCCTCTTACAAATATTGATATCTTGTGTTTTTATTATTATTCAGTTCCAAATAATTTTTAATTTTCCATGTGGGATTTTCTTTGATGTTTAGGTTAGTTAAAAGTATACTGTTTAGTTTCCAAGTTTTTAGTAATTTTTTATTCATCTTTTCTTACTGAATTCTAATTTAACATCGGCATGGTGGTCAGAGAACATATTCTATATGATTTCTACCCTTTGAAATTTATTAAGAATTGTTTTATGGTCCAGCATATGATGAATATTCCACATTCAAGAAGATGGGGTATTCTATTATTTAGTGCAGTATTCTTTAGATGTTAATTATGTCCAATTGATTGATAGTGTTTTACAAATCTTTCATTTTTATTGAGTTTTTGCTGACTTGTTCTATCAACTAATGAGAGAGTATTGTTAGAATCTTTAATTATGATTATGGATTTGTCTCTATTTTCTCTAGGCTTATTAATTTTACTGTATATATTTGAGAGCTTTATTATCAGATACATTCATACTTAAATTGTTCTATCTAGTCTAGACCCCTACCTTCACACACTTTAGAAAAAGCTAATTTAAAAAGCAAGATAATCTGAACATAAGTTCACTGCTTGATAAAACAAACTTCAAACTGTATTGTTTGGAAGAAAACACAATCCGGTCATTCATGCTGTAAATTTTATGATGTACAGCCTCCAATAAAAATAATTACTAGTCACGTAAAGAAGCAGGAAAATGTGAGCCATAACTGAGAAAAATCAGTTAATAGAAACAGATGAAAAGATGACTGAGATGGTGCAAAAGCAGACAAGGACTTTTTTTTTTAATAGATCTTTATTGGAGTATAATTGCTTCACAATATTGTGTTAGTTTCTGTTATACAACAAAGTGAATCAGAAATATGTATACACCTGTCCTCACATCCCATCCCTCTTGAGCCTCCCTATGCCACCCCTCTAGGTCATCACAAAGCACTGAGCTGTTCTCCCTGTGCTATGCTGCTGCTTCCCACTAGCTAACTATTTTACATTCGGTAGTGTATATATGTTGATGCTACTCTCACATCACCCCAGCTTCCCCCTCCTACCCCGTGTCCTCAAGTCCATTCTCTATGTCTACGTCTTTATTCCTGCCCTGCAGCTAGGTTCATCAGTACCATTTTTTCTTTTAGATGCCATATATATGTATTAGCACATGGTATTTGTTTTTCTCTTTCTGGCTTACTTCACTCTGTATGACAGATTCTAGGTCCATCCACCTCAATACAAATAACTCAATTTCCTTTCTTTTTATGGCTGAATAATATTCCATTGTATATATGTGTTACATCTTCCTTATCCATTTATCTGTCAATGGACATTTAGGTTGGTTCCATGTCCTGGCTATTGTAAATAGTGTTGCAATAAACATTGTGGTACATGTCTTTTTGAATTATGGTTTTCTCAGGGTATATGCACAGTAGTGGGATTGCTGGGTCATATGGTAGTTCTATTTTTAGTTTTTAAAGGAACCTCCATACTGTTTTCCATAGTGGTTTTATCAATTTACATTGCCACCAACAGTGCAGGAGGGTTCCCTTTTCACCACACCCTTTCCAGCATTTATTGTTTCTAGATTTTTTGACAATGGCCATTCTGACTGGCATGAGGTGATACATCATTGTAGTGCTTTTTCTGGTTGGTTTTTCAAATTTTTATTTATTTATTTTTGGCTGCGTTGGGTCTTTGTTGTTGTGCACGGGCTCTCTTTGGTCATGGCAAGTGGGGGCTACTCTTCGTTGCAGTGCATGGGCTTCTCATTGCGGTGGCCTCTCTTGTTGCAGAGCACGGGCTCTAGGCACGCGGTCCTCAGCAGTTGTGGCATGCAGGCCCAGCAGTTGTGGCTCGTGGGTTCTGCAGTGCAGGCTCAGTAGCTGTGGTGCATGGACTTAGTTGCTCTGTGGCATGTGGGATCTTCCCAGAACAGGGCTTGAACCCGTATCCCCTGCATTGGCAGGCAGAGTCCCAACCACTGCAGCAGCAGGGAAGTCCCCTCATTGTACTTTTGATTTGCATTTCTCTAATAACTAGTGATGTTGAGCATCTTTTCATGTGCCTTTTGGCCATCTGTATGTCTTCCTTGGTGAAATGTATATTTAGGTCTGCTGTCCATTTTTTAACTGGGTTGTTTGTTCTTTTGATATTGAGCTCCATGAGCTGTTTGTATATTTTGGAGATTAATCCTTTGTCTGTTGTTTAATTTGCAAATATTTTCTCCCATTCTGAGGGTTGTCTTTTTGTCTAGTTTATGGTTTCCTTTGCTGTGCAAAAGATTTTAAGTTTAATTAAGTCCCATTTGTTTTTATTTCCATTACTCTAGAAGGTAGGTCAAAAAAGATCTTGCTGTGATTTATGTCAGAGTGTTTTTCCTATGTTTTCCTCTAAGAGTTTTATAGTGTCTGGTCTTACATTTAGGTCTTTAATCCATTTGGAGTTTATTTTTGTGTATGGTATAAGGTAGTGTTCTAATTTCATTCCTTTACATGTAGCTGTCCAGTTTTCCAAGCACCACTTATTGAAGAGGCTGTCTTTTCTCCATTGTATGTTCTTGCCTCCATTGTCGTAAATTAGATGACCATATGTGCGTTGGTTTATCTCTGGGCATTCTATCCTGTACCATTGATATATATTTCTGTTTTTGTGCCAGTACCATACTGTCTTGATTACTGTAGCTTTGTGGTATAGTTTGAAGTCAGGGTGCCTGATCCCTCCAGCTCTGCTTTTCTTTCTCAAGATCGCTTTGGCTATTTGGGGTCTTTTGTGTTTTCATATGAATTGTAAAATTTTTTGTTCTAATTCTGTGAAGAATGCCATTGGAAGTTAAATAGGGATTGCATTGAATCTGTAGATTGCTTTGGGTAGTATAGTCATTTTCACAATGTTGATTCTTCCAATCCAAGAACATGGTACGTTCCTCCATCTGTTTATGTCATCTTTGATTTCTTTCATCAGTGTTTTATAGTTTTCTGAGTACAAGTCTTTTGCCTCCTTATGCAGGTTTATTCCTAGGTATTTTATTCTTTTTGTTGCAGTGGTAAATGGGAGTGTTTGCTTAATTTCTCTTTCTGATTTTTGTTGTTGGTGTATAGGAATGCCAGAGATTTCTGTGCATTAATTTTGTATCCTGCTACTTAACCAAGTTCATTGATTAGTTCTAGTAGTTTTCTGGTGGCATCTTTAGGACTTTTTATGTATGGTATCATGTCATCAGCACACAAAGTTTTATATCTTCTTTTCCAATTTATATTCCTTTTATTTCTTTTTCTTCTCTGATTGGTGTGGCTAGGACTTCCAAAACTATGTTGAATAAGAGTGGCGGGAATGGGCATCCTTGTCTTGTTCCTTATCTTAGTGGAAATGCTTTCAGTTTTTCACCATTGAGTATGATGCTTGCTGTGGTTTGTCATATATGGCCTTTATTATGGTGAGGTAGGTCCCCTCTATGCCCATTTTCTGGAGAGTTGTTATCCTAAATGGGTGTTGAATTTTGTCAAAAGCTTTTTCTGCATCTATTGAGATGATCATATGGTTTTTATTCCTTAATTTATTAATGTAGTGTATCACATTGATTGATTTGCATATACTGAAGAATCCTTGCATCCCTGGGATAAATCCCACTTGATCATGGTGTATGATCCTTTTAATGTGCTGTTGGATTCTGTTTGCTAGTATTTTGTTGAGGATTTTTGCATCTACGTTCATCAGTGATATTGGTCTATAATTTTCTTTATTTTGTGATATATTTTTCTGGTTTTGGTATCAGGGTGATGGTGGCTTTGTAGAATGAATTTGGGAGTGTTTCTCCCTCTGCTTTTTTTTGGAAGAGTTTGAGAAGGATTGCTGTTAGCTCTTCTCTTGGTGTTTGATAGAATTCTTCTGTAAGGCCATCTGGTCCTGGACTTTTTTTTTGTCAAAGATTTTTAATTACGGTTTCAATTTCATTTCGTGTGATCAATCTGTTTATATTTTCTAATTCTTCCTGGTTCAGTAGTGGAAAATTGTACCTTTCCAAGAATTTGTTCATTTCTGCATGGTTGTCCATTTTATTGGCATATAGTTGTCTGTCGTAGTCTCTTATAATCCTTTGTATGCCTGCAGTGTCACTTGTGATTTCTACTTTATAATTTCTAATTTTATTGATTTGTGTCCTCTCCCTTTTTTTCTTGAGTAGTCTGGCTAAGGGTTTATTAATTTTGTTTATCTTCTTAAAGAACCAGCTTTTAGTTTTATTGATCTTTGCTATTGTTTTCTTCATTTCTATTCATTTATTTCTGCTCTGATCTTTATGATCTCTTTCCTTCTACTAACTTTAGGATTTGCTTGTTCTTCTTTCTCTAGTTGCTTTAGGTTTAAGGTTAGATTGTTTATTTGTAGTTTTTCTTGTTTCTTGAGGTAGGATTGTATTGCTATAAACTTTCCTCTTAGAACTGCTTTTGCTGCATCCCATAGGTTTTGGGTCATTGCATATCATTATCATGTGTTTCTAGGTATTTTTTAATTTCATCTTTGAGGTCTTCAGCAATCTCTTGGTTATTTAGTAACGTATTCTTTAGCCTCCATGTATTTGTGTTTTTTACGGTTTTTTCCTGTAATTTATTTCCAATCTCATAGTGTTGTGGTCAGAAAAGATGCTTGATATGATTTCAATTTTCTTAAATTTACCAAGGCTTGATTTGTGACCCAAGGTGTGATCTATCCTGGAGAATGTTCCATGAACCCTTGAGAAGAAAGTGTATTCTGCTGTTTTTGGATGGAATGTCCTATAAATATCAATTAAGTCCATCTTGTTTAATGTATCATTTAAAGCTGTGTTTCCTTATTTATTTTCATTTTGGATGATCTGTCCATTGGTGTAAGTGGGGTGTTAAAGTCCCTTACTATTATTGTGTTACTGTTGATTTCTCCTTTCATGGTTGTTAGCATTTGCCTTGCGTATTGAAGTGCTCCTGTGTTGGGTGCATAAACATTTATAATTGTTATATCTTCTTCTTGGATTGATCCTTTGATCATTATGTACTGTCCCTCCTTATCTCTTGTAACATTCATTATTTTAAAGTCTATTTTATCTGATACGAATATTGCTACTCCAGCTTTCTTTTGATTTCCATTTGCATGGAATATCTTTTTCCATCCCTTCACTTTCAGTGTGTATGTGTCCATAGGTCTGAAGTGGGTCTCTTGTAGACAGCACATAGATGGGTCTTGTTTTTATATGCATTCAGCCAGTCTGTGTCTTTTGGCTGGGCATTTAATCCATTTACATTCAAGGTTGTTATTGATATGTGTGTTCCTATTACAGTTTTCTTAATTGTTTTGGGTTTGTTTTTGTGCATCTTTTTTTTTTCTTGTGTTTCCCACCTAGAGAAGTTTCTTTAGCATTTGTTGTAAAACTGTTTTGGTGGTGCTGAATTCTCTTAGCTTTCAATTGTCTGAAAATCTTTTAATTTCTCTGTCATATCTGAATGAGATCCTTGCTGGATAGAGTAATCTTGGTTGTAGGTTTTTCTCTTTCATCACTTTAAGTATATCCTGCCACTCCCTTCTGACCTTCAGAGTTTCTGCCGAAAAATCAGCTGCTAATCTTATTGGGATTCCTTTGTATGTTATTTTTTGTTTTTCCCTTGCTGCTTTTAATATTTTTTTGTGTGTTTAATTTTTGTTAGTTTGATTAATATGTGTCTTGGTGTGTTTCTCCTAGGGTTTATCCTGTATGGGACTCTCTGCACTCCTGGACTTGGGTGACTGTTTCCTTTCCCATGTTAGGGAAGTTTTCCACTATAATGTCTTCAAATATTTTCTCAGTCCCTTTCTTTTTCTCTTCTTCTTCTGGGACCCATATAGTTCGAATGTTGGTGTGTTTAGTGTTGTCCCAGTGGTCTCTGAGATTGTCTTCAATTCTTTTCATTCTCTTTTCATTATTCTGCTCCTCTGCAGTTATTTCCACGATTTTGTCTTCCAGCTCACTTATTCGTTCTTCTGCCTCAGTTATTCTGTTATTGATTCCCTCTAGTGTATTTTTCATTTCAGTTACTGTGTTGTTCATCTCTGTTTGTTTGTTCTTTAGTTCTTCTAGATCTTTGTTAAACATTTCTTGTATTTTCTCGATCTGTGCCTCCATTTTTTTCCCGAGATTCTGGATTATTTTTACTGTCATTACTCTGAATTCTTTTTCAGGTCGAGTGCCTATTTCCTCTTCAAGTTTTTGGTCTTGTAGGTTTTTACCTTGCTGCTTCATCTGTGGCATAATTTTCTGCCATCTCATTTTTTTTTTTAATGAGTAGGATTGTGTTCCTGTCTTACTGGTTGTTTGGCCTGAGGCTTCCAACTCTGGAGTTTGTAGGCTGTTGGGTAGAACTGGGTCTTGGTGCTGAGATGAGGACCTCTGTGAGACCTCACTCCAGTGAATATTCCATGGGGTCTGAGGTTCTCTGTTAGTCCAGTGGTTTAGACTCAGAGCTCCCTCTGCAGAGCTGGCCGAACCCCCAGCTAGTGAACGAAGATCCGGTTCACTTGGGGGTTCTTCCCACCTCCTTGGGTGTCAGGGTTCCCCACCAGTGGCCAGCAGGTGCCCTAATTGTAGGGAGACACTAACTCGAGGCAAGGAGTTTTAAAAAGCTATTTTACCCAGAATAGCTAACACAATATTGAAGGAGAAGAACAAAGTTGGAGGACTGGAATTACCTGACTTCAAGAATTACCATAAAGGTACAGTGGTTAAGACAGTGTGGTGTTGGTGAAAGAATAGACACACAGATCAATGAGACAGAACAGAAAGCCCAGACTAGATACATATAAGTATAGCCAACTAATCTTTGACCAAAGAGGAAAGGCAATACAATGGAAAGAAAAGATAGTCTTTTCAACAAATGGTACTGGAACAACTGAATATTTATGGGAAAAATAAAGAATGTAGATACAGACCTTACACTTTTCAGAAAAATTAACTCAAAATGGATCACAAACCTCAATGTAAGATGCAGAACTATAAAACTCATAGAAGATAACACAGGAGAAAATCTAGAGGATATTGGGTATGATGATGACTTTTTAGATTTAACATCAAAAGCATGATCTATTGAAAGAAATAATTGATAATCCAGACTTCATTACAATTAAAAAGTTATACCATATTAAAAAAAAAGTTATACCATATTGATACTGTATGACCCAGAAATTTCACTCCTGGATATATAGCCAAAAAAACCAAAAACACTAATTCTGAAATGTACATTAGCAGCATTATTTACAATTGCCAAGATATGGAACCAACCTAAGTGTCCATCAACAGATAAACGGATAAAGAAAAAATATATATACAATGGAATACTACTCAGCCAAAAATAAAAATGAAAATTTGCCATTTGCAGCAAAATGGATGGATTTGGAGGGCATTATGCTAAGTGAAATAAGTCAGACAGAGAAAGACATGTACTGTGTATCACTTATATGTGGCATCTAAAAATACAAAAAACTAGTGAATATAACAAAAGAAGAAGCAAACTTATAGAGAACAAACTAGTGGCTACCAGTGAGGAGAGGGAACGTAGGAGGGGCCGTGTAGGGGATTAAGAGATACAAGCTATTAGGTATAGGATAAGCTACAAGAATATATTGTACAACACATGGAATATAGCCAATTTTTATAATTACTGTAAATGGAGTATAATCTTTAAAAATTATGAATCACTATATTGTACATACTTAACTTATATAATATTGTACAGCAACTATACTTCAATAAAAACTAATTTAAAAAAACACAAAAAAACTTATGCCCTATGAAAGACATTGTCAATAGAATGAGAAGTCAAGTCACAGACTGGAGAAAATACAAAAGACATATCTGGTAAAGGACTCATCCAATATATAAAAATATCTCTTAAAACTCAACAATAAGGAAACATAATTTTTAAAAATGGGCAAAAGACCTAACAGATACCTCACCAAAGAGATATACAGAGGGCAAATAAGCATGTAAGAAGATACTCAACATTATATATTAAGGAACTTCCAATTAAAACCTCAATGAGATACCACCACAAAACTATTGAATAGCTAAAATCCAAAACATTGATACTACCAAATGCTAGCAAAGATGTGGAGCAACAAGTATTCTCATTCAGTGTTGGTGGGAATGCACAATAGTTCATCCACTTTGGAATATAGTTTGGCAGTTTCTTACAAAACTAAACATGCTGTAACCATATGGTCCATAACTGCACTCCTTGGTATTTACCCAAAGGAGTTGAATAATTATATCCACACAGAAATCTGCATGCAGATGTTTATAGCAGCTTTATTCATAATAGCCCAAACTTGAAGGCAAACAAATGTTCTTCAGTAGGTGAATGGATGAATAAATTGCAGTATATCCAGACAATAGAATATTATTCAGCACTAAAAAGAAATTACTTATCGAGCCATGAACAGACATGGAGAAAACCTAAATGCATGTTACTAAGTGAAAGAAGCCAATCTGAAAAGGCTACATGCTCTGATTACAACTGTATGACATTCTGGAAAGGGAAAAAGTATGGAGACAGTAAAAAAATCAGGCGTTTCCAGGGATTAGAGGGTTGGGAGAAATGAATAAGCAGAGCACATAAGATTTTTAGAGTGATGAAACTATTCTGCATGATACATAATTGTGGGTACATGTCATTGTACACTCATCCAAACCCATAGAATGTACAACACCAAGAGTGAATCCTAATGTAAACTATGGACTTTGGGGGATAATGATTTGTCAGTATGGGTTCACTGATTGTAACAAATGTACTAGTGGTGCAGGATGTTGATCTGGAAGAGGCTGTGCATATATCTGTGTGTGAGTATTTGGGAACTCTGCACTTTGAGTTCATTTTTGCTGTGAACCTAAAACTACTCTAAAAAAATAAAGTTTATTAAAGAAAAAGCTATAAAAATATGCTTAAGGATTTAAAGAAAATAAGAATACAATGAGGAAAGTAATGAAAGCTACATATAGGACCAAACAGAACTTCTAGAGCTGAAATACATAATACATGAAATGAAAAATTTACTGTTTGGGTTTAACAGAATACTAAAAACTGAAGAAGATCAGTGAACTCAAAGACAAGCAAGAGGAACATTCCAAACTGGAGTACAGAGATAAACAAGGCCAAAAAAAAAAAAAAAAAAAGAGCCTCAGTGACCTGTGTCACAAGATCATGTGATTTAATATGCATGTAATTGGAATTGTAGTACTAGAATAAAGAGGAGGGAAAGCAGAAAAATATTTGAAGAAAGAGTAGCTAGAAATTTTCCATACTTGAAAAAAATCTTTAAACCAACAATTATAAGAAGCTCAATGAAACCCAAGCAAGATAAACACAATGAAAACCACACTGAGGCACATAAGTAATATATCAAAAAAAAGAATGTTTAAAAGTTGCCAGAAAAAACATGTTACATTTAGGGAAGAAAGCTAATAATGCCCTTATTTCTTAACAGAAGCCAGAAGCCAGTGCAATGACACTTTTACTGTGCTAAAAAATTCTATATGTAGAGAAAATATCCTTCAAAAATCAAGGTGAAATAAAAACATGTTCAGACAAACAAAAACTGAGAGAATTCATTGCTAGCAGACCAGCACTGTAAAAAATATTAAAGGAAGTTCTTCAGACTGATGGAAAATAATAATAGAAACCAGAATCTAAACAAAGAAATGGAAAATGCTAGAATTTGAAAATGTGAGTAAAAGTAAGAGACATTTCTTACCATTTTAAATTTCTTTAAAGATAATTAATTGACAATATAATTCTATATTTTATATGGCAAAGCAAAGGACCTAGAATAACTAAATCAACTTTGAAACAGAAGAATAAAGTTGAAGGATTTACCCCACCAGATTACAAGTGACTATAAAGCTACAGTAATCAAGGCGGTGTGGTATTTGTCTAAGGATAGACATATAGATGATTGAAACAGAGTAGTGAGTACAGAAATAAACACAGACCTATATGGTCAACTGATTTTTAACAAACATGCCAAGGTGATTCAATAGAGGAAGGCTGATCTTTTAAAAATGGTGCTGAAACAATTGGATATCCATAGGGGCAGAAAAATGAAGATCAACTGTCACCTCATATGTATAAATTAACTCAGAATGGGCCATAGATTTAAATGTAAAAATTAAAACTATAAAGTTCTAGAAGAAGATATAAGAAAAATTATTTGTGATCTTAGCGTAAGAAAAGATACTTAATACACAAAAATCCCAAGGCATAAAGGAAAAAAATAAGACTTTTGCAAGAGTTAAAACACCTGCTCTTTGAATAACACTGATAGGAAAAAAATGCAAGGCAACAGACTAGAAAAATATGTTTACAATACATACATCTGACTAAAGACTTAAGTTTTGAATATGTAATGGACATTTATTTACAGCCCAATAAAAAGAAGATAAACAGACTAATGAAAAAACAGACAAAAGATTGTAAAGCAATTATACTCTAATAAAGATGTTTAAAAAATTAGACAAAAGGTTTGAACAGGAACTTCACCCAACAAATAGACACCTGAAAATGTACTAAACATAGTCATCAAGGAAATGCAAGTTAAAATCAATACACTAGCCGGAATGGCTGAAATTAAAAAGACTGACAAAACCAAGTGTTAGCAAAAACATGGAGCAGCTTGGGTTTTTCATATATTGCTGTGTGAATATAAAATTGTACAACCCAGACGTCTGCTAGGAAGTTCCTTAAAATGTTAAACACAGATCCATCCAATGACCCAATAATCCTTTTCCTGGATATTTACCCAAGAGAAAAAAATATGTCCACAAAAAAGACTTATATAAGAATGCTCATTATAGCTTTATTCATAATAACCCCAAACTGGAAAAAGCCCAGGTATCCATCAGTAGGTCAATGCTTAAACAAATGCTGGAGCACTACTCAGCAGTAAAACTGAGTGCACTACTTATATACATAATAACCTTGATGGATTTCAAAAACATTGTTAAGTGAAAGAATTCAGACACAAAAGAATGCATACCAATGGGCCCATTTTCATGATATGCTATAACCAACAAAACTACTCCAAGGTTTTAGAAATTAAACCAGTGCCTGCCTATGGTAGATTAGGTTTGACTGGAAAGTAGTATGAGGAAACTTTTTCGGTTGATGGATATATTCTGCATCTTGATTGGATTGTTGGTTACATCAGTGTGTATATTTATCAAAACTCATCAAACTGTACAGCTAAAACCTATGCATGTCAATGATTGTAATTTTTTTCACAATTAAAAAATGCTGTGGTATTTATATTATCTGGGATTCATTTAAAGAGTGATATACCACTGTTATTTTTTAACAGCTTTACTGAAGTACAAGTGACAATAAACTGCCGATGCTTAAGGCATACAATTCAAAAGCTTTGATATATCACCACAATCAATCAATATATACAATTATATATAATGATATATATGTATATCTCAAATGTTTTTTTCATGTTTTTTATAATCCTTCCTTCTTATTCCTCTTTGCCCCTCTCCTATCCTTAAGAAGCCACTGATTTGCTTTATATCCTTATATAGATTAGTAGTTTGCATTTTCTAGAATTTTATATAAATGTACATTATGTACTCTTTTTTATCTAGCTTCTTTTCCTCAGCAAAATTATTAAAATCAAAATTATTATTTCAGATTCACTCATGTGGTTGCATGTATCAATTGTTCACTCTTTTTTATTACTGACTAGTATTCCATTGTATGAATATCCTATACTATGTTTATCCTTTCACCTGTTGATTTATATTTGTTTCTAGTCTGGGGCCATTACAAATAAAGTTGGTAAAAATATTGGTATACAAGTCTTTGTACGGGCATTTGCATTCATTTTTCTTGGGTCAGTACCTAGGAGTGGAATGGGTGGATCACATGTGAGATACAAATTTAACTTTCTTTCTTTTCTCATATACGCTTTCTAAGCAGTGCTTTAGCTGAAACTCATAAGATTTGATATGTTGTATTTTCAGTTCATTAAAATGTATTTTAAAATTTCTCTTGAGACTTCGTTGACCCATGTGTTGTTATAAATGTGTTAATTTACAAATATTTTGGAATTTTCTAGCTATCTTTCTCTTATTTCTAATTTAATTCCATTGTGGTCTAAAGTCGTTTTATGGTCCATAATATGGTCCATCTTAAAGAATGTGCTATGGTACTTGAGAAGAATATATATTCTGGTGTTTTTGAATAGAATGTTCTATAAATGTTGGTTAGGTCAAGTTGGTTGATAGTGATGTTCAGGCCATCTGATTTTCTGCCTACTTGTTCTACCAGTTATTGAGAGAGGAGTGTTGAAATCTCCAATTATAATTGTGTATTTATGTCTCCTTTCAGAGCTATTGGTTTTGATTGTTTATTTGTTTCATGTATTTTGAAGTTGTTAGGTACATACATATTTTGGTTTGTTATAATTCTTGGAGAATCAATTGCTGAGTTTGCTAATTTATGCAGGCAGAGATCTGAGGAATATAGGTGGAAATGGGTATTATAGGATAATGATGGAAGGAATATAAAGTCAGATCAGGTCAAAGTTAATATGGTTCCGCTGAGCGGAGATTCTGGGTACAGTGTTGTAGTTTAAGGATTAGAGATGGCTTTAAGAATTTTTTATTTGGTTGGCTGATAATGGACCAAAATGTGGCCTTTACTAAGTGGAGCTGAAGTATCAGAACTGTCTTGGTATACTCTAAAGAAAGGTATCCAAAGGCATAGGGACTTTCTAACGTTAGAGCGGACTTATCATGATGACCTGCCTGGTCACTCCAAGAGGGTCCAGATAACATACCTTTCATCACAATTGTGAGAAATAAACTTGTGAGGGAGAGCCCCAACATCCTTGAAGAGCTCTGTGGTCACTCTTCTGTAGGTCAGAATTTATAGTGAGAGCTGCTGCCTCTGAACTGGGGCCTTAAATACAATAAGGGTAATTGGATCCTGAAGGTGAGGGGGCTAAAGGGCAGCATTTAATTGCCAGAGGAAATGTAGGCGTGGTTACCATAATGGGGACAAGGCAGTAATGAGAATAGTCTGACTTGCAGAGACCCAGGGCACTGGCTAGTTGATTATGATGTCCTTAGAAGAGAAATTGGTAGGTGGTGTATTAGTTTGCTAGGACTGCCATAACAAAATACCACAAACTGAGTGGCTTAAACAATAGAAATTTACTTCCTTACAGTTCTGGGGGCAGGAAGTCCAAGATCCAGGTGCCAGCAACATTGGTTTCCTCTGAGGCCTCTCTCCTTGGCTTGCAGATGGCCACCCTCTTGCTGCCTCTTTACACGGTCTTTTCTCTGTGTGTGTGCATCCCTTGTCTCTCTTGATGTGTCTAAATTTCCTCTTCTTATAAGGATACCAATCATATTGGATTGGGACCCACACTAATAGCCTAATTTTACCTTAATCACCTCTTTAAAGCCCTTGTCTCAAAATACTATTACATTCTGAGGTACTACATTCTTAGGACTTCAATATATGAATTTTGGGGAGAAATGATTCAGCCCATAACAGACACACTTCTTGTAAATTCTTAATCTGTGTAAGCAGTAGAGTTCTAGGTCAAGTGTTTCTAACTTGAAACACTAAAAAACAAAGTCACAGCCCCTTAACCTATTCCTATTCTTGAGCCAGTTTATAGAACCAGAACTTCTTGAATGAAGGGGAGACTGGGTCCCTTTGAGAATGTATCACGCTACACTGCCAAGAATGTATACTGTTAATATTTATCCCAGCTTTCCCCATAGGGATCTATAGCCTTTTACAAGGGTGACTGTGCATTGCGGATAAGGAAATAATCAGAAATTTCAGGGATTACTGAACAGTGGCTCTGAGTTCACACTAGCTCTGGGAGACCCAAAACATCACTGGAGTCTACAAGTCAGAGTAAGGACTTGTAAAAGTCAGGTGATCTACAGAATTTTAGATCAGGTTCATCTCACAGTGGGTCCACTGAATCATCCTGTGGTTATTTCCCCTGTTCCAGAATGTATACTTGAAATAGAAATATTCAGAAACTGGCAGAATCCCCACATGTGATTCTTGACCTGTGGAGTGAGGGCTAATATGGGAGGAAAAGGCGAAGTGGAAGCCACTAGAGCTGCCTATACCTATGAAAATAGTACATCATAGCAATACCACCTTTCTGGAGGGATTTCAGAGATTAATGCTACCACCAAGGACCTGAAATATGCAGGAATTGTTGACTCTCACCATTCAACTCATCTGTTTAGCTTACATAGAAAACACACGGATCCTAGAGAAAAACAGTGGATTATTGTAAACTTAACCACGTGGTGACTCCAATTGCAGCTGTTGTTTCAGATAGGGTTTCACTGCCTGAGCAAATTAACGTATCTCATGGTACCTGGTGTGTAGCTATTGATAAGACAAATGTGTTTTTTTTCCCTCAATACCTGTTGGTAAAACCACCAGAAGCTATTTGCTTTCAGCTGGTCAGGTTAGCAGTACACCTTCACGGTTCTGCTTCATGTCATAATTTAGTCTGCAGGGAGCTTTCCCTTCAGCAGAACATCACACTGGTCCATTACATTGTTGATATTGTGCTGATTGGACCTAGTGAACAGGAAGTAGACTTAACTGGTAAGACATTTGCATGTCAGAGGGTGAGAAATAAATCTGACAAAATTTCAGGGGCCTTCCACCTCAGTGAAATTTCAAAGGGTCCAGTGGCATGGAATATGTCAAGATATATACCTTCTAAGGTGAAGGATACATTGTTGCATCTGGTTCCCCTTCAACCAAAAATAAAAAAAAAAGAGACACAATGCCTAGTGGACCTCTTTGCATTTTAGAGGCAACATATTCCTCATTTGGATGTGTCCTCTGGTCCATTTACTAAGTGGTCTGAAAAACCAATAGCTTTGAGTGGGGCCTAGAATGACAGAATATTCTGCAACAGGCTCAGGCAGCTATTCAGGGTACCCATATGACCCAGCAGATCCAATGATGGCTGAAGTGTCAGTGGTAGATAGAGATGCCCTTTGGAGACTTTGGTAGATTCCTGTAGGTATAAAGCACAATGATCTTCTTTTTGATTTGACTTAATTTTAGAACCAGAACCTGAAGACTTTTTAGTAGGTGAAAAACTTGAAGAGGTAGAAGAAGAGGTTAAGAAGGAAGAGGAAGAAGAAATAGAAATAGGTTCAGAACAATCAACAATACCAGCCAATTTGGAACGACTTTGGTCCTTTTCCTGCGACTTAACCAAAGGCCTTAATGTGAGCAGCCTTGCCTGGAATAAAAAAAATCCAGTAAGTTATCAAACATTTTAGTAATTCTGTCTCTAGCATTTAAGGGCACTTGTCAAGTATTAATGAAAACTTTTTTTTCTCAGCTATTAGGCAAGGGCTTTAAATGGACATAACCCCTAGTTTTAAAATTCCTCTAAAAACAAGTTTATGTTTTTAAAAGGGGAAAACGCAAACAGTTACAAAATGATGGTTTTCTCCTTTAATATGAAAATGTCACCATTTTTATTTTAGGAGATGTACTTGGGACATGGCATTCTCTGAATCCACATGAGATATTAAGTGAACAAGAAGATAGTATATATTTATTTAGTTTAACATGGTACCAAATTCATGTGCTCAAATTTGTGTTCTCTTTAAAGTAATCATATTTGGAAGTATATACTTAATCCAGTGACCCTGAACATGTGCAAAATGATTTTGAGATTCCTTAAAATACTATAACTACTAATAGCAGCAAATACTTAAACAGCACCTACTATGTACCAGGCACTATTGTAAATGTTTTACTTGTATTATCACAACTCTACTATTTTCCTCATTATGTTGATGAGGAAACTGAAGCACAGAAAGGATAAATAACTTGCCCAAAGTTATGTAACCAGTAAGTGAAACAGAATTCAAACCCAGACATCTGGCTCCAGAGTTCTTGCTTTTAGCTACTGCACTGCTAAGAATCATCCTGAGGAGAATTAGATGAATCATCAAGTGGGAGAATGGTATGTTTGCTTGTCAAGAAGAGATGATTATAGAGTAATGAGACTTATTTTTTCCTGTGGTTTATAAACTCATTCTGAAGACATGATTCTCCACTAGTAATTTCAAAAATCTTTTGTGTAATGGCAGTATCTTTGGAATAAATATTTGGTGTATTTTTAAAATGGTCAAAACTAATTTGTTTAAATTGTCTTGTATTATCCATGTTTTAAGAATTAGCCTTATTATTTTATTGCTACACCTTATAAGGTACTGTGCGCAAACGTGATAGTTGTTATGGCTATTAAATGGGTGAATGGAGTCAAAAGGTACAAACTTCCAGTTATAAAATAAATAAGTCATGCTGTAATGTGCAGCATGGTGACTATAGTTAATAATACTGCATTGCATATTTGAAAGTTGCTAAGACAGTAGATCTTAAAAGTTCTCATCACAAGAAAAAAATTCTGTAGCTATGTATAGTGATGCATATTAACTAGACTTTTTGTGATGATCATTTCACAATATATACAAATATTGAATCATTATGTTGTACACATGAAACTAATATAATGTATGTCAATTATACCTCAATAAAAAAATTAATGCTAAAAAACCTAAAAAAATCATTTTTGTTGAAACCTAAATTACAGCATTCTTAAATTATATATATTATTTTTGAATAAAATAGAATACTATTAGTATGGATTTGTCTTTATAAAACTATTTGGGAACATCTTGTAGATAAGTGAAATTTAATAAATCAATAATAACCATGTAATAAGTACAGATGAATCATTTTAAGAAACTGGATATACTAGCATTTAAACATTATTATTGCTATTGAGAATAAGATTAATTTTGAATGAAGCTAAAAAATATATGACAGGTGCCATCTATCATATTTATTAATTCATTCTACAAATATTTATTGAACATTAACTCTGTGCCAGGAACTCTGTTAAAGCGCTGGAGATACAGTAGTAATTTAGTCACACATAGACACTGACCATATAATACTTTCCTATGTGCTTTAATAAAGAAAATAAATAATGCTGTGGGAACATATAAGAGAGGCTTGTGAATGCTTCTTAGAGGAAGTGACGCCTGTGCTGAGTCTAGAAGAGATGAATAGGAGTTTGTCAATGTTAAGATAAAAAGGGTAGTGGTGAAGAGTATTTTAAGGCAGAGGGAATTGTGGAGACACGATGTTGGCTTGAAGGTAAGGTGGTGGCAGGACTGTGTTTGTAATATTTCTGATTACAGAGAAGAGGCAGGGTTTGGTCGATCATTAAACTTTTGTCCATACATCCTTATACAGTTGACCTTGAACAACGAGGGGGTTGGGATGCCAACCCCCCATGCAAATGAAAATCCAAGTATAACTTTTGACTCTCCCAAAACTTAACGACTAATGCCTATAGTAGCTGACTGGAAGCCTTGCCAATAACATAGTCAATTAACACATATCTTGTGTGTGATATGTATTATATACTGTATTCTTACAATAAAGTAAGCTAGAGAAAAGAAAATGTTATTAAGGAAATCATCAGAGAAAATACATTTATAGTACTGTATTTATCAATACCGTTAAGCTTATGTCATCTGTTTAACAGATGAATACTCTGTCAGTACCTGCATCAATACTATCTTATATGATACAAAACACTGTTGATGTTACATGTATTACTAACAGCAGACATCAAAAATGAAAATATCATGTGAAAAATAAATTCATATTTGTTTACAGGTATAATGATTTATGCATTGATAATGAAGAAGCAGCAATATGATTGCTTAATGGTAGCCTAGTGTAATTGATATGATTGCTTCAGTATAGCCTAGCCTATAAACTAATGAGTGAATTATTATAAAGTTTTTATGACATACAGTATTACAGTCATATTCATAATACAATATTGGAAACACTGTTACATTAAAAAAAAAACCTACTTACCTGTGATGATAGGCTGATATGCAGTTTCTCCAATTATGAGAGAGAGGCATACTTTATGGTAATGTAGTTCTTCGAAAGCAAAGCTATAAAACAGTAAGAAAACTCACATATTATTAATTTTATATTGAATATCACTTATGCCTATATGAGGATAGACTACTATCTACACATATTTTATGCATTCATGATAAATCTTAATTTTTTTGATATTTCTAGGTTATGCAGTTTGTAAAATTTTCAAATTATCTCAAATCTCTAAAAAATTTTCAATGTATTTATTTAAAAGAATCCATGTATAAGTGGACCTGCACAGTTCAAACCTGTGTTGTTCAAGGGTCATCTGTATAAGCACTTCTGGAAATGACCTGCTATATTAATCAGCTCGAGCTGCCATAAGAAAATACCATAGACTGGATGGCTTATACAACAGAAATTTATTTCTTACGGTTCTGGAGGCTGGGAAGCCCAGGATAAAGGTGCCAGATGAATTTGGTTGCTGGGGAAGGCTTTCTTCCTGGCTTGGCTGTATCCTTGCATGGTGGAGAGAAAGAGCTCTTGTGTCTCTTTGTCTTTTTGTAAGGAACCCAATCCTATCAGGTTAGGACCCCACCCTTATGACTTCATTTAACCTTAATAACCTCCTAAGTGCCCTATTTCCAAATATAATCACATGTTATTAGGCGTTAGAACTTCAGCATATCACTTTTAAGGGAGGAGACACAATTCAGTCCATGGCACCTCCCTTTAAAAATAAATGTCTTTTATTTTACATTTGAAATTATTAGGTCATTATTAAAAACCCATAAGACACTATAATGCAATAATACAATTTTTGAAGATTATCTCAGTATGTAAAATAGCTTTTCAGCAATTGTTTTTTTTGTATGTTTATTCTTCAGCCTAAAAATATGGTTATTTTTACTATTATTTTGCTTATGAAGATGGAAATGTAGAGTGAAAATAGTTGGCATATTGGTATTTTTTAACCTCAATTGAAATGTCATCACTATTTTAACACAGTTCATTAATATGCATCTTTATACATTTGCTGATATTTTTATGCTGTCTTCTCTTATTTTTAATTTTTCTGTTTTTAAGGACCTTTTGGCTGTTGGCTATGGGCACTTTGGATTTAAGGAGCAAAAAAGAGGATTGGCTTGCTGCTGGTCAATAAAGAATCCCATGGTAACTAAAACAGGAATAAGACCTATTTTTATTTAATTAAATGTTCACATAAATCTCATAAAGTAATTAGTTTTATGTGATCATTAAACTAACTCAAGAAAGTTTTACCAAGCAACACTTTACTTTCTTTGGTTTAAATCTATAACAATAAAACAATTAAAATTTGTTCTTGGGCTTCCCTGATGGCGCAGTGGTTGAGAGTCCGCCTGCCGATGCAGGGGACACGGGTTCGTGCCCCGGTCCGGGAGGATCCCACGTGCCGCGGAGTGGCTGGGCCCGTGAGCCATGGCCGCTGACCCTGTGCGTCCAGAGCCTGTGCTCCGCAGCAGGAGAGGCCACAACAGTGAGAGGCCCTCGTACTGCAAAAAAACCCCCCAAAAAACAAAAACAAAACACAACAACAACAAAAATTTGTTCTTACACTTTATTGGATAAGGTAAATTCATTTAATAAATATTTATTGAAAATCTACTATGTGCTGTTAGATATGATGATCTAGGGCTGAACCATTATTGTTTATCACTGCCTGTTATAAAGAAGAATATATTTGCAAAGAAAAATTCTTTAAAAATTAAGTTTCATTTACTACTGGGTTGTTTCTCAATATATAAATAACTCCTTATCACTTTATAAAATATATTTCTGCTCTCCTCGATAGATAGAAAATAGATTAATATAACTCTCTTACTGCCATGAATTTTTCAAAGAGAATGAACAAGAATCAGTTATGCTTTTTGTTAAACAGCCCTAGTCAACCTGTTACTTTACAGCTTTCGTTTTAAGTCACAACTGAAATGTAAAGTGGAAAACTTAGAAAAGGATCAGAAGAGCATATTAAAATGATTAGAGTTTTTATAAATAATCCCCCATCTGTTAGGAAGCTGGGTGTATATAGCCTAAAAGAAAGGAAGAAGCAATTTTAAACGTATGGAAGGGTTGACATAGGATTCATCATCAGCAGGTTATCTTCTCTTCCATGTAGGTTGTTAGAAACCAGAAAGGAGTTGGATTAGACATTAAAACAAAACAAAACAATAAAAATCTTGACAGAGTTGTAGAAAAGAGTAACTTAGAGAGTTTTGGAGCTTCCTCTATCCTTGTTTAGAATGATTAGATAATACAAGCATCTGAAACAGATACTGGAGGATAGGAATATATGCAGGATAATTTATTTGGTGTCCATTATTTGTATCTTTAAGACGGTGACTTGTGATGATCATACAAATCCTGCTGCAGGATTACCCAAAATGATAATTACTGTAGAAACCACGTGCTGTATTTCTTAAAACTACTGAGGTCTGAGGATTCATCAAAATAAAGGAAATGGCCAATTGAAGTTTTATTCTCATGTATACAGGAAGTTAGGAAGAAATGAGTAACTGAATGCAGACTAACTCTCCTCATATCCCCACTGCCACCAGCCTAGTCTTCAGCCACCATCATACCCACCTTACTGTGGTCTACAAAACCAAGGTTAAAATGTAATGTAATTTCTTTTTTATTCAGTGGCCAGAACGTACTTATCAGAGTCCATATGGCGTTACTGCTGTGGATTTTTCAATTGGAGCACCTAACCTTTTAGCAGTTGGCTATCACAATGGCACTATTGCGATTTATAATGTACAGAGCAACAGTAACATTCCAGTTCTGGATAGTAGGTGAGAATCCCAAGAATTAGATAAACATAAACCATGTGCTTTTTTTAGGGAGAAGGAAAAAATTACTCTAATGTTATTTAGTTTTGAGTGAATGTTTATATTGTTATTGCGAGTAATACCATTATCCTTCAAGCATTTAATAATTCCTCATAATGTCTCTCCAGCTGGAATGCTCTGCCCTAATATCTCCTTATCATCCTCTCTGCCTCTTTACCAACAAACTTCCTTTGGCTTGACGGTTTATTCTTTTCAAAAATTTTAAATATCTCCAGCTTTATTGAGGTATAATTGAAAAATAAAAATTGGATATATTTAGATTGTATGACATAATTTTTAAAGGCATACAGTGTGGTGATTTAATATATGTATACATTGTGAAATGATTACCACAGTCAAATTAATTAACACAACCATAACCTCACATAATTACCATTTTATGTGTGAGTGGTGAGGACACTTAAGATCTACTCTCTTAGCAAATTTCAAGTATGCAATACAGTATTATTAACTATAATCACCATGCTGTACATTAGATTTCCAGAACTTATTCACCTTATAAATGAAAGTTGTATCCTTTATTGCCTCTGTGTCACGTCTTCCAGGAAACCTGCCCATTCTTTTCTTTTGTACATCCGATACATACGTTTATTGTAGCCTTTATTGTGCTTTGTATAAATTATTTACATATATAACTCCCTGAGGAGGCTGTAAGCTCTGGGGGCAAGGATTATGTCTTCCTTACCTTTGTATCCTCAGTATGTCACATAATATCAGGCATATAACAGGATTACAGTAAGTGTTTGATTAAGAATGAATGAATGAGACATATTGAGAAAATAAAATGTTAAAGATATCTTAGGTTTTTATAATAAACCAGATACCAGTGGAGCAAAATGAGGCAGTATATTTATATTAGTGTTTGCATAAACTTCACAATAACTGGAAATAGGCATTAAAGCAGGTGTTCTTTAGCTTAATTTTGAAATTATTTACATAGTTTTGTAAGCGTGAGCCTTTGTGCTTGTTTCTGGGAAGAGGGTCCATAACTTTTACCAAATAATCAAAGATATATAGACTTTAAAAAATTCAGAACTACTGATTTGGAGAGTTTGCATAAAAAATCAAGGGAGTCAGTACTAGGAACAAAGCAACCCATTAATCTGACAGGAAAGCAACCAGTAATCTAAGAAGTGATTATAATTCATCATAAAACTTTTAAATCTCAGCCCTAGAGAGAATCAAGCCAGTGGGCAATCCTGAAACATAGGAAGAAGGGTGAGGTAACTATCTACTTGAATAAGACTTAAATGACTTACTCATTTAAGCTATGAAAAATATCCTTATAAAGATGGAGATAGTAATATTCAATGTGTCTAAAATAAACTTACACAACTAGGAAAAAGTAAATGAATAGAGTAAGAGAAGTAGATTCTAAAAAAAGAAAATGTTTGCTTTTGTATCCCTGATATGATAGCTAATATAATTAAAGGCAATAAAATTTTCCTTTTGTAAGAAATGAGAAAAACACCAGTGAATATTAGCAAAGTGATTTTTTCCCCTGTTTTTCAAAATACTTAAAGTAAAAGTCCAGTTTTGAACAACAAAAGTATCATTCCATGAGTAGGTCATGATGCTTTAGGGAGCTGTCCTTATCACTTATACTCCAAGTCGCTTATACCCCAAGAATTTTAAAATTATTATAAGTATTTTATATTTCGTGCTTTTCCCTGTTTTAGCGAATCACCTCAAAAACATTTGGGACCTGTATGGCAACTACAGTGGATAGAACAAGATCGAGGGACAGCAGGTGATGACAAAAGAGAAATACTAGTTTCTATATCAGCAGATGGAAGGATCTCCAAATGGGTTATGCGGAAAGGACTGGACTGTCATGGTAAAAATAAATAAATACACACACAGACACCAAATTATCTTTCTCTTGTTATGTGTTGAATTAAAAATTCCTAGTGAACTATGTATAAGAGGTGACGAATTTAGGTTTGGCTAAATAAGAAAAAAAACTGGGCTTGGTCATTGTTTTTCTAAGCATCTAGCTCTGGTATTTGCTAATTTTAACCTAATGACCTGCAAAGGATGGCAGAGATCATATTCTTTGCAGAAGGGACATATCTACATTATTATTTCCTGTGGTAAATAATATATGTATTTTTTCTTTAAATAAAGATTTGATGCGTTTGAGGAGAACTACTGCTAGCAGCAGCAAAAAAGGAGGAAAAAAAGAAAAGAAAGGTGAAGCTTTGTTATCTCGACAGGCTCCTGGAATGTGTTTTGCTTTTCACCCCAAGGTAAATTATTTCAATCTGTTATTTACTATTGCATATAACAACTGCTGATAATTGAAGTGTATTAAGATATAAATCAAGACAAAATGTCATCATGTTAATAAATATTGCGCCTTGTAAATAAAAAAGTCACACACATAGGTATCATAGGTGTCAGCCTAAGGTAGAATGGCACATTCCAGTTGGCTGTCCTTTTTCTGCTTTCTGGAGGAAAGGTCTGTATTTCTGAGCGACTATGGAACTATCTTTACAGCTCCATGTTTAACTTGAATGCCCCTCCTTGCCTCTCTTTGGTGCTCTGCTGCTCTATCATACTTATAGAAACCAAATCCACTCTGTAGTCCTCCATGTCTCAATGTGAGTGGTGACTCATGATTCTGGGGATCAGGAAGACCACTTAAGATCATGTTTGTCAAGACGAAAGTCAAGTCAGAGCACTCTTAGTAAAGTTCTACTTTTCTAATTCTTTTTATCCAGAGGTCCTTTGGAATCAGAAATTCAGCCACTATGACAGACTTGCAAAAACACATATCCTATTTATTTTCTGATATGTAATATGATTATCTCTTTAGTGACACCATCATCCACCTACTTACTTAAGCCAAAACTTGAGCTCTTACTCTATTCTACCCTATTACCCAAATGATATTTAAGTAAGATTGTCCCACTCCTTCTAGTCCAAGTCTACTACTGCTAATGTGGTTCAGGCCTTTATTACATTTCACTTTTACTACTGCAGTCATATTCTAACTGCCTTCATTCTCAAATTCCTGTAATCTCCTTTTCACCTTGACTCTAGAGCAGTGGTTCTCAATGTGGGTAGAGAGGGGAGTAGTTTCCCATCAGGGACACTTCACAATGTCTTGAGATATTTTTGGTTGTTGCAGCTGTGGGTGGTGGGATGTGGGGAGGAGTGCTATAGGCATCTAGTAGGCAGAGGTCAGGGATGCCACTAAATACGTTACAATGCACAAGACAGCCACTGTCCTCCCCTGACCCAAACAAAGAACTAGCTGGCCCAAAACATCAATAGTGCTCCTTTGATTTCTTATTTGATTGATGCATTATTTAGAAGCATGTAATTTAGTTTCCAGATATTTGGGGCTTTTCCAAGGATCTTGCTGTTGATTTCTAATTCAATCCTATCATGATCAAAGAACAAACTTTTTATAAACTGAATCTTTACGAATTTATTGAAATTTGTTTTAAAGCCCAGAATGTGATTTTTACTTGTAAATGTTCCCTATGCACTTGAGAAAAGTGTATATTCTGCTACTGTTGGGTGGAATGTTCTGTGGATGTCCATCAGTTTAAGTGGGTTGATGGTGTTGTTCAACTTTACTATATCCTTGCTGATTTTCTGCCGATTTCTTCCATCAGTCATTGAGAGAAAGAGATTGAAGTCTCTGACAATAATTGTGAATTTTTCTTTTTTTCCTTGAAATTCTATCGGTTTTTGTTTTATGTATCTTGAAGCTTTGTTTTAAGTGCATAAGTGTTTAGGATTTTCACGTTCTCTCGATTAGTCAACTCCCTTATCATTATAAAATGGCCTTATTTATAACTGGTAATATTCTTTATTCTGAAATCTATTTAGTCTGATATTAATGTAGCTACTCCAGCTTTCTTTTAACTAGTATTATCATGGTTTATCATTTCCCATCCTTTACATTTAACCTATTTGTGTCTTTATATTTGGTATGTTTCTTTTAGGTAGCATATAGTTGTCTTGCTTTTTTATCGAATCTTACAATCTCAGCCTTTTAATTGTGATGTTTACACCATTTTTATTTATTTACTTACTTAAAAAATTAAAAAAAATTTTTCTCTCTTTCATCTCCCTCCCTCCCACCCTCCCTATCCCACCCCTCTATGTGGTCACAAAGCACTGAGCTGATCTCCCTGTGCTATGCGGCTGCTTCCTACTACCTATTTATTTTACATTTGGTAGTGTATATATGTCTATGCCACTCTCTCACTTTGTCCCAGCTTACCCTTCCTGCTCGCCATGTCCTCAAGTCCATTCTCTCGTAGGTCTGCATCTTTATTCCCGTCTTGCCCCTAGGTTCTTCATGACCTTTTTTTTTTTTTTTTTTAGATTCCATATATATGTGTTAGCGTATGGTATTTGTTTTCTTCTTTCTGACTTACTTCACTCTATAGACAGACTCTAGGTCCATCCATCTCACTACAAATAACTCAATTTCATTTATTTTTTTATGGCTGAGTAATATTCCATTGTATATATGTGCCACATCTTTATCCATTCATCTGTTGATGGACACTTAGGTTGCTTCCATGTCCTAGCTATTGTAAATAGAGTTGCAATGAACATTGTGGTACATGACTCTTTTTGAATTATGTTTTCCTCAGGGTATATGCCCAGTAGTGGGATTGCTGGGTTGTATGGTAATTCTATTTTTAGTTTTTTAAGGAACCTCCATACTGTTCTCCATAGTGGCTGTATCAATTTACATTCCCACCAACAGTGCAAGAGGGTTCCCTTTTCTCCACACCCTTTCCAGCATTTATTGTTTGTAGATTTTTTGATGATGGCCATTCTGACCTGTGTGAGATTATATCTCATTGTAGTTTCGATTTGCATTTCTCTAATTATTAATGATGTTGAGCATTCTTTCATGTGTTTGTTGGCGATCTGTATATCTTCTTTGGAGAAATGTCTATTTAGGTCTTCTGCCCATTTTTGGATTGGGTTGTTTGTTTTTTTGATACTGAGCTGCATGAGCTGCTTGTAAATTTTGGATATTAATCCCTTGTCAGTTGCTTCATTTGCAAATATTTTCTCCCATTCTGAGGGTTGTCTTTTTGTCTTGTTTATGGTTTCCTTTGCTGTGCAGAAGCTTTTAAGTTTCATTAGATCCCATTTGTTTATTTTTGTTTTTATTTCCATTTCTCTAGGAGGTGGGTCAAAAAGGATCTTGCTGTGATTTATGTCATAGAGTGTTTGCCTATGTTTTCCTGATAGTATCTGGCCTTACATTTAGGTCTTTAATCCATTTTGAGTTTATTTTTGTGTATGGTGTTAGGGAGTGTTCTAATTTCATTCTTTTACATGTAGCTCTCCAGTTTTCCCAGGAAAATTTATTGAAGAGGCTGTCTTTTACCACTGTATATTCTTGCCTTCTTTATCAAAAATAAGGTGAACGTAGGTGCGTGGGTTTATCTCTGGTGTTTCTATCCTGTTCCATTGATCTGTATTTGTTTTTGTGCCAGTACCATACTGTCTTGATTACTGTAGCTTTGTAGTATAGTCTGAAGTCAGGGAGCCTGATTCCTCCGGCTCCATTTTTCTTTCTCAAGATTGCTTTGGCTGTGGAGGGTCATTTGTGTTTCCATACAAATTGTGAAATTTTCTGTTCTCGTTGTGAAAAATGCGATTGGTAGTTTGATAGGGATTGCATTGAATCTGTAGATTGCTTTGGGTAGTATAGTCATTTTCACAATGTTGATTCTTCCAATCCAAGAACATGGTATAACTCTCCATCTATTTGTATCATCTTTAATTTCTTTCATCAGTGTGTTATAATTTTCTGCATACAGGTCTTTTGTCTCCTTAGGTAGGTTTATTCCTAGGTATTTTATTCTTTGTGTTGCAATGGTAAATGGAAGTGTTTTCTTAATTTCACTTTCAGATTTTTCATCATTAGTGTATAGGAATGCCAGAGATTTCTGTGCATTAATTTTGTATCCTGCTACTTTACAAAGTTCATTGATTAGCTCTAATAGTTTTCTGGTAGCATCTTTAGGATTCTCTATGTATAGTTTCATGTCATCTGCAAACAGTGACTGTTTTACTTCTTCTTTTCCAATTTGGATTCCTTTTATTTCTTTTCCTTTTCTGATTGCTGTGGCTAAAACTTCCAAAACTATGTTGAATAAGAGTGGTGAGAGTGGGTAACCTTGTCTTGTTCCTGATACTAGTGGAAATGGTTTCAGTTTTTCACCATTGAGGATGATGTTGGCTGTGGGTTTGTCATATATGGCCTTTATAATGTTGAGGTAAATTCCCTCTATGCCTACTTTCTGGAGGGTTTTTATCATAAATGGGTATTGAATTTTGTTGAAAGCTTTTTTTGCATCTATTGTGATGATCATATGGTTTTTCCCCTTCAATTTGTTTATATGGTGTATCACGTTGATCGATTTGCATATACTGAAGAATCCTTGCATTACTGGGATAAACCCCACTTGATCATGGTGTATGATCCTTTTAACGTGCTCTTGGATTCTCTTTGCTAGTATTTTATTGAGGATTTTTGCATCAGTGATATTGGCCTGTAGTTTTCTTTTTTTGTGACATCTTTGTCTGGTTTTGGTATCAGGGTGATGGTGGCCTTGTACAATGAGTTTGGGTGTGTTTCTCCCTCTGCTATATTTTGGAAGAGTTTGAGAAGTATAGGTGTTAACTCTTCTCTAAATGTTTGATAGAATTCACCCGTGAAGCCATCTGGTCCTGGACTTTTGTTTGTTGGAAGGTTTTTAATCAAAGTCTCAATTTCAGTGCTTGTGATTGATCTGTTTATATTTTCTATTTCTTCCTGGTTCTGTCTCAGAAGGTTGTGCTTTTCTAAGAATTTGTCCATTTCTTCCAGGTTGTCCATTTTATTGGCATATAGTTGGTTGCAGCACTCTTTCTTGATCCTTTGTATTTCTGCAGTGTCAGTTGTTACTTCTTTTTAATTTCTAATTCTATTTATTTGGGTCTTTCTTTTTTTCTTGATTAGTCTGGCTAATGGTTTATAAATCTTGTTTATCCTCTCAAGGAACCAGCTTTTAGTTGCATTGATCTGTGCTATTGTTTCCTTCATTTCTTTTTCATTTATTTCTGATCTGATCTTTATGGTTTCTTTTCTTCGGCTAACTTTGGATTTTTTGTTCTTCTTTCTCTAATTGCTTTAGGTGCTAGTTTTGGTTGTTTATTTGAGGTGTTTCTTGTTTCTTGAGATAAGATTGTACTGCTATAAACTTCCCTCGTAGATCTGCTTTTGCTGCATCCCATAGGTTTTGGGTTGTCGTGTTTTCATTGTCATTTGCTTCGAGGTATTTTTTGATTTCCTCCTTAATTTTTTAAGTGATCTCTTGGTTATTTAGGAGTGTATTGTTTAGCCTCCATGTTTTTGTATTTTTTACAGAATTTTTCTTGTAATTGATATCCAGTCTCATAGCACTGCGGTTGGAAAAGATGCTTGATACGATTTCAATTTTCTTAAATTTACCAACACTTGATTTGTGTCCCAAGATATGATCTATCCTGGAGAATTACCACTTGAGAAGAAAGTGTATTCTGTTTTCTTGGATGGAATATCCTATAAATATCAATTAAGTCCATCTTGGTTAATGTATCATTTAAAGCTTGTGTTTCCTTACTTATTTTCATTTTGGATGATCTGTCCATTGGTGAAAGTGGGCTGTTAACGTCCCCTACTATGATTTTGTCACTGTCAATTTCCCCTTTTATGGCTGTTAGAATTTGCCTTATGTATTGAGGTGCTCCTATGTTGGGTGCATAAATATTTACAATTGTTATATCTTCTTCTTGGACTGATCCCTTGATCATTACATAATGTCCTTCTTTGTCTCTTGTAATAGTCTTTATTTTTTAGTCTATTTTGTCTGATATAGGAATTGCTACTCCAGCTTTCTTTTGATTTCCATTTGCATGGGATATCTTTTTTTATCCCGTCACTTTCAGTCTATATGTGCCCCTAGGTCTCAAGTGGGTCTCTTGTAGACAACATATATATGGGTCTTGTTTTTGTATCCATTCAGCCAGCCTATATTTTTTGGTTGGAGCATTTAATCCATTTACATTTAAGGTAGTTATCAATCTGTATGTTCCTATTACCATTTTCTTAATTGTTTTGGGTTTGTTATTGTAGGTCTTTTCCTTCTCTCATGTTTCCTGCCTAGAGAAGTTCCTTTAGCATTTGTTGTGAAGCTTGTTTGGTGGTGCTGAATTCTCTTAGCTTTTGCTTGTCTGTAAAGCTTCTAATTTCTCCATCAAATCTGAATGAGATCCTTGCTGGATAGAGTAATCTTGGTTGTAGGTTTTTCCCCTTCATCACTCTAAGTATGTCCTGCCACCCCCTTCTGGCTTGCAGAGTTTCTGCTGAAAGATCAGCTGTTAACCTTATGGGGATTCCCTTGTATGTTATTTGCTGTTTTTCCCTTGCTGCTTTTAATACTTTTTCTTTGTATTTAATTTTTGATAGTTTGACTAATATGTGTCTTGGCTTGTTTCTCCTTGGATTTATCCTGTATGGGACTCTCTGTGCTTCCTGGACTTGATTAACTATTTACTTTCCCATATTAGGGAAGTTTTCAAGTATAATCTCTTCAAATATTTTCTCAGTCCCTTCCTTTTTCTCTTCCTCTGGGAGCCCTATAATTCGAATGTTGGTGCGTTTAATGTTGTCCCAGAGGTCTCTGAGACTGTTTTCAATTCTTTTCATTCTTTTTTCTTTATTTATAAAAATGTGCTCAACCTTGTTAATATCCATATAAATGGAACTTAAAACCATTAGGTGTAAATAATTTTATACCTAATAGAATGGCAAAATTTAAGATTTCTGATGTAACCAACTATTGAAGAGAATGTGTGTCAAAGGGAAATTTTATATATTGCTGAATGTAAATCGGTAGTACTACTTTGGGGAAAACATTATACTTTATTGTGTAATTTAAACTACATATGCAACATAACCTAGTAATTGCATTCTTAAGTTCTGGTGTATGCTAAGCAGTGGGTCTCATATTTCAGTGTACTTACAAATTACTTGGGAATCTTGTTAAAATGCAGATTCTGATTCAGTAGGTCTGGGACAGGGCCTGAAATTCTGCCACTGCACAATGCTCCCAGGTGAGGCTGACTGTACATAGTCAGGACTTAGAGCACTGACTTTAAGACTTTTTGATTATGACTGCATTGTAGAAACTACATTTTAAATCCCTATTTGTTACATACATTTAGAGTTAAAAGATGTCTGAGACTCCATCTAGTTCAATCTCTCATTCCCAGCAAGAATAATTTCTTCAGCATTATGTACATAAATTGTTATTGTTAAGTCATTTGTCTTCTCTTTGACTAGTTCAAATGAAAGAACACTTACTATTTCCCTGGATTGTTAGTTCCATTGTCAGGTAGCTCTAAATGTTAGAAGTTTCTTCTTCATTTTAAGCCAGTGTTTGTTCATGTAATTTCTAGACAGGATACAAATTTCTACCCTTTATTCCAGCAAAGAAAAACGTCTGTATTTTCTTTGCACAGTAGTCCTTCAAGGTAATTTAATTATTGTAAAATCATGATAGAAAGAAAAAGACAACAATCAACTGTCTTCTAGATAGTATTTCTAGTTTGGTTCTTGAATTGTCTCTAAGAGATCTTGAATCATCTAATCTTCTATTTAGCACATTTACTAATATATCACAAGCAAATGCATTTTGATTTTTTTGTGTTATAGGACACAAATATCTATTTGGCTGGCACTGAAGAAGGTCATATTCACAAATGTTCTTGTTCATATAATGAGCAATATCTAGATACCTACAGAGGACACAAGGTTAGTTTAATTATAGTAGGTATGGAAAATTTTATCTTGCAATATTTCTGAAAAAAATAGTATCATTAGGCACAGCATTTTTTATGCAATAATTTACAACTTCAGAGTTAAAAATACCAGCTTGAATTAAGTGCTTTCTTATACAGAAAACACCAATAACATGGGGGTCATTTAATTTGGCTTCTAGGTATCCTTGATTTCTTCTTGCCAGTTGCAGAAGCCACAATTTTTATTTGTTTCTAAGTGACTTTGCTTATGTTGACATGCTGATCCCAGAGTGAAATTGTCTCTGGCATATACCTATTCTCCACATTTTTTATGATTGTTCCAACTATGCTTTCTTCATTTTCTCCCTTATTTCTATTTATTTTCCTTAACATTCTTTATATTTTTAAAAGTAGTATAATATGTATTAATATTTAGTGAGTATTGTAGCAACTATATTTTTATGTTTCTGAATGGCATAATTTAAGGAAGAGATTCAATTTATGGCCTTATTTTCAGCTAAAATAATACCCACACAATAATTACATGGTATATAAGCTTTTAGAAATCTCTGCATTTTTAATTTGTTGGTCAAGTTTAAAGTATAAGAGGTTAAATCCTACTTACCTATGTATTTTAATTTATTTTTCTAATTCCAGGGTCCAGTGTATAAAATAGCATGGAATCCATTTTGTCATGATGTATTCTTAAGCTGTTCTGCAGATTGGGGCATTATTATATGGCAACATGAGAATCTTAAGCCATTTTTGAGTTTTTATCCAACTACTTATGTTGTTTATGATGTTGCCTGGTCTCCAAAATCATCCTATATATTTGCAGCTGCAAACGAGAGCAGAGTGGAGATTTGGGACCTTCACTTCAGCACGTAAGTGTTAATATTTTTCTTGGAGTTATTTCTAATAGAAGCAGTTCAATCTAAATGATACCTGATAGTACTGACATTGGTTAGAGAGAACTGTAGTTACTTTAAGACAAGTAATAGTTTACACTGTGAGAGTCCTTTGTGAATAAAGAGATATGCCAGGATAATAAATATAGTTTTGAACCTGCAAAGTATTATTTTATTTAAGAAAAACAAGGAATGTAGTATAAAATTATGACATGGGAAAAAAGTTTGCAAAGCATTCACGTGGAAAGAAGGTGTTTTAACTTTTCAATATCCATGTTTGCTTAATTCTTGTCAGCTGTTCACTACTGCTTCAAATATCCGGAATTAATAACTGTACCAACAAAATTCATCCCTAGTGTTTCCACAGAAGACATTAAAATATGAACAAATTATTTTTTCCTTTTCTTCAACCAAAATAGTCTTTCTTAGTCCTTTTTGTGCAAAAATATTACAAGAGCAATTTAAATGGAAATACTGAAATAACATGCCAACATTTCAGAGCACATTTAAAACACCCAGATAATTCTTGAAATTACCATATTCTAAAATAGAATAATATATTAATGTTAATTACTTATACCATATGTCATTTAAAAAATATTTGAATGAAAAATATTTGAATGAAAATAGGTTACCTTACTCCATCTCCATAAACTTTTTGTTTTTGTGGTATGCGGGCCTCTCACTGTTGTGGCCTCTCCCGTTGCGGAGCACAGGCTCCAGACGCGCAGGCTCAGTGGCTATGGCTCACGGACCCAGCCGCTCCGCGGCATGTGGGATCTTCCCAGAACCGGGGCACGAACCCGTGTCTCCTGCATCAGCAGGCGGACCCTCAACCACTGCGCCACCAGGAAAGCCCTCTCCATAAACTTTTACAGGCTGATATAGGATATCATAACTAGCTTGAATTCTTTGTCATTGCCTGGTTTGTGGAAGAATGCAGAGAGACACTGTTCTAATTGTGTCTAATTAACTAAAGACTTTCTATAATAAGATAAAGAAAGGGAGCAAAATAAGTATTTTTTATAATATTTACTTACTCTCTTACCTTGCTTTAAAACATATTTGAAGGGGCATGCATTTAATTAAAATTTCTTATTTTAAGTGTTACACCAAAGTTATGAGAGTGCCATCTAGGCCATCTATCCTTTTTAATATGAAAGTTTATACAACGCTGGAATAAAGTGTTTAATGGTTCTGTAATACTTATTCAATCAATATTTCAATATTGGAAAATATTATAGATCTTTAGGCAAGTTATTAGCAGATGAAGCATGGAAATGCATTCTTGTTTAAAATAAATGACATAAAATTCAATGGGTTTATTATTAATTGCAAATTTTTTCCTAGAGATTAATAATTTAGTAATTGGAAATTTGCATCATGGCTTGTTCTATAAAACAGTTTGACCCCAAAATCAAGGATTACAACACAAAGCAATTTATTTTTGAGTATGAGATGACTAAGGTAGAAAGTGGCTACTTAAATGATCCTACCTCTGATTTTATTTTTTCTAGTAAAATTGTAGTTCCCAGGGCAACATTTCTTCAGAAGTATGCAAGTGACTGCTGCTCTTATTTTATAAGGGTGTCAATGGATTGCTTTGGATAACCAAGAGTAGGAAAGAACCTTTGAACAAGGTTTTCAATCTTGTTCAGATTCATTTAATTTAATTTTTAATTTTTTAAAATAAATTTATTTTATTTTATTTTTGGCTGCGTTGGGTCTTCATTGCTGCCTGCAAGCTTTCTTTAGTTGTGGTGAGTAGGGGCTACTCTTCATTGTGATGTATGGGCTTCTTATTGCCATGGCTTCTCTTCTTGCAGAGCACGGGCTCTAGGCATGCGGGCTCAGTAGTTGTGGCACACAGGCTCAGTAGTTGTGGCGCACAGGCTTAGTTGCTCCATAGGGATGTGGGATCTTCCCGGACCAGGGCTTGAACCCATGTCCCCTGCATAGGCAGGCAGATTCTAAACCACTGCGCCACCAGGGAAGCCCGAGATTCATTTATGTTCCAGGGGTTCATTTGGATCCAAACATCCTTCTGTTAAGAGACATTTATTATTTAAGGAGTTGTATTAGGGATCTTCAGAGAAACTAAACCAATAAAGAGAGAGAGAGAGATTTAAAAATATTGGCTCACATGATTGTGGGACCTGGCAAGTCCCAAGCCGGCATGACAGGCTGGCAACCTGGAATTTCCATCAGAGGAGTCCATGTTGCAGTATTGAGTACAAAGGTAGTCTGGAGGCAGAATTTTATTCTACTTCAGGGACCTCAGTCTTTTCTTTTAAGGCTTTCAACAGATTGGATGCGGCCAACTCACTTTGCAGAGGGTAATCTGCTTTATTCAAATTCTACTGATTTAAGTTAATCATATCTAAAAAAAAAAAAAGATACTTCACAGCAATGTGTAGACTTGTGTTTGACCAAGTTAATGCATAAAATTACTCATCATGGGAGTTTAAATTATGAGTTCACATCTTAATTGTGAACTGCTTTAATTTATTTCGTTGAAATTAGTTTATTGAAAAAATGAAAGTTTTGATTGAATAAAGAGTCAGAAGCAGTTTTTTTGCTTTTGGAAACACATAAAGAAGCTTTTGGTTTTTGTTACATGAAATCACAAATATCTCAGATTTTTCTTAGTCCATATCTAAAAAGAACATATTAACAACAACTAAATTTACAAATAAAATATTTCATTACAGTTTGGACCCTCTGATTGTGAATGTTGCTAACCCTGGAATCAAGTTCACAACTGTTCTCTTCACTAAGCAAACAGATTGCCTTCTGGTGGGAGACAGTGATGGACAAGTTGCTGTGTATGAATTAAGAAATATGCCCCCTGCTTTGGACTCTAACCGGGTAAGACTCAAAAGTCAAAATTTATGTCATTCTATGATTTTATTCCGTTGTAATTTTGTGGCATGGAAGAGATTTACATTTCTTAAACGTATGTTAAGTGTGGTGCAATGGAAAGAATGTAAGTCCCAAGAGTTGCTACCTACTAGGCGTGGCCCCTACTAGGCTTATTTTCTTTGAGTCTCACATTCTCTATCTGTAAAATTAAATAATGTTGTTGGGCAGAATAATTATAAATATTATATGAAAGAACTTAAAATTGTCCCTAGTATATGGTTGGGACTGCTTACTGCAAATATTCAAAGACTTTTACAAGAAATATTTTTAGATATTATCCAGTGTTCCTGAAATTGGCATTTGTTTCTGTTGGTTTAGCATTACCCTCTTCCCTTACTCTGATTTTCAAATATCAAAACTTTGTTGTAAAACTTTGACAAGCAAGTCCGTTAGATTACTAGATGCCCATTATTTTAAGAATTATTTATGTAATTATATATTTACTTATTTCTTGTTTTAAAAAAATTTTAAATTGAAGTATAGTTGATTTACAATGTTATATTAGTTTCAGGTGTACAACATAGTGATTTGATATTTTTATAGAGTATACTTAAAGTTATTATAAAATGTTGGGTATATGTCCTGTGTTGTACACTATATCCTTGTATCTTATTTATTTTATACCTGGTAATTTGTACCTCTTAATCCCCTTCTCTTATCTGCTCCTTTCCCCTCCCCTCTCCCCACCGGTAACCACTAATTTGTTCTCTGTATCTATGAGTCTTGTTTCTGTTTTGCTACATTCATTCATTTGTTTTATTTTTTAGATTCCACATATATGTGAAAACATATAGTGTTTATTTTTCTCTGACTTACTTCACTAAGCATAATGCCCTCCAGGTCCATCCATGTTGTTGCAAATGGCAAAATTTTATTTTTTTATGGCTGAGTAATATTCCATTGTATATATACCATATAGATGCCCATTATTTTCAAGACAGCTTTTCAATTTTTTCTGTTTATGTTTACATTTCTATTTTAAGGAGTAATCTGGTAATTATTATGAATATATCAACATGCTAAAAATATTAAAAATATGTACAAATCAATAAGAAAAAACATTAAGACTCCAATAGAAGCGTGAGTAATGGTCAGGAACAGTTCATTCACAAAAAATGGCTAGTAAATATATTTAAAAATTTAACCTCACTAATAAAACATTGTTAAATTAAAATGTGATACCATTCTCATATATCAAATTAACAAAGTTTTTTTAAATTGGACTACTTATTCCTGGCAAAAATTTGATAAGATAGGTCCTCTCCTATACTGATGGTTGAAATAGAAATTGGTATAACTTCTTTGGAAGCAATTTGGCAATCTGAACCAGAATTGTCCACTTTTGAGACTCTGTCCTACAGAAATATTCATAAAGGCAATCAAAGCAATTAGTTATAGCATATTTTGTGATGGGATGAGGAAAAAAGAAAAAGAAAGAAAATGAAAGAAAAAAAGAGAAAAAGAAAAAAGAAACAATCTAAATATCCAACCAGAGGGAAATATGACCAGGAAAGTCAGATGTACTGATTAGATTAGGGGCACATGTCAGAGGTGCAGTTCTACCCCAACCATATGGACTATAAATGTTAAACAAACAAACAAGCAAGGAAACAAACAGAGAATACCTACCTACATACATACTAGCTTGCTTGGGACTTTGTACTTGTCATTCCCTCTCCCTAAAATCCACACAGTTTGTTCCTCTACCCACTGCAAGTCTTTGCTGAAATGTCACTTTCTTAGTGAAGTCTTCACTGGCCACCTTATTTAAAATTGCAACCTCTACTCTTGCCCACACTCCCTATTCAATACTCTTCCATAACTTATTTTTCGTAGTAACACTTACTTGGTATATACCATATTCTTTATTGATTTATTTTGTTAATTGCTAGTCTTCCACAGCTAGATTATAAGTGCCACGTAAACAGTGAATTTTGTCTCTTTTGCTCTGGGCTATATCCCTGTGACCTAGTACAGTGTCTGGCTTGTAGTAGTTAGTCAATAGATGTTTTTGAATAAATATGCATTGAAAAACTAGAGAAAAATTCAACATGTTAGAAGCATTATTTTTTAGGGGTAGGATCATGAATGAATTTTAGTCTTTTACTTATCCATTTTACAAATCATTACACTACATAAAGTAATTTAAAAAATACATTGGTCTCCTTACATAACAATTTTAGTCTGCTCTGAGATGTGCACCCCTAATGGCTTATTTTTTCCATATAAAACATTTTAATATTTTCAATTTCTCACACATTCATTGAACGCAAGATATTTTAAGAGGATGGGGATGTTTGTGCCCACAGTGGAACTTGTTTAAGATACACAGCTCAACTACCAAAAGAAATTAAAAGAGAATTCTATTCTTTATTTAAGCCTCTCAAAGAAACATTAAAATGGATCCAAATATGTAGTTCATAGTACTCCTTTTTCTTCTTCTGTCCATATCTCTCAAACCCTAAATGTATCTTCAAGGCCTAAATCCATCCCTTTTTGTCTCTGTAATTCTTTCAGTTCTATCCCAGAAGAGCTCTAAGAACTTGTCCACAAGCTCTGAACTTGGGGCAGTGGGCAGGGAGACTTGAATTGTTTCAAAATTTTTCTTAGTATGTGTTGGTGTACTGGTAGAAGGGAATCTATAAGCATTAGCATGTTGATTCTTTTCATCACATATATTTTTCTGCAGGACCTATCAAGTACTACAACAGTTTATCAATATAATTTATAATATTTTGTATACATGTCTTTCTTACTAGTTTGAGCTGCTTGAAAATTGTATGTTCAAGTATCTAGCATAGCACTAGCACATAATAGGTGCTAGCACATAATAGGCATTCAGCAAATGTTGAACAGATGTGTGAATGAACAAACCTATAAACAAAAAGAATATAGTTTCTAAGAAAGAAGCAACATATGCTTAAGAAACATAATCGAGTCATAAAGAACAAAATAAACAAACTCCTATAGGAGCACAGAGCAGGACAACAGTTGACTTTTGAAAGGAGAATAGGAAGAAGAAAAGGAAAAAATAAGAATGTTATGGGGAAGGCTTTCGCACAGGAGATTAAATTTCAACTGTGTTTTGGAGGACTAGGATTTTCTCTTGTAGACAAGAGAGTAGAATTGTTATTCCAGACTGAGTGAAAGGTTTAAGCAAAGATATGGAATTGAAAAGGTCCATGGCACTTTTCATGTGGAAATGGTGAGTAGATTTTTTTGACTGGTAAAGAGATTGCTTGAGATAAAAGCAAGAAAAGGGCCAGTTGGGCCATCTGGGACCAGAAAATGTATGACAGCCATGATGAGGAATTTGAACTTTATTCTATAGATTATGGAAAGCCATTTAAGGTTTACAATTTGAGAAGTGACATAGGGGGGAAACATTAGATCCCCATCTCACATTTTGTACAATGGTGAACTCCAAATGGATTGAAGACTGTGAAAAGTAAACGAACTCATAGAAGAAAATGTAGGATAATACATTTAAGGTCAAGGATAGATTTTTTTTTAAATGACCACCCCAAATCCCCTAATTTTTTCAATTTTTTTCCTTTTCTTTATTTGTAAAATGGGTATAATATTGGTACCAAAATCAAAGGTTGTTAGAAAGATTGAGGGCTTCCCTGGTGGCGCAGTGGTTGCGAGTCCGCCTGCCGATGCAGGGGACATGGGTTCGTGCCCTGGTCTGGGAAGATCCCACATGCCGTGGAGCGGCTAGGCCCATGAGCCATGGCCACTGAGCCTGCGCGTCTGGAGCCTGTGCTCCGCAACGGGAGAGGCCACAACAGTGAGAGGCCTGCGTACCGCAAAAAAAAAAAAGAGATTGAGTGAATATGTGCAAAGTGGTTAGAACTGTTGCTGGCACATAGTAAGCTCTCAACAAATCTCAATTATTCTTTGTATGATTATTATGTCAAAATTAACATTTTCTGTTCAGGATTCCATATGCCAAGTTAAATGAAACAGATTGGAAGAAGAAATTTCCAAGATATATAAAAGACATTTAATATCCAAAATGTATAAAGAACTCCTACAAAACAATAAGAACTCAATTTTTAAAATAGGCAACGTATAAAATATTAACTCAGAGTAGAGGAAACTAGATTATCAAATAAACTTGTGAAGCAATATTCATTCTCACTAATAATGAGGGGATGTGCAATTAAAGTTATATAAGATACCAGTTCATATTGATCAGATTTACAAAAATTAAAATATTAGCCAATATCAAGTATTAGCAGAGTTGTAGGGAACTAGGAATTCTTCTTTTTTTTTTTTTCCCTGGTATGCAGGCTTCTCACTGCTGTGGCCTCTCCCGTTGCAGAGCACAGGCTCCGGAGCGCAGGCCCAGCGGCCATGGCTCACGGGCCCAGCCGCTCCGCAGCACGTGGGATCTTCCCGGACCGGGGCACGAACCCGTGTCTCCTGCATTGGCAGGCGGACTCTCAACCACTGCGCCACCAGGGAAGCCCAGGAATTGTTATGCAAGGGTCATGGGAATATGTCGAGATTCTCTTGCACATGTGTACCAGGAGACATGTATAAGGTAGCAATGTGAGTTTTTTTTAATGTTTCTTTTAGACATAGAGAAGATTACTCAGTCTAGATTCATTTCAAACATTCACATTCAAATATGTTACAAAATTTTAAAAAAACTTTAGGTCACCTTAAGCTCTTACATTTAGATTATATATTTTATTATTCTAAGTCTAGGAAACTTTAATACCTACTTTTAAGTGAGTTTTTGTAACAATTAAATTTCTCTAAATTCTTTAAATTACATTTATGGATTTTTAAGTACTTCAATTGTCTTAGGGCCAACAAATCTCAGATACTTAAGGAATTTTTATTAATTTAATATATTTAAAATATTGAATATGCTGTATCTTAAACTTTCCTAAATGTTTCAGTGCTGTTTACAAATTAATAATTTTTAAATCTATGATTACAAGTCTAAATCAGTTATCCAATCACACATTAAAATTAGACAAATTTATTTGTTAGACAATCAAATATGACAAATTCTTTTATATGTAATGAATATTTAAAATTCCAAATATGTACAAATTCCTTAATACAAAAGTATTAAAATTACCTGTTTGATTTGCTACATTATTTCTATACACAACTTTTATTCTTCTCAGGCTAAAAAATATGTTTTCCCAATAAAGAAACAAGTGAAACATTCCAGGTAGCTTTGGAGATTATTTTCTTAACTGGCTGAGATGCATATTGACGGTAGATGTTTAAGGGCATTTTCCAGACTACCTTGGCTGCCAGGCTGAGCCCTATTTTACAGTTGATTTGTCAATGCCCAGCATATGGAATCGTCTCAAAGCCCGTGTCTCCTCAAGTCTAATTATATATTACCAGCATATTCCATCTTCTCATGGAAGGCTGCAACCCTGAATGTGTTGCTGCATTACTTGATTTATTTCAGTTCATTTATTGACTGTGTCATTAATTCTAAATTACTACAGTTTTCCTATCTGGTAGGACTATAATTGTTCTTGATGTTTAAATGACATCTGTTTGGATTCTGTATATCTCCCAGGGCTTTGTTTAATTTGTTGGTAGTGGTCTGAAAGACATGCAAATGAGAAAAGAATGTTCATAACAGCTTTGTTTCTACATTGATAAATTGGAAGCAATCTAAATGATCATCAGTGGGAGACTGGGTAAATAAAATATGGCATAATTACATGAGTGATTACAATACAGAAGTTTAAATGATATATATTTCAATGTGTCAATATGACAAATTTTGAATAAACCTTAAACAACACAGTGTTGAGTGACAAAAGCAAATTGCAGGAAGGTAAATACAATATGTTATGATTTATGTAATATTATTTAAACACAAAAATCAAAATTATGTCCTTTACTGGCTCTATTTATAGTTAGTAAAAGAAAAGAATATAGACTGGAATGTGAAAGAAAAATGTTTCATTTTTGTTTTGATTTGAATCAGAGACATCTTTTATTTTGAGCAGTATGCTCTGTAAGCAGAAGGCTAAGCTCAGAGAGTCTGAATGTTTTCGATAAACGTGTGTGTATGTGCATGTGTGTTAATGATTTCAGGGCTGCTGAGCAAAATTTTCTTTTAACAAATATATTCCATACATTGGTAAATAAATACAATTTCCTAATACAAATAAGTTTTTCGTTCTTTTTGGCCATTATATTTTAAAGGTTCAGGGTTATATTTCTGAGAGATTAAACAAAAAATTATTAATCAGGTTTTTAACCACAAGCTTAACTGATACGCCTCCTCCTTAGCTTTTCAGAGAAGAATTATAATCATAAAAGTTATTTAAAGTCTTAAAGTAATTAATGTCAAACCATTATTTCCCATCAAGATGTCTTACCGAGTAACATTATGACCTACAATTTCTTCATTAATTTTAACCAAGAGTTAATCAAAATTTTGGAAGTCATATGATTTCACTATATAGGAAAGATGTACATCAAATTTATGATAAAGGCTGCCTCTGGGAAGTGAAAGATGAGGGAAGAATAGGATTGGGGAAGGGTACAAAGAGAATTTCATCAGTAAAATTTTATTTCTTTTATTAGAAAATATTCAAGGCAAAGATGATGTTTGTTGATTTGGGGTAAATATGTGTTTCACAAAGGCAAAGTACCAGACAGCCCACGCATAAAGTGTACTGGAGCAGGGTTCACTGAGGAAAACCCACGGAGATGGGATCAATAGCAATTTTAGGACCACAACACCCACTCATATTCTCATTGCCCATCACTTTCTGTGGCCTTGCACAGCAGGAGAAGGACTTTGATCCTTGGGCTGTGGAGGAGGTTTTAAGTGACATAATTTCTGAAACTATGGACCCTCCCAATGTGATCAAGGGTCAGAGTATTATTGTGATAGGACATGGCAGAACATTGGCTCTAGCCCTATCCTACTGACTCAGTGCTCATGGTTAAGGGTAACATCAGCCTGATGCCTGACATGAACAGGCAGTTGGGGTCCAAGCCTTGCAGTTATAACTTTGTGATGTAGCTAGCTGTTGACAGGATTTACCGCCACATTAGCATTTATTGTTTGTTGAAGCACCAACTCCTCTCCTGGTGTGATGGGGTTTGGTTGATGGGGGCCTAATTCTTGCATCGAACAGAATTATGGCTTAAGCACTTGGCAGAAGCTAATTTCAGTGGCACAAACCAACTCCTTTTCTGGAGGCAGCCTGTAGAGAATCACTCCTAAATACTGTATCTACTCTTATGTTTCAGTATACAAATGTTTGCCATCTTTTCCTCTGTACTTTTTTTTTTTTTTTTTTTTTTTTTTTTTTTTTTGCGGTACGCGGGCCTCTCACTGTTGTGGCCTCTCCCGCTGTGGAGCACAGGCTCCGGACGCGCAGGCTCAGCAGCCATGGCTCACGGGCCCAGCCGCTCCGCGGTATGTGGGATCTTCCCGGACCGGGGCACAAACCCGTGTCCCCTGCATCGGCAGGCGGACTCTCAACCACTGCGCCACCAGGGAAGCCCTCCTCTGTACTTTTGAGTGTACATTTTTTCCCAAATTAAAGGGAAAACAAAAAGATAAGTGAAATTGTCAAAAATATAAACACACACACACACGCGTGTGTGTGTGTGTATATATATATATACACATATTAATGTTGAGAGACACTGAAGACAGAAAAAATAGACTGTTCATTCAATAAATATTTACTGAGTATACACTATATGACAGGGTCTGTTTTAGGCACTAAGAATACAACTGTGAACAAACTACAGTAATGATCTACTACGTTTGCCCAAGTGACAGACTGAACTAGATTTAGGTGGGTTTGAGAAGCAACTTAGCAACTGATTTGATGTGTCACAGCTTAAAGGATGGGGAAGTACCAAAGAGTATAGTATAGGTTAAAAGACAGGAACTGACTTATGTATTATCTAAGGTGTTTATAACTCTTTAGAGTTTATAAAACACTTTCACCTACATTAGCTCATTCACCTCTTACAACAGTTTTTGGAAGTGGATGTTAATATTTCCATTATGCATTCAAAGAAACTAAGATTCCCAGATATCAGTGATTTCCTCAAGATCACCTATATGTGATAGAGAAAACTCTAGTCTTCTGCTTCCAATTCCCATCTTTTCACTATGTCTTTCTTGAAAACTCACCTCCCATCTTTGGTTTCATTTACCCTTTTAGTACAAAGATCATTATTATTAAATGAAATACAAAATCCATATAGAAATTCAGACATTTTACTCTCTCTAAATCAAACACTACAGATCAACAAAGAGCTTAAGATAGCATCAAGACTAAAAGTTATTTTACAGATGAGAAAACAGATTTAAGCATTAAAGCTAAACAGGAGCTGCCAAAATTGTCCCTTTACTGAATCCTTATAAAATTGTTTTTCAAACTTCATTAAGAGAATCTCTCATAGGAAAGAGAAGGTTCATAGTAGGAAGTAAATGTTATTATTTAAACTTACCTTGGTTTGTTTCATTTTACAATCTTATTGGATGCCCTTTATATGTGTATCACTAGCTTATAAATTTTAAATGGCATTTTAAAGACTACTTTACCTCTTAATTTGTGTTTTATTGCATTGTAATTGTGTGACCTTTTTTTTTTCTTTTCAGGGAGATATAATAAATACTTTGCTTGGACCCAAGTCAAATCAAAGCATAATTCATCATCAGTAGTATCTTTTTTGTTGTTGTTTAAAGGAACAGTGTTTAATATCCAATAGTCTGGTTTGTATGCAGTGAGCTGGGATTTTGATTATAGAACACAATATTTGATGTATAACTTCCATCTAAATTTAATATAAACTTAATGAACTTTTACTTCAGAAAATGTGATTAGTTTGTGATTTAAGCTAATTGTAAGAGTTTTACTGGGTTTTTCTTAATTTTTAAAAATTTATTTCTATTCTTTTTCTTGGTCATAGTCCAAGTACATATATGTACTTATAAAATATCCAGATAAGTTAGAAATTGTTATTCCTTTAGAAGCAACGCTTGGAAAGTATTAGAATTATTTAAACCAGAATCTTTATTAAGACAAAGTTCCATACACTTTTAAATCTTCTGCTTTCTGAGCTGTGTTTTCCAGGGTTTATGAATTTTGCAGGTGTTAGTATTGTGAGAATACTGGATTTTCATACCCAATTTTAAATAAGAATTTTATACTCTTAGATCTGAGAGCTGAAACTATAGAATATTGTTAGACTATTTGACAAACAAAAGACATGACAATAAATGTCAGAATTGCATTGTTTGGCCAGCAGGCATCATACACTCAATTCAGAGAGAATTAGTCTGGGACACATCAGGGCATCCTCCTCTGCATCCTTCAGAATCTGCTCTGCGTTTTAAGCCCAGACTTAAGTGGGCCCAGAGATAAAATAGAAGTCCCTGGTCTGTAGTTTGCATCAGGATGTTATTTTGTGAAGGGCTCTAGAGCAAGCTTGTGGAAATTGGAGGAGTGGGAGGCAGCAACTCCTCCAAATATAGATTGCTAACTGTCTGTTCCATGCTGTTTGTCTTCAAAAGTCTTGCAGTTTGTTAACTGAGACCATAGAACAGTATAACCTGTTCTGTAAAGCATTCTAAGTGGAGAGGAGAGGATAAGGCACTTGAAACTGACTAAACTGTCTGAAAAATAATATTAAAAGTGAGAATGGAATCAGAGCAGCAGTGGGAATTATCAGTGTCCATTTCTCTGGAGCCATCCTTTAAACAAAAGCAAGGCAATTTTTAGGTGGACTGAAAGCTAAGGTCAGGTTATAAGGATTATAAATTTTCTGCTGGTGTAAATCATTAACTCTTTGTCTTTTAAAAAGATTTGGACTTTCCATAATACTTTGTATAACAAAATAAAACTTAATTTAATTGAAAAAAATGTGTCTTTTTATTATATATTTTTGATCTTAAAAAATTTTCACATGTTCTATTCTCATTGCTCATCAGGCCTAAATGAAAAATAAAGCTATTTTATTCTTCTTGGATCCTGGGCAACTGATCCTGAACTGAACCTATTCCATTGTATGGAATCATACGATATGTAGCCTTTTCAGATTGGCTTCTTTCATTTAGTAATATGAATTTAAGGTTCTTCCATGTCCGCTAATGGCTTTATAGCTCATTCCTTTTTAGTGTTGAATAATATTCCATTGTCTGGATGTACCACAGTTTGTCATTCACCTACTGAAGGACATTTCGGTTGAGTCCAAATTTTGGCAATTATGAATAAAGTTGCTATAAGCATCTTTGTACAGGTTTTTATGTGGAATAAGTTTTCAACTCCTTTGAGAAAATACCGAGGAGTGCAATTGCTGGATCGTATGGTAAGAGTATGTTTAGTTTTGTAAAAAAAACAAAACAAAACCCTGAGCCATCTTCCAAAGTAGCTATACCATTTTTCATTCCCACCAGCAATGTATGAGCATTCCTGTTGCTCTACATCCTCGCCAGCTTTGATATTATCAGTGTTCCAGATTTCAGCCATGCTAATAGGTGTGTAGTGGTACCTCATTATTGTTTTAATTTTCATTTCCTGATAACATATAGAGTTTACCATAAAATGTTAAGAATTGAATGAGAATTCTGCTCAGTTGTTAGCCATCTCGTTTTATCTTTAAACACACACAAAATACCAATGGGCTGGTTAAGGGCCTAAGGAGGGAGTGGTGACTGGGCTAACTTTAGGGTCCTATTTTGTGCTAGGTATGCATTTTTGCATTTGGTCATTCTCTGCCAGGCATCTCTCAGAGAGAAGTTAAACTGTTGCCTGAGAGTAAATTGTTAGCTGCTCTTCCAACTTCTGTAGGGAAGGAAGATTGTATTCTCTAGTATATAGTTGTACATCGTATTTAGTGTGTTCATTTAGTTCACCTCTGTGTGGTTACATACAATAATAAATGAGAAGTAGAACATTTAGTATTTGCTGCTTTGTCTCAATAGGAGTCTCTCTAAAAACGTTGAATTGTACTGTGAATAATTGTTATCAACACGCTAGTAACAGTGTACCTGTTAAAGTTCTTTGCAGTTTGCAAAACATCTTCAAGTCCACTGTCGCATTATACCCTTACATTGATCCTATGAGACAGGTAGGGCAAACAGTTGTATTATTATCATAATCTCTACTTTCCAGATGATATAATTAAGGCTTAAAGAGGTGATATATTTTGCCAAAGATCATAGAGCTGGTGACTGGTCAGACTTGAACTCAAACCCAAGGTTTTGAACAGTTCTTATACATTATCCACTATTGTGTTGTCAATGGTTTATGCCTATATGGTTTGCTGAGGTCTCATACACCAAAACATGAGTACATATTCTTCTATAATTAAGGTTTTACCCCTAAATCATAATGCTAGTAACTTAGTTTTACTCAGCTTTTTTCCTCTGCTATTAGACATTGCCATATGGACCCCTTCTGCTGGGAGTACTCTCCTCCTCTCTCCTCACTCCCCTTCAGTGTGTTAGCTCTTCACTCACCCTTCAGATCTCAGTTCATATCTCATCTTCTCAGAAGAGCCCCTTCTGAGCTCCCTCCTACAGGACCTCACCCAGCCAGGCTAAATTTGCTCCAAGCATCTTGAACATGAAGGGAAATGTGAAGTTTCTGCAGGGCTGGAGAGGAAGGGGAAATGAAGAAAAGAGAGAGGCCTGTGGATCCACAGAGCAGAGGGGACCCATGTCCTACTTCTGAAAAGCATTGTTCAGGAAGTAGTAAGACCTAGGAGGGACCATAGTCAACCTCAAAAAACCATTCTCCATGGAATGAGTGATGTGCAAAGAAGCACAGGAACTGAAAAAACCAGGCAACTGAGGATGGTTAATGATCCAGCAAGAAGCAGCGCTTTGGTGGTAGAAGGGCCTTGGCACAGAGTAAGATACTAGAATTATATCCTGGGAAATGGAAGAAAACCAACTCTGAGAGATATGGACATTAACTTTTTGTATGTGTGGTTTATTTCTGCCAGCTGACTGGAATGAAGACTTGGAGTTAGAAATTGAATTATAGAAAATCTAGTTCTTGGATACCTAAGTTTCTGAGTTGACATTCATACCTGCTGTGCTAAATATTTCTGTGGTCATTTTCATAGCGTCTGCCTCCAGCCCTAGACTGTAAGCTCCTTGAGGGCAGGGACTATGTGTTTTGCTCACTACTGTATGTTCAACACCTAGAACAGCACCTCCAATGAGTAGTTATTACCACAAATATTTGTTGAGTAAATGAATCATCAAATTAATGTAAGTAATGTTGGCTCCATGCTTGTCCTATATTATAACATGATCTAATATTTTACATATGATTTCCTCAACATCCTAACAAAACATCTTAACATCACAGAGGGTAAAAACATTTTAATGGTGGAAAACATATAAAGCATAAAATGAGCCTTAAAAGTTGCTAAACACAGGTCATAGCTCTTTTTGGTTCTACAACAGGATAAAATCCATTTTCCCCCTCAAGACAAAAGCTAAGAACAAATCTATGATCACTTTCTTTAGGTGAGTATTACTGATGCTTTGTGAGACTGTATTCTCACTGACAATTTGGGGCACAATTTTCCTCCAGCGGAAAGCACTTAGCAAGATGCCTGGTATGAAGTAGTTGCTCAAAAATAGCAGTTCTCATTTTGATTATCCCAGACCACATCCCCACTTCTTGATCTGAGAACCTCTTTGCCCTTAGCAGCTGGCTGTGTCCTTGCCAAGGCCCTACTCCTCCTTCAGGAGATATAGACTGTGCTTATGACCTCATTTGTTCCTTTATACAACATCTGGGCTTCGTGTCTTGTTTGTTCAGGCCTTCAGAACCATAGAACACTTACTAGGCTATTAGCCTTCATTTGCTTAGGTTGGCATACCTAGTTGGTGATAAAACTAAAAGGCTAACAGTTTACATGAAACTAATTCCTGGGTTAAATAGAAAGCAGAACATGCCCATTAAGCTGGAACACCTAAAAACATGGTTATGAATCTTATAAAATGAGCACTGCTTTTTTTAAAACTGATGAAACATTTATGTAGCATCCAGAACTACTCATAAAAAATGTACTCTCACCGTGTCTGTGATTTCTTTGGATAAGCCAGCTTTTAAAAGATATGATGCCATTATACCAGGAAGAACAAAGGATCCCAGGACACTTTAGGGATCTTAAACCACAACTTACTGATAATAGTTTTAGTGAATTTTCTAAATTACACATAGTTTGATTATTTATTGTTTTAATTTCTAAAAGCCCCAAATAACAACAAACTCATAAAAAGAAAATAGCTTCTCTGTCCATACAAAATGAAACTTTAAATATTACTGTTTATGAGATTGTTAATAAAAACATTTTCAGCTGCTCATTTAATTCTTAATGATAGGGCATTTTAAAAATCACTAAAATGAATGGTAAGAAAATTTTATCCATAAAATTATGCAAAATTATCTAGATAAATGGTATTTCAATATTGGTTCTACAGATAATTGTAGAATAGAAATTAACTGGTTTTAAAGAGGGAAGGAAAAGGAGCTTTAGGTGAAGAAAACAGTATGTGTAAAGGCCTAGAGAGAGAGAGAGAGAAAGAGAGAGAAAGAACATGAACCTTTCAAAAAACTCTGAGGTGTTTGGTATAGGTGGACCATTTAAAGTTTGAGGGTATCTAAGACCTTTGCAAATAGAGGCCAGCTCACGAAAGGTCTTACAGGCCATGTTAAGGGAATTTTGCTTTTTCTTGAGGAAAATAGGAAACAATTGAAGAGTCTTCAAAGTGGGTAATAATCACATGTTTTAGAAAGATCATTCTGGCAGCAGTGTGGAGAATGGATTGATGAAAGATATAGGGCCAAGTGAGAGGCCATTGCAGTAATCTAAATGAAAGTTGTGATCATGGCAGAGGTGATAGAGAGCAGTGAGTAGAATACAGGGAAATTTATCAATAGAAAGTAGAACTGATGAGACTTGGTGATTTAATGGATGTGTGTGTACAGGAGGATTCAGTCAGTGAAGAGTGAGGGAGCATGAGGAGCTGTGAATGATCCACAAGAATAGCTGAATGAATGGTGTGCCATTGATGAAAACACCCTCCAGAAGCAGTTAGTATGAGTATTAGCCAAGGATGAGCAGTACTAACTCTGTGTTAAAAAAATAATAAAAATAGGGCTTCCCTGGTGGCGCAGTGGTTGAGAGTCCGCCTGCCGATGCAGGGGACACGGGTTCGTGCCCCGATCCGGAAAGATCCCACATGCCGCAGAGCGGCTGGGCCCCGTGAGCCATGGCCGCTGAGCCTGCATGTCCGGAGCCTGAGTGGAGAGCCTTAAATTCCAGGCTGTTTGGATTTTATTCTCCAGGTAATGCCGAGCCACTGAAAGTTTTTGAGGGGGGAGTAACAGAATTAGCCAATTATAGCAAGACTTAGAATTTCAAGTTCAAAAGAGTTTTTTTCTTTCTTTTTTTTTTAAAGAGTTATCAAGTAATTCAATCCAACTCTCTCAATTCACAAATGGGGAAAACAAAGCCCCTAAATTTGAAGCTCTGCAGCTGGGGCTTTCATTATTGGCAATAGGTTTTTCATGTGGATAACTGACACGGGTGATTAGCTTGCCTCCATTTGGTCACGGCGTGAGCTCAGATCTTGCGCAGGTCTCTCGCCTGCGTCCCAAATTAACAAGAGTCCTGATGAGGCCTAAGAGCTGGCTGAAGAAGGGACTATTTTGAGCCTTGGGAGATCAAGTAAGGGTGATGGCAGAGTTCAGAGATAACGGAGTGTATCTAACATCTAGGGTAGGGTCATTCCTTGGCTGAATGCTTCTCTCTTGGGTTTTGCAGAAGCCTAACCTAGCCCATAGTCACTGATGACAGCTTTACTGCAGTGCTATGTTAAAGCTGGCATTATCAAGGTGGGCAATATAAGTCTCCAAAGAAGGGAAGAAGTTGGGAATAAATGGCTGAATAATTGCTGATGTTGTGAGTGTGTTAGACTTGGTCATGCAGATGTCCCTCTGGAGTTGATAAATGACACAGGTTCACCTGCAGTTTTGACCCATCAAAAGATAAGGTAGCTCTGTCTGATGTCAAAAACCATTCCTGCGCCTTTGGTGTCTTTCTTAGCAAATGGGCGCCCTACCTCCCAGCTGTGTAAGGCAGAAACCTAAATACCACTTTTGGCTGCTCTCTCCATTGCCCCTGATGCCCAATCGGTACCAAGCCCTTCTATTGTTTGAATACCCATTTGTCCCATCCTGTCTACCATGACCTTAGTTTAGGCCACCACCATATCTCATCTAAATTATTGCAAAAGCCTTTCTCCGTTTTCCCTGCCTCAAACCTTGTACCCCTTAATCCATTATCTGCAGCCAGAGAGATAAAGAAAGCATCAATTCTTTGAAATAATATGTCTGTTTTTCAGAGTCAGAGATGTGTCCAATGACAGCATCGATTATTTTGTTCTGTTTTCTAGCTTCCCTACAGAAGAACAGTGATGTCACAAATATTAGGGGTGAAATGACATTGATCCACAGGCTCAAGTGATCTTTTTCAACCAGATATCACAAAGATTCAACAAAATCAACTAAAAAATTATTTGTCCAATTTGCTAAAAAGCGACACAATAAGTCTTTAAGATCTCAAACTCTAGAATTTTCAGTTTAGGTAAAAGCTTTGCAAGAGCTAGTGCTTTCAGAAGGTTTACTGCAAGAGAAATTTCATTATTTAGCTATTTGAGATTATGAATTCAGTTTTCTATTATAAAAATGTGTGTTGATAAAGGCATACCTAAGTCATAGTGTGAAGGATAACAAGGAAGATTCTAGTCAGAGAACTTCTCCTGAATTCTAAAGGAAAGTTATCTTTCTACTTTGTCCGGATGGTAAGGGAAGAAGGCAATCAATAATTATTGACTGTTTATTTTGCCAAGCAAGATGCACATTATCTCATTAGCTCTAGGAAGTAGTTACTATCAGCACAATTTTACAGTGAAGGATGCTTGGGAATGTTAAATATCTTGATAAAGATTCTAGAGCTGATAAGTGGGAAACCAGGATTCAAGCCTAAAACATGAGAACCTGCATTCTTTTTCTAAAAAATTTAATTTAATTAATTTATTTTTTATACAGCATGTTCTTATAACTTATCTATTTTATGCATATAGGTGTATATATGTCAATCCCAATCTCCCAAAGAGAACCTGCATTCTTAAGTGTGCATTCTCAATGCTTTGAAATAGATGGTGCTTTCAATACTTACAAATCCCTTATGAGATAGGTTTTCCCATTCTATAGATATGATTATCGAAGCTTAAAATGTTTAAAACTTGTCCTGTGTCACTCAGTAAGGGGTAGGGCTGACACTGAATCTCATACTTGTCCAGTTTCAAAGTCCATGTGTTTTCCACAATGTCTTCCAAGACAGCATCCTGTTAATTGTCTCACGTATGCGGCTAATAGTAAGTGATGATGTTCAGAAGGGACTGAATAACTAGCAATAATCGTAAAAGCTCATTTTTAAAACGTCATGGTGTCGCCTATGTGCTTAGCAAATGTTGTTAAAATGACGTATTGACCAATAAAATGTCAGGAAATTTCGTATAAATTGGCCAAGAGTGTGAGGGCAACGTCAAAACTTGATTTGACAATATTCACTATATCAGACTCTCATTAAATTCCCAGCGAAATGAGGGGTTTCATTTTTACTTTGTTTCTCTTCTCTCTCCTGCTTGCCATCTCAGAAGTGAAGAGTGAAGAATCCAGGAAGCTCTGCGGGCTCGAGTACATATGAACTGTCATTTACACCTGTGCCAGCTCCCGGTGGAGAAAGCACCTGGAGTCGATCCCACAAGGTCAGCAAGGTAACATGAATGCATATGACTCCCTCATTTATTATTATTTTTTTAAGACTTGTTTTAATAACTGTTTCTCTAGTTACTGCTAAGCCACTTCTATATCAATCTGGGGGATTAATTATCAAAATAAACATTTTGGCTTGGGAAGGAGGTGAGCTTCCTTTCAAAAAATAAGGACCTCGTTTTCTTTAGTCCCCAGCTTGAAATGATTTGATTGCACAACTACTTCGATGAGCTTAGCATCTATGGCAGGTGCTGGGAGGGTGGGTAGAGAGAAGCATGTGATTTCAAGGGTCATGCTGGAGCAGCAAGATTTTCACATGCAGATAATTATAGAATATAATAAGTTGGCATTCAGGCAGGTGCTAAATAAGAATGGAAGGAAGGAATCTAACTTTTACTGAGCACTTATTACATGCCAGGCAGTTTCATGGGCAACATTTCATTCAGTCTTCCGATAAGGATCCTTTGAAGTAAGTAATATTACCACCATTTACCATTTTACTGAGGACAAATATGTTCACCCAGCTAGTAAGCAGGGCGGTTGGGAAGCAAACCAGCTCTTTCTGGCTTCAGAGCTGAGGTCTCCTGCTTATTCTATACTGCGTCTCAGGTGGGGAAAAGATGGTGGTAGTGTGTTGTAATAAATGACACTACCGTGGAGGTGGTGGTATTTGACAGAGGCCCTAAGGGTGTGTAGGGTTTGGGAGTTATGGGGAGTGGGATGGGAATTCTAGCAGTAGGAATTGTCAGAATTTTAGAATTTTAAGGGTGGGAGTGAACCTAATGTGTTTCAGAAACGGAGAGGGGGGTGACTTCACTACATTTCTTCATTTTCCAATTCAAGTAACTTAGAAGTTGGCATTTTTCTCCTGCTAATCCTATATTAAAGTGTGACGTATAATTTATTTAAGATTCTATTTTAATAATTGTGTTTGTTATGTTTTATAATAAAAGTAAAAAAGAAAAACATGTTTACAGAATAGATGTTGCAACCACACATATGATATGAAAACTTTACAGGTTTCAATTTGGTTTAAAATGACTGGTAAACAAAAAGATTTTGGAAAATGACCCAGAGTTTTTGTATTTTGGTGGACTAATGTCTTGAAAAATTATGAACTTACCACTCTTACTTTAATAATGAGAGGTTCATAGTTACTAGATGTTAATAAACAATAAGCATTTTTAATCTCAAGGGAGTAAACATAATTTACCAGGTTGACCATATTTTATCAATCTCCGGCAAATCAGAATGCAATAGAAAAAAATACATTTTGAATATCTTTAAAATATGTGGGGCAATGGAGTATATGTCTGTATAAGGCTATCTCTTCCGACACCACTAGTCAAATATTTTCCCATACATTATTTATTTGATGCATTACTGGTTTACCAATCAGCATTCATTCATCTACATTTTTTCTGGTGGTTGCCAGTGTGCTAAGGTGCTGATGAGTAAGTTTGAACGAAGTTAAAGTGAGACAGGCTTATACATGGACTTCGGGAACAACACTGACAAAAACAGTTGGGCCCACTTTTAATTTTCAGACATAGAGGTTTAAATCTCCACTTCCTTCCTTACTGATCAGCTTTGCAGGGCATACACAGGATTATTTTTTGTTTGATTGTTTTCGTTGATAGCATGTAACTAATACTTTTGGAAGCCGCTGGTCACTGTGCAGAGGTAGCCACGGCAACAGAAGTCAAGCCCTGACTTGGCTGCTAACTGGCCAAGTGACACTGGTTCTGTCACTCCTCTCTGCACCCACGTTTCCTCTTCTGTAAATGAGGAGGGTGGATATGACTGAGTTCTCCCTAAAATATCTAATCTCTCTGAAACCCCAGATCAAAGTTAAAAAAAAAAATCAACTGCAAGATTCAATTTCCTTCCAGAAATCCAATGCATTTCTCCCAGAGTAGAACTTGGTTGCTGCCTTTGTCAGAGCTCTCTAAGGAAGTATTGTTTTTTCCCTTCCATATAGCTGAGAGAGGAAACCGCTTCCAGCTGCCTAATGAACAGATTTCCGAGGAAAGCCCAGTGCAAAACCTTCCAAAGACGGATTCCTCGGAGGAGGAAAGTCTTCAGGGAGAACAGCTGCCCACGGAAGGGCTTCGGAGGTCAAAGAAGTATTCGGTGATGTCAAGACAAGACTTGCAAAAGTGCTGCACCGAAGTCTGTTCCATGTCTGACTTGAGCGCTCTTTGTTAGGACAAACAAATCCCCAAGGGTGGCAGAGTTTTAGCACACGTTTAATCACAGTGTTTTACTTCCCAGAACAATACTCACATTGTGTCATTAAACTAATGTCTTTTGGGTAGGCAATCCTTCTTTCCTAAATGTTGTAGATGGTTGGCTAAAACCACAACGAGGTCTAGTTTCTCCCATTGCCAAGGTAAATGCACTGTTCTTTCCAAATTTTAACTAATCCTTTGAAATTTTAAATGCTGTGCAAAATTACGATAAAAATTCCATAAAGCAAGCTTACTGTGATTTTTCTGTTTTTAAAACAATTTTAAAGAACTTTAAAACAGTAAACCAAAAATGTTGATGGTAAAAAAAAAACCTTAAAAAATAAAAAACTACTATTACCTCATCATCTAGAAATAATCCATTCTTAAGTTTTGTGTTGCTGTATATTATTACTGAAAATTTAAACATCGATTCACAGTCAAGTGTAAGAATCTAAACAAAGTGCTTTTCTCAAGAGTTCTTAGAGTGCTCAATTAATGTTTCCTAATATGCATCTCTTCAACATTATACTTGAGAATAGTTGGGTGCATATATGTATCAAAGAGGGCCCATAAACAGCCCGAATCCAGAAAACGTTTGGGTATCTTAGCTCCTTTCATAGTCTGGGCTGCCTTGGTTTTGCCTTCCTACTGCTGAGATAAAAGGACATTCTATTCTCATCCTGGATGTTGAGAAACTAAAATGCAGATAGCCAAGTCATTGTGCCACAATTGGATGTCTTCACAGATGAAAAGATAAAGTAAGATATCACAAAACTATGCTCTTATTTCTAACTCTGTCAGCCAACTCCCCAGTAGGTTTTAACATAGTTAGACTCTGTTCATCTGAGGTGCTGCCTATTAATACTCCAGCCTGTATTTGAAATTCATCGTCTACACATTGTGCACGTAAATTGTGCCAAAGCATTGTTCTTTGCAGATAAAAAACTGAGTCTCCCTAGAATTAAGTAAACGTTTACTAAGTCACACAGCTGAGGAGGCGGTATCACTGATCCAAACTTAGGCTACTTAGCATGAATCAAGGCAGTCACATCAAACTGCACCGGTTGTCAATTACTCTTTACCACGAGACACTCCCTGTTTGTTTAAATCAGTTTCACTGAAGAATGTCTTTTTTTTTTTTTTTTTTTTTTTTTTTAATTTTTCAGAACACGCAGGCTCAGCGGCCATGGCTCACGGGCCCAGCCGCTCTGCGGCATGTGGGATCTTCCCGGACCGGGGCACGAACCTGTGTCCCCTGCATTGGCAGGCGGACTCTCAACCACTGCGCCACCAGGGAAGCCCTGAAGAATGTCTTTTGAAGAAGCAGTAGAAATTAATGATATTAAATCTCAACCCTTGAGTACATGCCCTTTCAATATTCTGAGGGGTGAAATGGGAAGACTGCATGAAGCATGTTTGCTGCAGACTGAAGTATGATGGTTTCCTCAAGGAAAAGCACTTCTGTGATTGAGTTTGAACTTAAAAGTAGCTGCTTTTTCCAAGAAGCACCATTTTTTAAGAAAAAATAAAGACTGAAAAACTGTGTTTATTCAGATTTGGGTATTAGCAATGAAATGAAATAAGATTTGAAAATGAACAAAGTAGGCTTCAAGGAAAACGACTGACAGTATTGGTTGCTGATGATAAAGTTCAAGCTTACAAGCAATTTTGGAAAACTTTTACCTACCACCTTGAGCATCAGTGGTGATATTTGATTTTTTGATATTATATGACATGTGTCAACATTTGGGAGATCTGCTATAACTCAATGAACCAATATTTTCCAAATGATCAATGCATGATACTACAAAATCATGAATGGTTAAGAAATCTGCTCAAAGTGCAAAATAAAGATTTTAATCTAACTACAAAAAATTCATTGGTATCATTTCAGATTTTACATTGCAAGTAACCTTTAATAAACAGTCACTTGTTGAGTTTTGGTATAATATCAAAAGAGAATATATTGATAAATATGATCTGAAAATGCTATTAAAATACTCTCCCCTTTTGCAACTAAATGTTTATGTGTGGCTGAATTTTCTTCATGTACATTAGCCAACATAACACACAGCAGCAGATTAAAAATGTAGGAGCTGATAGAAGCTGAATTTTATAAAGACAGTCATTAGAGACTTGCAAAAATATAAAACAGTGCCACTTTTCTCACTAAATGTTTTTTGTTTTGTGAAAATATAGATTTTTAAATAAAATATGTGACTGGTGTTAATGTGTGATGAGTTTATTTTTATTTTCAAATGAGTTAAACATTTAAATTTCTCAGTAAAATTCTAATATGATAAGTATTGATAAATTGAACCCACATAAACGAAAGCTCTTTGACATTCTTAATACTTTTTAAGAGTGTGAAAGGATTATGAAACCAAAAAGTGTGAGAATTGCTCTTATATAAGGTTTTGCCACAAATTTTTGAGGTTCCATCAAGAGATGTTTAGGTTGCTGTATTTGTCATGGCAAAGATGCAATAAACAGCCTTGTTTATATATCCTTATGTACCGACACTTTCATTTCAATAGGATAGCTTGCCGAGTTGCTAGGGGGAAAAATATGTGTATTTTTTTCAATGCACTTTTTTTTTTTTCTTTTTTTTTTTATGCTGTACGCGGGCCTCTCACCGTTGTGGCCTCTCCCGTTGCGGAGCACAGGCTCCGGACGCGCAGGCTCAGCGGCCATGGCTCACGGGCCCAGCCGCTCCGCGGCATGTGGGATCCTCCCGGACCGGGGCACGAACCCATGTCCCCTGCATCGGCAGGCGGACTCTCAACCACTGCGCCACCAGGGAAGCCCTCAATGTACTTTTAATAGTTATTTTTTATTTGTTACATATTTATTAGTTATAATAAATGTATCTATTCAATTTAAGTACAAAGAGAAACAAAGAAGAAAGATGGAACCTCGTCTTTTTTTTTTTTTTTGCGATACGCTGGCCTCTCACTGCTGTGGCCTCTCCCATTGCGGAGCACAGGCTCTGGACGCGCAGGCTCAGCGGCCATGGCTCACGGGCCCAGCCGCTCCGCGGCATGTGGGATATTCCCAGACCGGGGGACGAACCCGTGTCCCCTGAATCGGCAGGCGGACTCTCAACCACTGCGCCACCAGGGAAGCCCGGGACCTAGTCTTTTTACTTAAATCCTGTAGTTCCTTTTTTGGGGAAAGAAAGATAATATATATATACGGTTAGGAAACGTAAACAGTCCAGGGAAGTATAAAATACAACAAAAGTCTCACTCTCTTCCATTTGATTCTGAAGTAATATAACCCTTATTCAGAGTTTCTTGTAATTTCTGCCAGAAACAAAAAATTATGTCTATACTGAATATGTGTGGTATAGTTACAGATTTAGTAACTATAGTAGATATAGATAGCTTGCCCTATATCATTATCTATCTATCTACCTACCTATCCTATCTATCTACCTATCATTGTCTATCTATATCTATATCTATCTATATCTATAACAGAGACTTTTAGCTGTCCACTAAAACTTCTCCTCTTCCTCTTGGGCACAGATAGACTACATTTCTCAGTCTCTTTTGCAGTTTCATGTGATCATATGACTGAATTCTAGCTAATTACATGTGACTAGTCCATCAAGTCTCCCTCCCTCTGCCTCGATTTAGCAAGCAATAACCTTTGACGTTTTTATGTTTGATTCTATTTTTTACAGTTGTTAACCCACTCTAATACAATATGTACTGACTCTATCAACCCATTTTACACAAAAAGAAATTACACATACTCATTGCTTTGTTTAATACATCTTGGAAATATTTCAATAACATCCCAGTATAGGTATTATAATTTTAAACACATACCAAGAGAATACCATTTAAAAAGTTTGTATTAATTCATATTTTCACTAGAAATTTATGAGTGACTCTTTCTCTACATTCTCCCCAGTCCATGATGTTATTACACTTGCAAAAATTTGCAATTTTTATAGATGAAACATTGAATATAATTTTGTTGTATTTGCATTTAGTATTTAGTATTGCCTTTAGTATTTATTGGACATTTTAATTTCCTCTTCTGTAAATTTGTCTGTTCATATTCTTTGCCCATTTTTTGATTTCTATTTATTTATAATAGTTTCCTTATCAATTTTTAAGACTTTTTAATATTAAGGATATTAACTTTCTGACTGCCTTCTTAGTAAAATATTTCCCCCCAAATCTTTGGTATGCATTGATTTCATTTAGGATGTCTTTTGCATACAATGTCATTGCATACAATGTCTGTCTTTCCTTTACAGTTTCTGGATTTCCTTTTTTGCTTAGGCAGACCACCCTTATTGTGAGTAAGGTTGTGAAAAAGTCTACTAAATTATATTCTAATAATTTAATTTTGTAAACTTTGCATTTAAATTTAATCCATCTTATATTTATTTTTGTATAGTATGAGGTGTTTAATTTTTATTTTCTTCCAAATGAACAGAACATTTTGCCTGCATCATGGAACAGCCTTTTCCCATGGAAATTTCATGCCATTTTAGTCATATGTTGTTTCACATGTTTGGAGCTATTGTAGGCCCTTTATTCTGCTCTCTGCTCTATTTATCCTCAGTTAGCACCATACTATTTCGATTGCAGTAACTTTATGGTAAATTTTAGTAGCTCTTAAGAAAAGTTGCCCATCACTATAGATTGTTTAAAATTTTTTCATGGATATTATGAGACATACATCCTTCTATGTGGATTTTATAATCCAGTTTCCAAAAAAATTTTATTGGAATTATAATTTGAATTGCTTTACATTTATACTCATGTAGAAAACATTTATATTCTATGATATTAAGAATTCTTATCTAAAATATATTACTATAATAATACAGTATTTTATTTCTTTTAATAACTTTTTATAATTTTAACTATATAGGTCTGTGTCTTTTTATACTACCTTCTAATTTTGTTACCTTTTTTTTTTCATTTTTTTCTTAAACATCTTTATTGGAGTACAATTGCTTTACAATGGTGTGTTAGTTTCTGCTTTATAACAAAGTGAATCAGCTATACATATACATATATCCCCATACCTCCTCCCTCTTGCGTCTCCTTCCCACCCTCCCTATCCCACCCCTCTATGTGGTCACAAAGCACCGAGCTGATCTCCCTGTGCTATGCGGCTGCTCCCCACTAGCTATCTATTTTACATTTGGTAGTGTATATATGTCCATGCCACTCTCTCACTTCATCCGAGCTTACCCTTCCCCCTCCCCGTGTCCTCAAGTCCATTCTCTCTGTCTGCATCTTTATTCCTGTCCTGCCCCTAGGTTCTTCAGAACCATTTTTTTTTTTTTAGATTCCATATATATGTGTTAGCATATGGTATTCTTTTTTTTTTTCTTTCTGACTTACTTCACTCTGTATGACAGATTCTAGGTCCATCCATCTCACTACAAATAACTCAATTTCATTTCTTTTTATGGCTGAGTAATATTCCATTGTATATTACCCTTTTATTTACCATTTTTATTTGCCCCTGTGAATGAGACATTTCCCCCATGTTCATTTCTAAATGCATGCTGCGATACAAAGAAAAATCTTGATTTTTTGTATACTCATCTCCAGCCACCTCCTCCAGTTATTTTATTAAATTTAATGGCTATCTACCCAAGTCTATCTTGGGTTTTCTAGGTGTACAATATTATCATCTACTAATAAAAAGGTAATTTTGTCTCTTTCAATATTTAAACTGATTGCTTCATTTTCTTGTCTTATTACATGACTCATTACTCTGAAATTATACATTGAGAGGGTAATGTGCAGGCATTGTTGTGGGTCTAAGGATACAACCATGAATAAAACAGACTAAGTGTATATTCTTATGGAAGGCAGACATAAGCAAGAGAAATATTAGATAATGATGGACGCTAAGAAGAAACTATGGAAAGGGAGCAGGAGGGCTTGGAGTGGGGGTGAGGATTGAATTTCAGACAGAATAACTAGGGAAGGTCTCACTGGGAAAGTGACTGCAGCAAGAATTCTTAATGATGATGATGATGGTAGATATCTCTTTTATCTTCCTAATTTCAACAGAAAAATGGTTTCTGCATTCCAGTACTCAATATAACATTTGCTATTCAAAATATAAATAAATAAAATAATGAATAAATAATAGTCTTTATATTATAGATGCATATATGTATATGTACGAATATAAATAATATTGTTGATTATCTAAAGAGTTTTATTACCTATTGCTTATGAACTTATTTTGTTATAAATGGCTTCTAAATTTTATCAAATATCTATTTAACTTCAATATATAATTTTTTTCTCTTCTGTTAAAGTGAAGAATTATATTGCTAGCTCTACTTATGTTGAAATTTCTCTGTTTTCTCAGAATAAATCTATTTGATCATGGATTTATTAGTTTTTAGTGTAATAGTTTTTCAATACTCAGAAGGACTAAATTTGTTAATATTTTCTTTAAAATTTTTAATCTGTTTTCATAAGTAAAACTGATCTCTATATTTGTCAATGAAGATTAATATAGCTTCATAAAGTGAAAACATTATCTGTTCTTTAGAAATTTGGAAGAAAAATGCTATGATAGTATCTTTTGCCTAGTGACTTTAAAAAGATTTGTTGAAATATAATATACATATACAATAAAGTGCATAACTTTGAAGTGAATTTTTGCCTACTTTTATAGCCATGAATTTCTGGAACAAATTCAGTTATTAATAATTTGTTATTGTTTTTGACATATCACTGGATTTTATTTGCTAACATTTTGCTTAATATTTTTGCATATATTTTCATTAATAAACTTATATTTTTCCTATAATTTTCTGTAATATCTTAAGTGATTTCGATATCAGGGTTAAGTTAGCTCTATAAAATGAGCTGGGACAATCCCTTCCTTCCTTCCTTCCTTCCTTTTCTAATCTCTGAATGTTTAAGATTGGTATTATTTCTTCTCTAAATGTTGGAGATTTCACTACTGAAGTCATTAAGGCTTGGCATTTTCTTCGTAGAAAGATTTAAAATTTCAGATACAATTTATTTTACAGATGTAGAAATCTCAAGATTTTTACAATTTTTCCTGAACAAATTTAATGATTGTGTTTTTCAAGGAATTTGTCCATTTCACCTAAATAAATTCTTCATAATATCTTCTTATCTTTTTGCTGGGAGGTACTTTTTATATGGTAAATCATTACTTTTCTAGTCTACTTTGTAGTTACTGATCTTTTCAGATTTCTATCATTTTGAGGGTTAATTTAGATAGTTATTCATTACTCAGAATTTCTTCTAGATTTTCAAATTTGCATGACAGCAACCACAAGGCTTTCCTTTATAGTGTGTCCTTGGTTTCAAGAACTTATCTTTAACACATAAATTCCAATCGTATTATCAGCATTTATTCATATTTCAGTGCAAGAACTACTGCTTACCACTATTTTCTCCTTCTTCCTGATACATAGTTTCTAATCAATAAGTATATTTTGGTTGAATGAATAAAATAATCTTATATATTTTTTAATATTATATATTTATGTTCTATTTGCCCCTTAATCATGCTTGCTGATGGTTGGGGGCAGAAGGGTGTTTTTATTCTGTTACTCTTTTGTTTTTTTTCCGAATTTTATTTTATTTATTTTTTTATACAGCAGGTTCTTATTAGTTATCAATTTTATACACATCGGTGTATACATGTCAATTCCAATCGCCCAATTCATCACACCGCCACCAACACCCCTCCATTGCTTTCCCCCCTTGGTGTCCATACGTTTGTTCTCTACGTCTGTGTCTCAATTTCTGCCCTGCAAACCGATTCATCTGTACCATTTTTCTAGGTTCCACATATATGCGTTAATATACAATATTTGTTTTTCTCTTTCTGACTTACTTTACTCTGTATGACAGTCTCTAGATCCATCCACGTCTCAACAAATGACCCAATTTCGTTCCTTTTTTTTTTTTTTTTTTTAGATTTATTTATTTATTTATTTATGGCTGTGTTGGGTCTTCGTTGCTGTGCGTGGGCTTTCTCTAGTTGAGGTGAGCAGGGGCTACATTTTGTTACAGTGCACGGGCTTCTCATTGCAGTGGCTTCTCTTGTTTCACAGAACGGGCTCTAGGCGCACAGGCTTCAGTAGTTGTGGCTCGTGCACTTCAGTAGTTGTGGCTCACGGGCTCTAGAGTGCAGGCTCTGTAGTTGTGGCACACGGACTTAGTTGCTCCACAGCATGTGCGATCTCCCCGGACCAGGGCTCGGGCCCGTGTCCCCTGCATTGGCAGGCAGATTCTTAACCACTGCGCCACCAGGGAATCCCTCGTTCCTTTTTATGGCTGAGTAACATCTTCTTTATCCATTTATCTGTCGGTGGGCATTTAGGTTGCTTCCATGACCTGGCTATTGTAAATAGTGCTGCAATGAATATTGGGGAGCATGTGTCTTTTTGAAATATGGTTTTCTCTGGGTATATGCTCAGTAGTGGGATTGCTGGATCATATGGTAATTCTATTTTTAGTTTTTTAAGGCACCTCCATAATGTTCTCCATAGTGGTTGTATCAATTTATATTCCCATCAACAGTGAAAGAGGGTTCCCTTTTCTCCACACCTTCTCCAGCATTTGTTGTCTGTAGATTTTCTTATGATGCCCATTCTAACTGGTGTGAGGTGATACCTCATTATAGTTTTGATTTGCATTTCTCCAATAATTAGTGATGTTGAGCAGCTTTTCATGTGCTTCTTGGCCATCTGTATGTCTCCTTTGGAGAAATGTCTATTTAGGTCTTCTGCCCATTTTTGGATTGGGTTGTTTGTTTTTTTAATATTGAGCTGCATGAGCTGTTTATAAAAATCTGGAGATTAATCCTTTGTTCATTGATTCGCTTGCAAATATTTTCTTCCATTCTGAGGGTTCTCTTTTTGTCTTGTTTATGATTTCCTTTGCAGTGCAAAAGTTTTGAAGTTTCATTAGGTCCCATTTGTTTATTTTTGTTTTTATTTCCATTACCCTAGGAGGTGGATCGAAAAAGATCTGGAAACAGAAGCTTTAAATGACACAATAGACCAGATAGATTTAATTGATATTTATAGGACATTCCATCCAAAAACAACAGAGTACACTTTCTTCTCAAGTGCTCATGGAACATTCTCCAGAATAGATCACATCTTGGGTCACAAATCAAGCCTCAGTAAATTTAAGAAAATTGAAATCATATGAAGCATCTTTTCTGACCAAAATGCTATGAGATTAGAAATCAATTACTGGGAAAAAAATGTAAAAAACATAAACACATGGAGGCTAAACAATATGTTACTAAATAACCAAGAGATCACTGAAGAATTCAAAGAGAAAATCAAAAAATACCTAGAGCCAAATGACAATGAAAACACGATGATCCATAACCTATGGGCTGCAGCAAAAGCAGTTCTAAGAGGGAAGTTTATAGCTATACAAGCCTACCTCAAGAAACAAGAAAAATCTCAAATAAACAATCTAATGTTACACCTAAAGGAATGAGAGAAAGAAGAACAAACAAAACCCAAAGTTAGCAGAAGGAAAGAAATCATAAAGATCAGAACTGAAATAAATGAAATAGAAACAAAGAAAACAATAGTAAAGATCAATAAAATGAAAAGCTGGTTCTTTGAGAAGATAAACACAATTGATAAACCATTAGCCAGACTCATCAAGAAAAAGAGGGAGAGGACTCAAATCAATAAAATTAGAAATGAAAAAGGAGAAGTTACAACAGACACCGCAGAAATACAAAGCATCCTAAGAGACTAGTAGAAGAAACTTTATGCCAATAAAATAGACAACCTGGAAGAAATGGACAAACTCTTAGAAAGGTATAACCTTCCAAGACTGAAATAGGAAGAAATAGAAAATATGAACAGACCAATCACAAGGAATGAAATTGAATCTGTGATTAAAAATCTTCCAACAACAAAAGTCCAGGACCAGATGGCTTCACAGGTGAATTCTAGCAAACATTTAGAGAAGTGCTAACACCTATCCTTCTCAAACTCTTCCAAAAAATTGAGAGGAAGGAAAACTCCAAAACTCATTCTATGGAGCCACCATCACCCTGATACCAAAACCAGACAAAGATACTACAAAAAAAGAAAATTACAGACCAATATCACTGATAAATATAGATGCAAAAATCCTCAACAAAACACTAGCAAATAGAATCCAACAACACATTAAAAGGATCATACACCATGATCAAGTGGGATTTATCCCAGGGATGCAAGGATTCTTCAATATACACAAATCAATCAATATGATACATCATATTAACAAACTGAAGGAAAAAAGAACATATGATCATCTCAATAGATGCAGAAAAAGCTTTCGACAAAATTCAACACCCATTTATGATAAAAACCCTGCAGAAAGTGGGCACAGAGGGAACCTACCTCAACATAATAGAAGCCATATTCAACAAACCCACAGCAAACATCATTCTGAATGGTGAAAAACTGAAAGAATTTCCTCTAAGATCAGGAAAAAGACAAGGATGTCCATTCTCAGCACTATTACTCAACATAGTTTTGGAAGTCCTAGCCACGGCAATCAGAGAATAAAAAGAAATAAAAGGAATACAAATTGGAAAAGAAGAAGTAAAACTGTCACTGTTTGCAGATGACATGATACTACACATAGAGAATCCTAAAGATGCCACCAGAAAACTACTAGAGCTACTCAATGAATTTGGTAAAGTAGCAAGATACAAAATTAATGCACAGAAATCTCTTGCATTCCTATATACCAATGATGAAAAATCTGAAAGAGAAATTAAGGAAACATTCCCTTTTACCATTGCAACAAAAAGAATAAAATACCTAGGAATAAATCTACCTAGGGAGACAAAAGACCTGTATAAAAAAACTATAAGACACTGATGAAAGAAATTAAAGATGATACCAACAGATGGAGAGATATACCATGTTCTTGGATTAGAAGAATAAATATTGTGAAAATGACTATACTACCCAAAGCAATCTACAGATTCAGTGCAATCCCTATCAAATTACCAATGGCAATTTTTATGGAACTAGAACAAAAAAATCGTAAAATTTGTGTGGAGACACAAAAGACTCTGAATCGCCAAAGCAGTCTTGAGGGAAAAAAATGGAGGTGGAGGGATCAGACTCCCTGACTTCAGACTACACTACAAAGCTACAGTAATCAAGACAATATAGTACTGGCACAAAAACAGAAACAGATCAATGGAACAAGATAGAAAGCCCAGAGATAACCTCACTTATGGTCAACTAATCTATGACAAAGGAGGCAAGGTTATACCATGGAGAAAAGACAGTCTCTTCAACAAGTGGTTCTGGGAAAACTGGATAGCTACATATAAAAGAATGAAATTAGAACACTCCCTAACACCATACACAAAAATAAACTCAAAATGGATTAGAGACCTAAATGTAAGACCAGACACTATCAAACTCTTAGAGGAAAACATAGGAAGAACACTCTTTGACATAAATCACAGTCTGTATGTGTCCCTAGGTGTGAAGTGTGTCTCTTGTAGACAGCATATATATGGGTCGTGTTTTTGTATCCATTCAGCAAGCCTGTGTCTTTTTGTTGGAGCATTTAATCCATTCACATTTAAGGTAATTATTGATATGTATGTTCCTATGACCATTTTCTTAATTATTTTGGGTTTGTTTTTGTAGGTCCTTTACTTCTCTTGTGTTTCCCACTTAGAGAAGTTACTTTAACATTTGTTGTAGAGCTGGTTTGGTGGTGCTGAATTCTCTTAGCTTTTGCTTCTCTGTAAAACTTTTTTTTTTTTTCTGTAAAACTTTTGATTTCTCCATCGAATCACAATGAGATCCTTGCCGGGTAGAGTAATCTTGGTTGTAGGCTCTTCCCTTTCATCTCTTTAAGTATCTCATGTCTCTCCCTTCCAGCTTGTAGAGTTTCTGCTGAGAAATCAGTTGTTAACCTTATGGGAGTTCCCTTGTATATCATTTGTCATTTTTCCCTTGCTGCTTTTAAAATAATTTTTATTTGTCTTTAATTTTTGCCAATTTGATTACTATGTGTCTCGGCCTGTTTCTCACTGCGTTTATCCTGTATGGGCTCACTGCACTTCCTGGACTTGGGTGGTTATTTCCTTTCCTATGTTAGGGAAGTTTTCGACTACTTTCTCTTCAAATATTTTCTCAGGTCCTTTCTCTCTCTTCTCCTTCTGGGATCCCTATAATGTGAATGTTGTTGCGTTTAATGGTGTCCCACAAGTCTCTTAGGCTGTGTTCATTTATTTTCATTCTTTTTTCTTTATTCTGTTCCACATCAGTGAATTCCACCTTTCTGAATTCCAGGTCACTTATCCATTCTTCTGCCTCAGTTATTCTGCTATTGATTCCTTCTAGTGTAGTTTTCATTTTAGTTATTGTATTGTTCATCTCTGTTTGTTTGTTCTTTAATTCTTCTTGGTCTTTGCTAAACATTTCTTGCATCTTCTCGATCTTTGCCTCCATTCTTTTTCCGAGATCTTGGATCATCTTCACTATCATTATTCTGAATTCTTTTTCTGGAAGGTTGCCTATCTCCACTTCATTTAGTTGTTTTTCTGGGGTTTTATCTTGTTCCTTCATCTGGTACATAGCCCTCTGCCTTTTCATCTTGTCTATCTTTCTGTGAATGTGGTTTTTGCTCCACAGGCTGCAGGATTGTAGTTCTTCTTGCTTCTGCTGTCTGCCCTCTGGTGGATGAGGTTATCTAGGAGGCTTGTGCAAGTTTCCTGATCCTGTTAGTCTTTTGAAAGAAAAAATTGTACTTTTTTACTAGCTTTTAAATTTTTATTTAATATGTTTCAATTTTTGTCTGTAGATATCTCCCTATTTTTCTATGTAAATCTCCCTTTTATTTGTTTTGTTTATTTTGAAATGCTTTCTTAATTATTAATATTATCTATTTCCTTCCTTTTTAACTCACTAATGTGTTTAAGTCTAAATATATATGTCTGAGTATATCTTCAGCTATGTCCCTGGGTTTGATTATGAAGCGTTTACCTTCCTATTATGTTCTAAACTCTTTTCAGTTTTAGTTTTCTCTTCATCTTTGACTTAAGGAATTATTTGGGAGTGTTTCATAATTTCAAAATAATACAGTTTTGTTTTCTTAGTCCCTGATTTTTGATTTGTAGGTTTAGAAGTTTATGATCACAGATTAAGTCCTGTAAATTCTCTAATTTTTGTAATTTATTAAAGTTTTTCTGGGAGCCAAAACAAAAAAAAAAAAGTCCAGGTACATAATATATAGTTTATGTTGAGAGTATTGGCTGTTAATAGCTCACAGTTTTCCCTTTTTTAGAGAACTGCTCTGACCAAATAGAGGTGACTCACCAAGGAGGTTATGTGCCTCTCTCTCTGTACCCCCCTCCCCCACTCACGGATCAGCAACAGGTAATGACTGACTTACACAGAGTACAAAGGGCCAGCTCCCTTTTGTCAAGGCTGAACCAGCAATATGGTGCACCTCCTGCTCCAGGGCTCCAGGATGAACCTAAACTCCAGCTGAGAACACATGCTTTGCATAGCTCCTTCCTGTCTGGCTTTCCTTTCTTTATTCCTCCTCAAAACACTCCCTCAATGTTTCAGGCCCTGTTCTGGGGAAGCTAACTGTTTCAAGAGCTGTCATAAAAAACTGCCACAGGCTGGGAGGCTTAAAAAAGCAGACATTTATTCTCTCATAGTTCTGGAGGCTAGAAGTTTGATATCAAGGTACCATCAGGACCATGCTCTTTGAAGGCTCTGGGGGAGGATCTGTTCCATGTTATTCTCTGAGTTTCTGGTTTTGCTTGCAGTTCTTGGCATTTCTTGACTTGTAGACACATCACTCCAATTTCTGCCTCTGTTGTCACATAGCTATGTTCTCCTCTCTGTATAGGGCTGTCTTGCATCTCTTTTTCTCTCCTTATGAGGACATCACTCATATAAGCTAAGGGACCACATTACTCCAATATGACCTCATCTTAACTTACATTTTAATTATATCTGTAAAGACCATATTTCCAAATAAGGTCAGATTCACAGGTATTAGCGGTTAGGAACTTTACATATCTTTTCTGAGGACACAGTTCAACCCTAAACACTGACCTAACACATCAGATGAAAATGCGTATTATCTATTTTAGGGCATGTCCTTCTTTCTGCCTGTAACTGCTAAATCACGTTTAAAAAAAATATTATTAAAATTCTCCATATCTTGCTTATTTTTTGCCTTTTTTAAGACTCTGTAAAAGAACCATTAAAATCTCTTAATTTAATTATGATTTATCAGGTTCTTTTATTTTTAGGAATTTTTCTTTATGTATGACTGTGACTATTGGATGCATAAAGATTTACTGTTGTTATACTCCCTTCAAGTTCTATCTCTACTATTAAACAGTATTTTTCTTTGTTTTATCTAATACTTTTAAACTTGGAAATCTGCTTTTTCTTATATCAATACTGCTTTACTTGCTGTTATTTAATATACAAAATTTGATGATTGTTTTACCTTCTTTATGAACTGTATCTTTTGTTCTTATGAGAAATTGTGTTAGCTAGCTCAGCCTGCCATAACAACATACCATACACTGGGTGGCTTAAACAACAGTGATTTATTTTCTTATAGTTCTGGTGGCTAGAAGTCCCAGATCAAGGTCTGGAAGGGCTGGTTTCTGGTGAGAGCTCTCTTCTGGCTTGCAGACTGCCGTCTTTGGTCCTCATATGGCCTTTCCTCAATGTGTAGGCCTGTGGTGGTGGTGGGGAGGGGCGGGAATCATTCGCTTTTCCTCTACTTATAAGGTCACTAATTCTATCAGATTAGGGCCTTACCCTTATGACTCCATTTAATCTTTTTTTTTTTCCTAATGTATTTATTTTATTATTTTTGGCTGCGTTAGTTCTCTGTTGCTGTGCGTGAGCTTTCTCTAGTTGCGGTGAGTGGGGGCTACTCTTTGTTGTGGTGCACGGGCTTCTCATGGCAGTGGCTTCTCTTGTTGCAGAGCATGGGCTCTTGGCGCCCAGGCTTCAGGAGTTGTGGCTCGCGGGCTCTGGAGCACAGGCTCAGTAGTTGTGGCACACGGGCTTGGTTGCTCCACAGCATGTGGGATCTTCCCGGACCAGGGCTTGAACCTGTGTCCCCTGAATTGGCAGGTGGATTCTTAACAACTGCACCACCAGGGAAGCCCTCCATTTAATCTTAGTTACCTCCAATGTCCTAATTTCCAAATATAGTCACAATGGGGATTAGAACTTCAACATATGAAGTTGCGAGAGGACACAATTAAGTCCATAACAGATATCATTTCTTTTATATTTAATGCTTTGGGCCTTGAAATTTACTTTGTCTAACATTAGTATTGACATTGTTTTTGCTCATATTTCTGCGGTATATCTTTGACCAAAATTTCAAACTTAACTGAACTTTAACTCCTACTTTTCTTGTCTTTTGGTTTTCAGTGTGTATTCTCAAAGTCACATGTAGCTGTCTTTTATTTGTTAAACAAGCCAATTCATGTTTAATGAGTGGTACTTAATAGAGCTGATTATATTCTATACAGTCTAGCATTTATTTTAATTTTTTTGTTTGCCTGACCAATTCCCCTTCCTCACTTGTTAATTTGGAAATGTTACTGTGCTTTTCCATTTCATTGCTGGTTACTTTCCACTTTCTATTAGACATAAAAATCTTGACTTCTCTCTTTTATATTTCCAATTCCTCTCCTCCACTAAGAGAATCCTTTACAACTAGGGCAGTCAAACCATGGCCTTGGGGTCAAATCTGCCCTACCATCTGATTTTTACGGCTCACATACTAAGAAGGGTTTTTACTTTTTAGATGGTTGATAAAGAAATCAGAAGAAGAATAACTTTTCATGATATATGAGAATTAAATAAAATTAAACTTTCAGTTACATAAATAAAGTTTTTTTAGAACACTGCCACACTTATTTTGTTAATTATTGTCCCTGACTATTTTTGTACTTTGATGGCAGAGTTGAGTAGTTGTGACAGAGACTGCACGGTTTGCAAGGCTGACAATATTTACTGTCCAGCCCTTTACATTTTTCTGACCTATGATTAAGAACATTCTAATATCCTCTGGTTGACCCAACTCTCTAGAATGTGTCCTTAGAAGGCTTTGCTTATGCTTGTAAACTGGGATACAAATAAAAAGTTTAGCTGTATTTTTAATTTTTTAGCTGTCCTACCAAAATATAGTTCTTACTATGGAATAAATTTCCTCAAAGAAAAATAAAAAGATAATTTATTTTCTATAATTAATATATAGACTATTTTTCTTTATTTCCAAAATGGAATGACTCTCTAAGGTTAATATTTCTCATATGAATTTAAAAAATGATTTCTCAGCACTCTCTGCACAAATCAGTCTGGATATTCTGTTCTTTTGATGGTTAGATGATCCACCCTCATCATGATCTGTGGGAAGCAACAGACTTTCTTTTTTGATTATGAATGGTAAGTGCGGCTTAGTGCTTCCCATAGTGGTTATACTGGTTCCCTGACTTGCTAAGTAGGAAAATGGCCTAGTGGGTGGGTAGAGAACCACAAGTTTCCAGTTATGTCCTGCACTAAAATAAAAATATAAAAAATTGTGCATGGTAGTTAAATTAGCAAGGAAAGAAACTGAGAAGAAATTTCAGGAAACTTTAGTCAGACACTTAGCATAGTTAAGCTTTAATAAACCTTCTGGTAGTATGTGTTCATGTATGCGAAGAAGGGAAGAGAACATGTAAATTCAAATGGACACTAAGCCAGGAAAAAATAAGTAGATAAGTAGAGTAAGCAAAAATATTAAAAGGAACTACATAAGTCCTAAAGTGGGAGGCAAGACATCTGATCAGAAGAAGTATAAAAAAATAGGCAGAGGTTAGCAAAAAGAGATTAAATTTGGGGATGAATGGTATTTAATCATAAATGTGGACTTGAGAAATAATTCAGTGTTTCTGACTCAAAGAAGGCAGAAACAGGTGATTAAAACTTTTAAAAGAAAAAAATAATCTAGGGAGTATAGTGGAGAGCAGAAATTGCTAAAATATAAGCTCAATTCTTTAGGAAAACAGGTTCTGCATAAAGAAGTTGGAGGTGGAGAGGGAGCTTTCCACGATGGGTCAGATGTTTTACATACACTTTCCCTTTCAGTCTTCACAGCAACAACAGAAGCAGTGATCACTGATCATTGATCAGTTATAAGTAGCAATCAATGTTACAATCATTTTTACTTTTGAGAAAACTGAGGCTGCAGACACTAGTCACTTTGCCCAAAGTCACACCGCTAGTAAGGTCTAGAAGCTAAAATGAGATATATGTCTGTCAAATCTGCAATTTAAAACAAACAAACAAGCAAACAGTCAAACCTATATCACATTGCTGCTCAAGAGAAATTCAGAAGAGAATTCAGAAGAGAACTGAGGTGGAATGCAGCTGGAGGAATGTTTGGCACATTTGGCCCCAGGCACCACTTCCAGTGTTTGTGAAAGCAACATATTGGTGGGGCTGAGATCTGGATTGCAGGAGGTGGAAGTGAGAGCAGCAGAGAAAGTCAGAGGCTGTGGGGCAGGCCACTTATTTAAGAATTTCAGGAGCAAAAAGCACAGTAAATTATCAATACTATTTAATATTGAGTTTTCTTAATTCATTTTTTGATAATATCTAGAAAGATAGGTCAAGTCATGGTCCCAAAAGGAAAGTGTTCACTCTCTAAAATGGCTAGATTTAAAAGTTCTGATTTCTCAACTGTTGTTTTGTAAACTCACCCACGTACTGGATAATTCCCAAGAGTTTCTAAAGAATCAATGAGCTGAGATAGCTCAATTTCCCGACGCGTAATCTGTAAGGGCCTTTTATTATGTGTTTTCTTTAAGGTTGTTTTACTAAGGATGACATCAGACGACAGCATTGACCCTTCTATTTAAGGTGCTGATGTATTAAGGACTGAACCTTTATATTTCTTGTGGTGTCTGACAACAGAAGCCCATCATATAGAATTTTTTTTTTAATGAAGGAAAGAAAGAATGTATCATTTAATTTTGATTTTGGGAAAAATTTCTCTATTGATTTTGGTGACATTCCTAGAGTTAACTGAATTTTCAGTAATTTGCTACTAGTACCGACTATACTTGCTGAAGCTGCTGCTAATAAATATTTTATAAAGCAGGAGGAAGATATTAGGTCTCAACTTGGATGTCTGTCAAGTCTAAATTTCTCACCTTGATGTTGTAACTTAGCTCCAGTCCCACTTTTTCAGCTGCTTGAGGCAATCTCCAACTGAATGTCCCATTATTAACTTAAATTCAACAAGTGCAAAATCAAGCTTAGTATTTTAGTCTTCAAATTCTTCCTGCTGACTTTATTTTTGCTAGGAGGACCATTGATCTGGTTACTCGGACTCAGACTTTCAACTGCAATCATAGGAGCTGCAATCATAGGGCTTCCTTTTAGGCATGGTGCTGTGAAGAGCTTAGCTAACATATGGATTTAATTCTCACCAAAACCCTGTGAGGTAGGTACCAGAACTATCATTACTGTACTTTAAGATGGGGAAGCGGCAGCATAGTGGGGTTGTTGATTTATTTAAGATCACTTAACTAGTGACTGGGATGGAAGGACTCAGACCTGAGGCTGCAAACATCAGAGCTTGAAACTTTCAACCACCTTTTCACTTTGCCTTAATTACCTCTGACTCCTTCCTCTTTGCCTGATTATGTAGACTTTGTCCCTAAAATGTTCATACAACTGTCTTCTCCTTTCCATTTCAATGGCACCGCTGAGTTCAGCCCCTCATTACCTGTCACTTCTCCTAAGTGGTCTTCCTGCTCTTTACTGATGCATTCATCTTCTTAAAGAGTCAGTTCATGTATACAATCAGCCTAATGAAAAGCCTTTGATGGCTACCCAGGGTCTGAGTGTCATTTTCATACTCAGACATTCAAGTTACCAATCTTAGTTCCAACCACTTATCTTCATTCATGAACACTGTGTTTTATCCAGTCTAGACTTCTTCCTGTATTCTGAACTTCTGTGTCTGTTGAAATTCTACTTGTCACCTTCATAGTATAGATAAGTGCTTCTTCCTTCATGAAGCCTTCCCTGATTCCCTTAATTATATAAAGATATTCTGGACTTTTCTTATGAAAACATATTCTAGCCTGTACCATGGTCACTTGTATACTTACCACCCCTATAGGATCCTAGGTCTTCTAGGGTTGAACTCTGTGTCCTATTACCTTTTTGGTTGGTAATTATGTAGCATAGTACTATCAATGCTTGCGATTCTTTCTTGAAAAGTTAAGATGTATTACATTTTCTTCTTAGGTGTTGTCAGGATATGTGGTCCATATACTCAAGATGTTTTCAATCTAGTAAGGGAAACAAAGCTATTATTCAAAACTCAGCTAGAGAAGAATCAGGGGCTCAGCCATGAGAGTGATGAAAGAAGAGAGAGGATGGGAGGGAAGAAATGAGTGGAGAAAGATTTAGAGAAAAGGTGACACCTGAGTTTAATGCTGAAAATTGAAGGAAGCTGCTGTAAGTGGAAGGAGGGTGTTCTGAGCTAGGCACAAGCATGAGTCAAGGCTATGAGGTAGGGATGGCACTTTAGGAACATCTATTGAGAAGAAAAAACACCAGGAGAGTTCAGTGGATTTCAAAGTAAAACAATTCCCTCAAATTTAGTGTCATTTCTTTTTGTAAAAAATGTTTATTTTAAAATTGAGATATAATTGACAGAACACTGTATAATTTTAAGGTACACAGCATGTTAATTTGATACATTTATTGGTTGGAATAGGTGTTAGCTAATATATCTATCAAAATTTCCCATCACAAAGCTTTTTAAAATAATCAGCATTCCTCCAAATTAGTTACAATTAGTAAGCTTTTACCATATATTTTTATGCTGTTATATAATTGCGAGAATTCATCATTGACTACCTGAATTACAGTACACAGCAATATGCTGGCAAACCGCTTCCTTTTTCTGATTTTTAACTGCCATCGTATTGTTAGGTTTTGAATCCTTATACAGCCTAAGACAGATGGTAAGAAACTATCTCATGGTTGAGATTTTATAACTCTAAAAAATAAGGACATTTTTATAATGGACTTTCTACATACTAAAAAAATTTCCTTCATACTGATTTATTCATGCAAAATTGCCATATGATTTCCCCTGCTATTGTTCTAAGAGGAGAGATGTTCATAAATGTATAGTGAATATATAAAACTCATTTATGTACTGTACTTATGATCTAATCCAGATTCATCACTGGCTATGAAGATCGACAAATCTTGGTTGTGATAAATTGTTACACAGACATATTCCCACTAAGGCACTAACAAAAAAAAACAATGAAAATTGACTAATTCATTTTGAAACGCTACCTTAAAAGCCAGAACAAAGAGAAGAAAAGGGATTTAAAAAGTATACTTAAAAAAAAAATACACGTCATCTTGAGGGAAAAATAAGACATCAGTACGTGATTATAAAGCACTGACTATTTTCCCATTTGTTAAATTCATTTTGATATGAATTACACATCATTTTTTCCTTAGGACTATAGAGTTGCTAATTTTCTCCATATGTGTACACTTCATCTTTGACCTTTAACAAATGTCCTCTAGGCAGACCACTTACCATCCAAGAACAATGTCACAGCACCATTTTACATGCACACAAAGGGCTGAAAGCTCCATAAAAGTAAATGATCTATGTTATAAGCTACATTAACCCACAGAATAATAAGCTATTGCAGCCCTGTAAATTTTAGTGCCATCCATTCAAAACCACACCGGGTCACTTTAGTATTAAATTCATAGGAACAAAATAGTAAATACACGTTTTATCTGTTAAGCTGCCAGCTATATATTTTGTGTAAAAGTCTGTTAGCCTAGGAAACCTATTGAAAGGTGTTTCAGGCAGTGTATATTTAAAAGCAGTGGCTCTTTCCAATACACGATTTTATGTTAAAGATACACTTACTATTAAGCATCATGTATATTTAATATCGCATCCTCTACTTCAGTGCCCTAAAAAGCCTATTTTCATTTTGTTGTTTCCATTATTGAAGAGCTAATATTTGGTTCTCCCACAATTTTGTAAAGTGCAGGCAACCCACAAGAGCTTCTAGTTTTAGCTAGCAGTCCTGTGGGACTACGATAATTGTTATGAAATCATTAATTCTACATTAGCAGTTTCAACTGTCAGGTACATATAACAATAATTGCAGTTAATGAATGCTGCTTAACTTATTAAATACAAAATGAAAACCAGTATTCTTTTATACACAGCACTGAGACAGAGTACCATTGATCATTTGTGTATACCACATTGAATATGCTACCGTCATTTATTGGTCAGGGTATATAGCCATATTTTTTAAGACTTCTCTTCATTAAAAAAATAATGCAGGGAATTCTAACTCTCTAATTAAAGTGTAATTAAAATAATTAGTACCCAAGGCAATATTTAATAAGAATCTATGTCTATGAAAAAACAATCCAGCAGAACCAAGACGTAGTTCCTTCTTTGGATAAACAAGATTCTTTCTTGTGCCACCATCTCTCCCCCAAAGAGTAAGTATACTCTTTCATACTTACAAGAGTATGAAAAAGTCCCCAAACTTCCAATTGTTTGAAATATTAGTGCTGTGTCTTTCTCAAACGTCTGGGCAGTGAAACTTGTGTACAAAGATACAGCCTATTTCTTGATTTAAAAAGTATGAACTAGATTTCTTGTTTTCAGTCACTCAAAGTAAACTGTGTAGACATTTGCAAGAGCAAACAGAGAAGAATTTCTGAAAATGTAAGATGCAAAGGTATCATTTTTAGGATCCCAGAGGCATCTGCTTCCAATCAGTATGCTCTGGCCGGTCAGTTGTCCAATGTGAACCATCACAATTAGCTTATATCGTGGAATCATCAAGTCCTTGACCTGGGCTTTAATAACCTAGAAATTAAAAGCAAAAAAAAGTCCTCACTTAGTCACATTGAAATGTAAGAGTCTTAATTTTCCTCATAAATATAGTGGATTTAATTGAAGAAAACAGCATGATACATTTTGGATCCTTTTTTTTTTTTTTTTTTTTTAGCGGTACGCGGGCCTCTCACTGTTGTGGTCTCTCCTGTTGCGGAGCACAGGCTGTGGATGCACAGGCTCAGCAGCCATGGCTCACGAGCCCAGCCGCTCCGCAGCATGTGGGATCTTCCCAGACCGGGGCACGAACCCACGTCCCCTGCATTGGCAGGCGAACACTCAACCACTGCGCCACCAGGGAAGCCCTTGGATCCTTTTAACTGTTGTAGAATGGTAGCTATAATTTCCTTCAAGCACTGGCCTCACAAGACAGGACATTTAGGGACAAAATGATAGCCCAAGCAAGAAATCTACGTTTTCTAAGGCACATGGAAAAATGATAATCCAGAGAATAGAGTTTAATGGATTTATTAAATTCTTTGAAAATCTATGTTGAGATGGCTTCCCTTCAAAGAATGTTGGCATTTGAGTTATACCCTCTTGTTCATGTCTAATTAAGGGACCATACAGCTGGAGTCTCCTGTAATATGACTAATCGTGAATGCTTATTAGAGAGTTTGTAATAAGAAAGTAGAGAAAACCTGATGGAGTGCCAGCATTTTACTTGATAAAAATAGAAAGGTATTTAAAGGCCACAATGTTTGCATTTGATGGCATACAAAGAAGGTGCCTTGGGGAAGAAAAAATGATTATTAAAGTGTATTTTTTACAATAAAAAGTTTTAAATAAATGGGCAGTTTTATATATTTCTTAAACAGAATACATGCAAGTGATGCACATAATAATTGTATTAGACAAAGGCTTTTTACACACACACAGATACACATAGAATATGACCTAATAAATATTTTTATAAAATAAAAATAAGCAGTTTTACTGCTACTGCAAATTAATTGCCTTCATCAAAAAGTAGGGGGTTGTGCTTTCAACAAATGTTCTCATCATAGTTAACACTTTGGGAAATCACACGCATACCTCAGAAATCGTTTTAGTCATCTGTCTACAGAGCTCTGGTTCATATTTTTCTTCTTGTAGGTAGTTAGTTAACACATCTTTCAGAATATGATTGACAATGACAACAGGAAAATGTTTGGTAGGACCTGAAAATACAGATGGAATTTCTTTCAAAGAAGTAATTTCAAATCATATCCATCCACCCCATAGCTTTATTGAAAGAGGGGTCTGAGAAGGGAACTAGATCCCAGAAGAGCCATGTGGAGAGGGCTCCCTTAAGAGTAGCTTATGTCCTTCTGTTGATAGATGCAAACAGCCCAAGATGAGCCCAAAGGCAAGGGTTCACACTCCTCTCTTCCTGCTGAAGTTTCCCTATGGCTGAACTTAACCAGAAGGTGACAGCCCATGCCTAAAGTTGAGTTAGGTCAGCCTCCTGGGGCTCAGTTAATCGTATTTTTATTTTGATGATTATACATGAATTGTTCAATTAAATTTAAATCAGCCTGGGGAATGAATGTGGACAAGTAAAACAGAGACATCTGCTACGAGTATGAGAATTAACCCCAGTATTGAGTCAGCAGGAATCTCTGTTCTACAGGAGAACGACAAGCAGTTATAAACCTATGAAGGGTTGGTCCTGGTTGCTCTTGCATCATGGGGTCAGAGCTAGGGCACCTGTCACCATCCTGTGGATGTTTCAGAAGATCTCCACTTGCGTACGCTAGTGAAATGAGGCTAAATTTGAGAGTGGTTTCTCCCTTCCTACTTAAGAAATTAAAAAATGATACTACCAGCTTGGACTAAATTAAATAGACTATGTCCTTTAGATTGGTACCTCTCTTTTTCACTCCCTCCTACCAAGCACTCGTATGGCATTTACCTTAACTTGACCTGTATCATTCACACGGAACTTAATTCGGCCATGTATTATAGTGACCGTATGCATTGTTCCCTTCAGAAAATAGTTAATTCCTTCAGTGCATATATTTGTCCACCTACGCTTAATACTCCTCCCTGTGATTTGGGAACAGCATCTCCCAAATGGAAGGAACTGGTCCTCTTCCCACTCTAACCAAGTGGTTCTTTACGCTCTACCATCATTTTCTTTGAGCCCAAGTCCAGATCATGGTTGATTGGCCCTTGATGGACTTGCCCCAAGCCAGGCCAATTAGAGTCCTTTCTTGGAATTTTTATTTTAAATTGGAGCTAGGAAAAAAAAAAAAAGTCAGTCTCTTTTTGGTGTTAAAAGTTATGACATGTGACTCTAAGGAACTGCTGGAGGCTGTTTCTCATAGTGGGAAGGCAGCCAGGCCACGGTGAGAGAGGGAGCCTCACACAGTTTAGGGCTGGAAAGATGGAATCCTGGGGGCACCTGAGTCTCAGCTCCCACTGCCCGGCTGCACCAATGCCCTTTCTGCACTTTGCTCAGGTTTGTCTTTTTAATCTCATTAACGAGATTCTATTCCGAAAAGAATTTAAAATATGGTAGTAAACTTTTCTTTTCTCACTTCTTTGTGACCTTGGCCCTATACAGCCAGAATTATCTATTGCCTTACTCAGGCTGGGATGCTGAGAGGCAAAGAGAGAGAGTCAATATTCAGCATTTGACTTCCAAAACAAGCTCCTGAAGCTTTCAGAATCAACTAATGTGAATGCCTAAGCTTTTTTTCATTTCTTTTTTTTAGAGAAAATTTTTTTCTTTAGGAGGAAAAAATGTCTTTAGAAATCAAAAAGCAAAGATCTGAAGAAGTATCAGGATGGAAAAAAAAAAAAAGAGAGAAACTTGTCCATAAAAATAGATTTAAGAGAGAATAGATAAAAATTTGGTTATTTAATATATCTGTGTCTTAGCTTCCCAAATAGGGATAGTGATAAGAATGATCACATATTGTTTTTTGTTGGGATTAAATGAGACGAAGTATTTAAAATGCTCAGAACAGTGCCTGCCACACAAAAAAGCCACTCATCAGAGCTTTGTTATTTAAGAGTGTTGTAGCTGTTATTGTTGCTACCTTATTCTGAGCAAAGAGACAGGGATTGCTGTTGCTGAGAAGGCAGCAAGATGGGCAACAGTGTAAAGGAGGGATGTAGTGAGGCCTCCACAGGCGGGAAGGACCCTGTAGGGTGGAGCAAAGTCAGCACTGAGAGACTGGCAGACTCTGTCCAACAAAGCCTCTGGTGACAGGGCCTGCTCATCTCACGGGAGTTGAGTTCAAACGATGTCTCTCTCTCTGTCTTTAGATTCTATTTTTCAATAATTGGCTTCAGGTGGACTGTCTCGAAGTGGCAGCAAAGATGGCCCCCTATAGCCCTTGTGTGATGTGGTGCTCACAGTGTTTTTAAAAAATCAGGTACCTCTATAGTCATTGCTCCAGAAAAAGTCCTGTGGAGAACTCATTCCATACTTAATAGGAAATTATGTTGGATATCATAGAAGGCTTTTCTTCTTAGTGATCTAAGGTGAAGACCTGGAGTCAGTCAGTTTGAGAAGCAATAACATACTGAATGGGGAAGCAATTTAAATACAATAGTTCATTTAATTCTCACAGTATCCCTAGATGTGACTAGTATCTCACAGTATCCCTAGATGTGACTTGCAGATGAAGAAAGTGAGATTCAAGGATGCTGAGTCCCTTGCTCAAACATCATTTATTTAGGAATAGGCAAAATGAGTGTTCAGATTCATATACATTGGACCCTACAGCTCGTATTTTCTTCTGTACTCATGTTTCAGTAATTAATTAATGGGAAGAGGTAAGTGGCTTTTATTATAAGAAATATGTTTTCATTCTTCCATTCCCCCTTTTTAAAAATTATGATTTATCTCATTCTTGGTGGCTGTAATTACTTAGATAAAGGGAGGACAAACATGCTAAACATTTAAGATGTGTTTACATGATGCATGAGAAAAAGTAAACACAGTGATACTGGTGATTGAGTTTTTCCTCACTCTTCTGGTCAGTATTCATTGTATAGATAGGAGAAAATCTTTGCCAAAGGCCCACAGACTACCTTCTTTCAGATGCAAAATAAACCCAGAAACAAGTGGAAGTGGAAATACATTTTTGATTATTAACAAAATAGCTAGTTAAATGCTTTAAACATGGATTGTCATGTATAAAAGACTTTAATCACAAAAGAATAATTCACATGACTTTCTGAAAGAAAATATGGAAAATATACTAAGCTATTTCTAAAATTACTTTTCTAACTTGCTTCAACACTCAGTACTTCTAAAACTGATTAGACAGTTTAGTTTATTTGGAGAAATGTTATGGAAATAGATCCCTTTGAAGAAGAAACACAGGGCTTCATATTTCAAATGCTTTATCTTGTGAAAATCAGATTCAAAGCCTTCTAGCATGCAGAGCCCAGAGTCATAGGCACTGAATGGAAAAGCTCTTTTAGTTACAGGAAGACCTGACCCAAACTTATTTTGCCTAACTGAAAAGTCTAAGAGTACGCAGCTGGATGTAGGACGTGGTCTCAGGCTTCATGTGAGGGCAAGATGGCCAAAGCTGCCATAAGCCCTTATTCTTTCCAGTTTCAGGATATGAACTGCTTCCTCAACAGCCCAAACAACATTTTCTGAATTGAACCTCAAAGGCTTTGACGGCCTTGACCAAATCCCCAAATCAGTCACTGTTACATCTCTGAAGCCAGTGTCAGCTTCAGGAGGATGCTATGGACCAAAAGTGATAATGATGGCAGTGGTCGGGCTCCCCCAAAGGAAACTGGGTCAGGCTACCAGAAGGAGTATAAATGTATCTTGGTTGGCAGGAATATTAGTTGTCTACCATAGGCACTGTGAAAATACCAGTAGGCAGACTAATTATGGAGGCTTATACTCCATGTCATCTTGGGGATTACTGTAGAAAACTGGCTAGAAGGCCTAATGGGATGTGCTGATGTTCTATAATTTTCCTGAGGTTAACTGACCACAGATGAAACCACTCTGGCCCATGGAGTCTTCCTTTGGTCACTGGTAAGTCTCTGCAGAATTTCTATACAGAAGTAATTATATGTGGATCCAGATAATAGTGAGAAGGTACTCATTTAGAGAAAGCAAGTAGTTCTATGAAGAAATGTGAATGGGGAATGATAGTCACTGTGGACTCCACCTGGAGTATAGGGGCAGGTGCAAAGATTTTTGTTTTCAAAGACCCAAAACCTCTGCGGGAAAAGATAAACATCTCTGTCAACAGGGGACCAGGAATCATTTGCCTTTGTCTTAAGGCTTTTTTCTCCACCTATCAGCAACCTTGGTTGGTTTTGTTTGATAAAACTATAGTGCATATCTCTTTCATTTAACTCAAGTAGATATAGAAAAACTCCACAAGAAATACCCAATGAACTCCTTAATTCAGTAATACAACTACACCTCAGTGCCGCCCAGTGACTTGCTTGGTATTTAGAAAATACTGATAAAGAAAAGTAGGCAATGGATACTGGTCCCACTTTGCATAGGAAGAAATTAAAGCAATACCAAATCACCCAATTAATTAAGATCCCTTATATTGTGCTAGCATTGAAGATAATGCCAGGTTATCAGGTATTATTCTAAGTAAATATCACCCATAAAATTAGAAGTCTTAAATAGGATGGAGTGATAAAATAACACACCCAGTTGGTAGGTGTTTTCCATCTGAACTGCGAGGTGAGAGGCATCTTCATGCTGGCTAGGTTCATCCATATAAGACACTGTACCCAGAGAGCTAAAAGCAAGGAGAAAACAAATTTCAACAGTTACTATAACAATAATAGCAAAACACCATGTTGCTCTTAGCAAAGATGTGACAGAAGTTTTATGTTTTCTCTAAAAATATTTCAAGCAAGTCCCCTGTAAATATCCTGGTAATACATTTAAAGTCTAAAACATTTTGGAGATGGAAATATTACCAGTGTAGAGAAGTCACTTGGAGCAGGTCTCAATATAGTGGTTGAAGCCCAGTGCAGTGCCTGGGGCATTTGATGATCACGAAAGTATTCACGGGTTGTTCCATCTGTGGGCTAATGGAGTATGTACAGTCAGCCCTTCGCATCCAGGGATTCACCCAGTCACGTATTTCAGTTGGTTAAATCCGCGGATGCGGAACCCATGGATATGGAGGACCAACTGCACTGCGCCATTTTATATAAGGGACTTGAGCATCCACTGCTTTTGGTGTCCCATGGGGGGCTCCCGGAACCAATGCTCAGCAGATACCGAGGGCCGACTGTACACGTTTCAAAAGCTATTGTCAATTGCATCTCTACTGCAGGTGCAAAAGTCTCTCCTCAAAGTGGACAGAACTCACAAAAGGGACTGGGGATTAAGTGAGGAAGCTTAAAATGTTGGGCAACAAGCTCTTTACATACATGGGGGATTATAAGGAGTTTACTATTAAATGTACCTCACAAGATCCCTTTAGTAGAAAAAAGAAAAACGAGAAACTCATCTACATGATGAGAGAAACCGCAATTCACCCAAACTATAGTAATCAATAAGCATCAATCACCCTTTTCAACATTAAGAAAGGGTTTTGGCTTGGTTACCAAGGCAATATAAGCTTATCCAGGTGCTGAACAGGAGACTCAAATGAAGAGTAACCCCTAAAGTCCCTCCAGCACTACTTAATCAGAGAAAATTCAGCTGTCACTAATGGCAGTCTCAGATCTCTACCCCAGTTCTCTCCACCTGTGAAACGGAGGTTAAGACAGATATTTCAAAGGAGATGATATAACAGTGTGTGTGTGTGTGAGTGTGTGTGTGTGTTTTCAGAGTGATTACTTTTATAAGCAGGCTAAGTGTTTGCTTTAATTAAATGAGAATATTTGTTCTTAATCTTTGGGGACTTTTTTTTCTCTCTGCAAGGAGTTTTAAATACTTAGTTCTGAGCTGTTGGGAGTTAGTGAGCTTCCTGCAAATTGCTATTTTAAGAAAATCATGGATATTATCTTTTAAAAATCGTTTAATACAATTTAAACAATAAATTAAGGTTTACCCACCCAGCCCAAGAAAGTGATGTAAGACATTACGGTTGCTTTTCCACAATGGATTTCTGGATTAGTGAGTTAGTCTCCATTCTTATAACACCTGCTTTCCTCAATTTTCTGCTGCCCTTTGAAGTAGCAACCAACCTATTTAGCCACGTTGGCTGCAGGTGTTGTGAGCAGCGCCAAAGATGGTAACTTCTGCTTAGAAAAACCAATGTTGCATAAGCCCCTTGATTTTAAGATAAGCCAGCCTGCCCCAATATTGTATACGCTACTTTTTTTCTGCAAAATATTTTCCATGAACTGTCTCATTTTATCTTTAAAATACCCCCTGTAAGGAAGTAAAAGAGTCATTATTCTGCCCATTTCAGCGATAAAGGGAACTGGCAAAGTGCTTAACTGAATACACATACGAAAGGCAGACTTAGATTTCAAATACTCTATTTACCTCTGTAACAAAGTTTCATATATGATCATACCTGATAGAATGGAAATAGGGGCAATGACTACCTGAAATAATTAATTGCTGCAATTAAAAGTTACTTGCACAAACATAAGAAGATCTTAATAAAACCCTATTTCTTTTCTACTAAACGCCATATTAAAAACTCATAGAAGGAGAAGTAGAGTTTGTATAAAACTCAAATTAGCAGAGTTAGAAGTCTAACACAAAAAAGCGAGTAATGATTTTTTGCTTTGGATACTATTGCTTTGTTATTGCCATGTTACTAAAAAAATGATATCCAGTGCCGTTTATAATATTATCAGTATGATATTGGTAACTGTCATAAGGGCAGCTTCAAAACCCCATTGGCTGAAGATTGATGTGCAAATAGAAAGTTCTTTAGAGTGACTTTTTTTTTTGAAATACTGAAGGTGATTTCGTACAGTGCCTTTTTATTTCTACAGCAATCTGTAAACCGTGTATGCTCATTGTAAAAATTTCAAAGTGTACAGGAAAGTATAAAGAACAAAGTAAAGTTACACAAAAAATTACTAACCTCAGTGATTATCTAACCACTCTTAATGTTAAAAAATCTTTTCAGACATGATTTTACATATGGGATCTATTATAGACGCCGTTTTTTTTTCACTCAGAAATATATAGCAGATAACTATGTCAATAAATAGTAATGTGCATCCATGTTTTAAATATCAAGACAGTATTTAATTTATGAACATACTGCATTTTAGTTAAACAGGCCATTTAGGTTGTTTTCAATATTCCATCATTATAAAGAAAACTATAATGACCATTGTGGCAGGGACTCATTTGCTTTCCAGTGTTGTTCTCTTCTTCCTTGGTAGCAGTACCAGAAGTTTGTGGGAATATTTCTCTCCAAATTGAAGACAAATGCTTGGACTCCTTAGTGCTACTGGGGCCATGTGGCTTATGAGCCAATAAGATGTAAGTGGAAGTTATGGGTGAAAATTCTGAGAGAATTAATTCAACCAACTAAGTCAACCAGCAGGGGCCTGTTCATGACTGGACCATGGATATGATGGCAAGAGCTCAGCAGCTATCTTGGATCTTGAGATGACGTTATGGATTGTAGATCAGAAGCTAGAAGACTAGTCCTTCTAGACTTCTTTTATGAAAGAGAAAATATATTTCTATTTTGTTTAAGCCACTGTTTTTATTTTTTATAAAAAGATTTTTATAAGAAGCATTAGATATAACTGATACAAATTTTAACTGATACAGAGTTTGGAAGTGGGATGCTGCAAGTAATAGAGCACAAAACTTGGAGTTAATTTTGTGGAAGAGACGGGGCTTTGGGGAGTGAGATTTCAGATATTTCCGATATATTAACCTGGCTTCCCTTATCATGCAGAAGGAAAATATTTGGTTAGTCTATTGATTTCTGTACATTGGAAATCTGACCATGTATCAACCAAGACTATAATTTCATGTAAGTTATAGAAAAATTTTACTTTTTTAAAAACCCTATTTATGGTATTTTTTGAAACTAATGTTTCCTATATTAGAATGAGATGCCTCGGAAGAAGGGAGAGAGAAAAGAGAGTAAGTTGAACAGAAAAAATACAATATATATTGCATGAAAAAAGACAAAAAGAAGACACAAAATATTAAAAATGCTTGCAATTACCAATGTCAGTTCAGAATACTGACTTAGAAAAACATGTACATATTTTCTATTGATAAACAGCTTTATTCAAGCCCTTTGAAATTTTTAAAGATAAAAATGTGAGCTGCTTCAAAGAGCAAATTTATAATTTTAATTATCAATGCTGTATTCACAGCACAACAAATTTATTGGGTATATTTCACATTACATGTGGATGAGTTTGTGTTGCCTGTGACCAGGCCTTCCCTAGTTTATAATAATAATCCTTCTTAGATACATGATCTCACTGCGAATGGAACGCTGTAGTTGATTTTTTAAATGTGAAAAATGTTCTTGCTGTCTATGTGTTTCATCAGCTTGTTGGCATTTATGGAAGAAAAGGATTTCAACTGGCAAAATGTGCCCAAAGGAGTTGTAAAGTTTTAGGCAGGAAGGTAGTTTAAAAGTAAAAGCAGGAAAACTGAAAGTCTGGTGTAAACTGCTGGTGAAAACAGTGAACAAATGAACTAATACTATTCTAGAGAGAAGAGTAACAATTTGTAACCAATATAAATTTCCATTAATACTTGGAATCACATGTACCATTGCTCAGGACAGACTTGAAATTAGCCTGGTTGTGGAAATAGCTGCATGAAATTGGTACACAATAACAAAAGTAACTCTCTTACATTGTGTCCCATGCTAACCCAACAGCCTGTGTTATGATTATGCAGAAAAGAGCCAAAAAAATTAGCTAGGGAGTTGGAATATGTTTATTTTTCACGAAATTCAGTTTTCCTGAAAACATCTTACAAATTTGCATGCTGACCATTCCTTGAATTACACAGAATAAGTACAAGACATGTCTTATTGTCATGATGGTTGGAGATAGAAACAATGTCAATTAAATCTCACCAGCCATAATACCATCTAATTATTATTAAGAATTCATTTCCAGACATTTTCACTGCCATTATGCCTTAGATGTTTTAAGCTGCAGTAAGAGATAACGTTTGAATAGATAGCTAGCCTTGAAGCCATTCATTTAGCAGCTTAAGAAGGTCACACTATCACCTCTTTCTTCGATTTGTAACTGTGAAATGCCTGGAACTACCGTATTTTGAATGGAATCATTTAAGCATGACCCTCCCTTATTTTTTAAAATCTGTTGTTAAAGTCACGTGCTGCCTTCCAGTGGGGTTATTTCAGAGAGCACAGAGAAAAAGAAGGCTTCAGGGTATAAATTTGTACATTTGTTCTTTTCTTTTTGCTTCATTCTTTCAACAGCTATTTATTGCCCACCATGTGGCAGGCAAAGTGAGAAGTACCGGGAATAAAAAGGAAAATAAGACTTCCTGTGCTGGAGACACAAGATGTAGAAAACAAAATAAAATATGCATCAAAACTCACTTGGGGGCTTCCCTGGTGGCGCAGTGGTGGGAGTCCACCTGCTGATGCGGGGAACGCCGGTTTGTGCCCCGGTCCGGGAGGATCCCACGTGCTGCGGAGCGGCTGGGCCCGTGGGCCATGGCCGCTGGGCCTGCGCGTCCGGACCCTGTGCTCCGCGGTGGGAGAGGCCACAGCAGTGAGAGGCCCGCGTACCGCAAAAAAACCCTCACTTGGGAACTTTCCACCTCAAAATGTCTATGGACATTTTTATGACTATTATGCTTAAGATCAAAAGCGTACCAACTCTTCCCCCATCAGTGGAAGGTACAAGTTGTCTGTTAAGGTAATTTAGTTGTGTGTAGCCAGTTAGTTTTATAGCAGTATTGCTGGATTTTTAACATAGTTTTAAGATATTTTATTCACATTATGGGTCCCATCTTACAAGTAAGAGAAAGGTTGTAATGGAAACAAAAGTCAAGATATGTTTTCAAAAATGAAAGAGGAGAGAAAATGACATGATATGTGTTCTTGTGGGATACATTTTTAAGAGTAGGAATGATTCTGAAGGACAAAGAATGAACCATGCAACCTGTGAAAAGTCTAGCTCTGAAGCGATTGAAGATAATCCAGGAAATGTGACTGACAAAGTAGAACAAATTTGAGTGGGTGAATAGAAAGTCAGAGTTAGTGTCTGAAGCCCACTGTTGGATTTCTTTATTCAAGAGAAGGTGAGGTTAAGGTCAAGAGCAGCTGACGAAACTTCTGTTGCAGCTCCTGGATGAATGCACAGTTCAAAGTCGCATTACCCTTGGCAATCATCAGAGAGGTGAGGCTGGGAGTGTGTGTGCCATGGTTACCTCCACAGTGCCATGGAGATCATCAAGGAGTGTCGTCTATCCCAACAGATGTTCAACACAAATGATAATGTTCTTCTTTTTTAATAGGTGCACAATGGAATGTTTCAGCAAGAAGGTAAAGTATACGTTGTTTTAAAAATTTGAACGAACATTTTTCTTTTTGCTGTAAATGCATCTTTTGTCTGCAAGATGAAAGTCCTTAGTCACCCTGGACTTACATACTCGGACCTGTGAACCTAACCTGTTTGTGTTCAGGAATTAGGATAATGCAATAATTATTCATTCTACTGTCAAAAAATATTTATTGAGTGACTATGTGCCAGGTGCTATTCTAGGTCCCTGGGATATAAAAAACAAACAAACAAAAAAAAACCCAAAACAACAACAACAACAAAAAAACCCAGAAAACAAAAACAAACTAAAATCTCTGCCCTCATGGAACCTAGTGAAAAGAGACAGAAAAAAGACAATAAAATACTAAACAAGTAAGTTATATGCTATGTTAGAAGATGATAAATGCTACATGGAAAAGGAGAGCTTAGTTAAGGGAGCTTGAAAGTGGATGGGAGAGAGGCAGTTGTGTATAATTTTTAACAGAATGATCAAGATAGATCTCCCTGAGCAAAGAGTTGGAGGAGGTGAGAAAATGAGCCATGTTGATGTCAGAGGGAAGGGTGTGTCGGGGGAGAGGAAAGCACATGCATAGGCTTCGAGCAGAAGGCTGCCTGGTAGTTTTGAAGAAGTGCATAGAGGCCAGAGTAGCTGGAGAAGAAGCAGCAAGCAGGAGGGTGGAAGGAGATGAGGTTACCAGGGTGTCAGGTAGCTGGACCATGTAGAGTTTTGTGGGCCATCTTAAAATCTTGGCTTTTACTCTGATAAAGTGGAAGACTTTATAGAGTTTTGAGTAGAGGAATAGCAAGATCCAATGATAACTCCAAATGTTGTGCTGAGAATAGGCTGTAGGGCAGCATGTGTAAACACAGGGATTCCAGTTAGAAAGCTTTTATAGTAATCCAGGGGTGAGATGGTAGTAACTGCTAGGAACAAAATTGTGTCTCTTCAAAATTCATAGATTGAAGCCTTAACACCCCATGTGAGTATATTGGAGATAAGGCCTTTAAGGAGATCATTAAGGTGAAATGAAGTTGTAAGGGTGAAGCCCTGAACTGATAGAACTGGGCTCCTTACGTAAAAGAAAGAAACAGCAGCATTCTTTCCTCCATGCAAGGACACTGTGAAAAGATGGCTGTCTACAAGTCAGGAAGCAGGCCCTCACCAGAACCTAACCAAGCAGGCACCCTGATTTCAGACTTCCAGGCTCCAGGACTGTGAGAAAATAAACTCCTATTGTTAAAGCCACACAATCCGTGGTATTTTGTTATGGCAGCTCAAGCTAATACAGTGACCCAGACCAAGTCGGGGGGTAAGTGGTAAGTAGTTGGGTTGTTTTTTAAAAAAATTTATTTATTTTTAGTTGAGTTGGGTCTTTGTTGCTGTGCGCGGGCTCTCTCTAGTTGCAGCGAGCGGGGGTTACTCTTGGTGGTGGTGTGCGGGCTTCTCATTGAGATGGCTACTCTTGTTGAGGAGCACAGGCTCTAGGCACGCAGGCTTCAGTAGTTATGGCATGTGGCCTCAGCAGTTGTGGCTTGCAGGCTTGGTAGTTGTGGCGCATGGGATTAGTTGCTCCACGGCATGTGGGATCTTCCCGGACCAGGGCTCGAACCCATGTCCCCTGTATTGGCGGGCAGATTCTTAACCACTGTGCCACCAGGGAAGTCCCGGTAGTTGGGTTCTGAATATATTTTCAAAATTGATCCAACGGATCTCCTCTTGAATGGGAAGGAAGGTAGTTAAAGAGTTAAGTTGTGAGATGTTGAGTTTGCAATGTCTGCTAGGTACTGAAGTGAGGGGTCAATAGGCAGTTAGACCTATGAGTCTGGGGTTTGGGAGAGATGTGTGGGCCAGAGATATACATCTGGGGGCATAGCACCATGTCTCAGTCACTAGACTGGAGGAGATTCCCGAGGGACAAGTGTAGGACAAGAGAAGAAGGGGACAAAGTGCTCCCTGAGGCACTCCTACGTTAAGAAATTGGGGAGAAGAGGAGGGACCAGTGAAGAAGACTAAGAAGGACTGACCACTGCATCAGCAATGTGAAAGTCATTATGATCTTGACAAGGGCAATGCCACAAGTTCAGGGACAGTCTATTTTGTTCACCACTGCATCTTTAGCATATAGCACAATGCCAGTAACCCAGGCAACAAAAATGTGTTCAGTAAACAAAAGACATGATGCAGTGATGAAGTCATTGTTATTCTCATTTCATAGATAATATATTAAGACAAAGAATATTAAATAGTAGCTAGTTAACAGAAGATCAGGGATTCAAACTCAGGTCTAGTTTGATGCCAAAGTTCTATGTAATAATAATGATCAACACTTGCTCTGTTCTTTGATGTGCCAAGAACTATTCTAGTGCTTCTATGTATTATTTTAATAAATTCTCAACATGCCCGAACTGACAACTATTATTTTTATCCCATTTTGTAGAGGAAGAAACTGAAGCAAAGAAGGCTTAATAACTTATGCAAGACCAGCAGCTTGTAAGTGCTCACACTGGAATTGACCCCAGCCAGTGGTGGCAGAGCAGGCCTCTGAGTCACCCGTTCGACTCCCCAACTAAGCTCATGCTATTCCATTCACTCCTTCAGAGATACAGTTGACAATGTGGGGGTTAGGGGTGTTGACCCTCTTTGCAGTGGAAAATCCAGTAGAAGTTATGGTCAGCCCTCAGTATCCATGGTTGCATTTCCTCAGTATCCTTGATTCCACATCCACAGCTCCAACCACGGATCGTGTAGTACTGCAGTATTCACTATTGAAAAAAAATCCACGTGTAAGTGGACCTGCACAGTTCACACTTGTGTTGTACAAGGGTCAGCTGCACTGCAATAGTTAGCCAGGGCTGCCATAATGAAGTACCAAGTCTGGGAGGCTTAAACAACAGAAGTTTGCTGTCTCACACTTCTGGAGGTTAGATGTCCGAGAACCAGGTGTTGGCTGGATTGGTTCCTTCTGAGAGCCATGAGGGAAGGATCGGTTCCAGGCCTCTCTCCTTGGCTTGTGGATGGCCATCTCCTCCCTGTGTATCTTCACATCGCCTCCCTCCAGGCCTGTTGGTGTCCAAGTTTCCTTTTCTTATAAGGACACCAGTCACATTGGTTTAGAACCCACCCTAATGAACTCACTTAAACTTAATTCCCTCTTTAAATAAGAGGTAATTAAGTTTACCTCTTATTCCAAATAAGGTCACATTCAGAGGTATTGGGGATTAGGGCTTCAACGTATGAATCTGGCAGGGGTAGTGGGGTACAATTAGCTCGTAACAAATAAAAATACTTTCATGAGGTCTCTAAATTCTAGGGTCAGAGAACCACAGATTATTTGCTCTGTCATCTGGGAACTGTGATACGCTGGCCAGTCACTTTACCACAGCAAGCCTCAGTGTCCTCAGTATATGGGGATAATAGGGCATGTATATCCCTATTTTTCTAAATACTGTTAGATTTCTTTGCTGAATGCCTATATTATTCTCACTAGCCTTGCCAACATTTGGTGTTATTCTCCCTTCTTATGTTTTGCCATTCAGTTGGGTGTAATATAGAATCTTGTTTTAATTTGCATTTTTCTCTTTCCAAGTGAATTTAAGCATCTCTTCACATTCTGCTTTGCCATTTGGGCTTTGCTTCTGTAAATTGCTATTTATCTCTTTTGATTATTAAAAATTGTTTTCCTCCTTTTTTAAAAAATTGTTAATATGCATGAGTTTACAAATATATATCTTCTACTGACCTACAAACTGTGTCTATTGTATTCTTTGTTGAACAGAAATACAAGTTTTACTGTAGTTGTATTTATCAAATTTTTTTTTTGCTTTATGATTTTAGTTTTTCATTTTGGGATCTTATTTAAGAAATCTTTCCCTTCCAGAGAACACAAAGATATTCTATACTTTCTTCTATTAGCTTTCCACATTTCAGTCTTCCATCTGGAGTCTACCATGCAAATGGTGTAAGAATCCAGCTTCATTTTTTTTTCCATCATATAGTAAGCCAGCTTTCTCCCAAAACAATCTATTAAAAACCCATCATTTCTCATGGAAGAAATCAAAGAGGAAATAAAATAATATCTAGAAACAAATGACAATGAAAACATGATGACCCAAAACTTATGGGATGCAGCAAAAGCAGTTCTAAGAGGGAAGTTTATAGCAATACAATCCTACCTCAAGAAACAAGAGACATCTCAATTAAACAACCTAACCTTGCACTTAAAGCAATTAGAGAAAGAAGAACAAAAAAAACCCCCAGAGTTAGCAGAAGGAAAGAAATCATAAAGATCAGATCAGAAATAAATGAAGGAAACAATAGCAAAGATCAATAAAACTAAAGGCTGGTTCTTTGAGAAGATAAACAAAATTGATAAACCATTAGCCAGACTCATGAAGAAAAAAAGGGAGAAGACTCAAATCAATAAAATTAGAAATGAAAAAGAAGTAACAACTGACACTGCAGAAATACAAAGGATCATGAGAGATTACTACAAGCAACTATATACCAATAAAATGGACAACCTGGAAGAAATGGACAATCCTTAGAAAAGCACCACCTTCGGAGACTGAACCAGGAAAGAATAGAAAATATAAACAGACCAATCACAAGCACTGAAATTGAGTCTGTGATTAAAAATCTTCCAACAACAGGGGCTTCCCTGGTGGCGCAGTGGTTGAGGGTCCGCCTGCCGATGCAGGGGACACGGGTTCATGCCCCAGTCTGGGAAGATCCCACATGCCGTGGAGCGGCTGGGCCCGTGAGCCATGGCCGCTGAGCCTGCACGTCCGGAGCCTGTGCTCCACAATGGGAGAGGCCACAACAGTGAGAGACCTGCGTACCATAAAAAAAAAAAAAAAAAAAAAAAAAAATGTTCCAACAACAAAAGACCAGAACCAGATGGCTTCACAGGTGAATTCTATCAAACATTTAGAGAAGAGCTAACACGTATCCTTCTCAAACTCTTCCAAAATATAGCAGAAGAAGGAACACTCCCAAACCCATTCTACGAGGCCACCATCACCTTGATACCAAAACCAAACAAAGATGTCACAAAGAAAGAAAACTACAGGCCAGTATGACTGATGAACATAGTTGCAAATATCCTCAACAAAATACTAGCAAACAGAACCCAAGAGCACATTAAAAGGATCATACACCATGAACAAGTGGGGTTTATCCCAGGAATGCAAGGATTCTCCAATATATGCAAATCAATCAATGTGATACACCATATTAACAAACTGAAGGAGAAAAACCACATGATCATCTCAATAGATGCAGAGAAAGCTTTTGACAAAATTCAACACCCATTTATGGTAAAAATCCTCCAGAAAGTAGGCATAGAGGGAACTTACCTCAACATAATAAAGGCCATATATGACAAACCCACAGCCAACATCATTCTCAATGGTGAAAAACTGAAACCATTTCCACTAAGATCAGGAACAAGAAAAGGTTGCCCACTCTCACCACTATTATTCAACATAGTTTTGGAAGTTTTAGCCACAGCAATCAGAGAGGAAAAAGAAATAAAAGGAATCCAAATCATAAAAGAAGTAAAGCTGTCACTGTTTGCAGATGACATGATACTATACATAGAGAATCCTAAAGATGCTACCAGAAAACTACTAGAGCTAATCAATGAATTTGGTAAAGTAGCAGGATACAAAATTAATGTACAGAAATCTCTGGAATTCCTATACACTAATGATGAAAAATCTGAAAGTGAAATTAAGAAAACACTTCCATTTACCATTGCAACACAAAGAATAAAATATCTAGGAATAAAACTATCTAAGGAGACAAAAGATCTGTATGCAGAAGACTATAAGACACTGCTGAAAGAAATTAAAGATGATACAAACAGATGGAGAGATATACCATGATCTTGGATTGGAAGAATCAACATTGTGAAAATGACTCTACTACCCAAAGCAATCTACAGATTCAATGCAATACCTATCAAACTACCAAAGGCATTTTTCACAGAACTAGAACAAAGAATTTCACAATTTGTATGGAAACACAAAAGACCCCCAATAGCCAAAGCAATCTTGAGAAAGAAAAATGGAGCTGGAGGAATCAGGCTCCCTGACTTCAGACTATACTACAAAGATGCAGTAATCAAGACAGTATGGTACTGGCACAAAAACAGACATATAGTTCAATGGAATGGGAGAGAAAGCCCAGAAATAAACCCACCCACATATGGTCACCTTATTTTTGATAAAGGAGACAAGAATATACAATGGAGAAAAGACAGCCTCTTCAATAAGTGTTGTGGGGAAAACTGGACAGCTACATGTAAAAGAATGAAATTAGAACACTCCCTAACACCATACACAAAAATAAACTCAAAATGGATTAAAGACCTAAATGTAAGGCCAGATACTATCAAACTCTTAGAGGAAAAGATAGGCAGAACACTCTATGACATAAATCACAGCAAGATCCTTTTTGACCCACCTCCTAGAGGAATGGAAATAAAAACAAAAATAAACAAATGGGACCTAATGAAACTTAAAAGCTTTTGCACAGCAAAGCAAACCATAAACAAGACCAAAAGACAACCCTCAGAATGGGAGAAAATAGTTGTAAATGAAGCAACTGACAAAGGAGTAATCTCCAAAATTTATAAGCAGCTCATGCAGCTCAATAACAAAAAAAACAAACAACCCAATCCAAAAATGGGCAGAAGATCTAAACAGACATTTCTCCAAAGAAGATATACAGACTGCCAACAAACACATGAAAGAATGCTCAACATCACTCATCACTAGAGAAATGCAAATCAAAACTACAATGAGATATCATCTCACACCAGTCAGAATGGCCGTCATCAAAAAATCTACAAACAATACATGCTGGAGAGGGTGTGGAGAAAAGGGAACCCTCCTGCACTGTTGGTGGGAATGTAAATTGATACAGCTACTGTGGCAACAGTATGGAGGTTCCTTAAAAATCTACAGCTAGAACTACCATATGACCCAGGAATCCCATTACTGGGCATATACCCTGAGAAAACCATAATTCAAAAAGAGTCATGTACCAAAATGTTCATTGCAGCTCTATTTACAATAGCCAGGAGATGAGCAACCTAAGTGTCCATCAACAGATGAATGGATAAAGAAGATGTGGCACATATATAAAATGGAATATTACTTAGCCATAAAAAGAAATGAAATTGAGTTACTTGTAGTGAGGTGGATGGACCTGGAGTCTGTCATACAGAATGAAGTAAGTCAGGAAGAGAAAAACAAATTCTGTATGCTGACACATATATATGGAATCTAAAAAAATAAAAAGAAAAAACTGGTTCTGAAGAACCTAGGGGCAGGACAGGAATAAAGACACAGACGTAGAGAATGGATTGAGCACATGGGGAGGGGGAAGGGTAAGCTAGGACGAAGTGAGAGAGTGGCATGGACATATATACACTACCAAATGTAAAATAGATAGCTAGTGGGAAGCAGCTGCATAGCACAGGGAGATCAGCTTGGTGCTTTGTGACCACCTAGAGGGGTGGGATAGGGAGGGTGGAAGGGAAACGCAAGAGGGAGAAGATATGGGGATATATGTGTAGGTATAGCTGATTCACTTTGTTATAAAGCAGAGACTGACACACCATTGTAAAGCAATTATACTCCAATAAAGGTGTTAAAAAAAACCCCATCATTTACCCTTGCTCTTGTATTATGTTCTATATATTCATAGGTCTACTTCTAAAGTTTCTATGTATTCCATTGCTCTATTTGTCTATTTCTACACGTATTTGCTTATTCCTGTATTTACTATTATTTTTACTTACTACAGCTTTGTGGTATATCTTAATATCTGATAGAGTAAATTCCTCCTCTATGCTCACTCTTCAAAGTGAACTTAGTTACTCAGAATTCTTTCCCTATTTATAAAATTTAGAAATGGTTTTTTGAGTTTCTCAAAACGTACAAATGGGTTTTGATTGAGATATGTGCCTTTGTAGATTAATTTGAGAAATTTTGATATGCTTTTGTGTTAAGCAGTTTCATCTATGAATTATTTCACCATTAATTCATATCTTCCTTAACAGGAATGCCTTTACCTGGGATCACATTCACAGGGCACTTTTCACAAAGATGCCAGTGAAGGGTTATGTACAAAGATGTTCCACATGGCACTGCATACCTTGGCAGGGAGGGAAAACCAATCTGGGTGCTCATCCCTAGGGGAATGGATAAGAGCATGAGTGATGGATGTGTATTAAGGACTATTATGCAGCAGTAAGAAGCAAAGAGCTAGATATCCATAGTCACATGAGTAAACATAAAAAACGAAAACTATTGAATGAGATATGAGATTGAGCAAACAAAATGAGATTTATAGCACAGTACCATTCATGTAAGCCAAAAATGCATATCTTTAAGTACTCGTTCTGTCATTTTTTATGAGAGTCAGTCAGGTGAAGTCACAGAAGGAGTCAGAGGACGGGTTCATGAAAACAGTTTATTATACTCACAGGTCCTAGAGGCAAGAGACACAACATGCCACACAGGACCATGTGGAAAAATGCCAGTGTGGTCAAGAGGCAGAAGACGGGAGCAAGGGAGAGCCAGGGGCCTTTACTGGGGTTTCCCAGGGAAAGGCAAAGCGGTACAGGGGAAACAGCTCAGGACTGGCCTGGTCTGAATAATTTCAGTGGGCTCTAAGCTATAGGAGAGGCCCCTAGTTGCCTGGTACTTGGCACTGGGATGATTAGGGCAGAGAAATACTGCCTCCTGGGATGTGTGGGGGGCCAGAGAGAATGGGTCAGGATGCCAGTTGGTTAGTTTGCATATTAAAGGCATGCTCCCTGCTGAGTCCTTGACTATCTTTAATAACTGGCTAGCCCTGGTGCCGGGGGCAGCCTCTCCCCAGCCAGAAAGGTTTTTGAAGATGTCAAAACATCATAATACACAGAAAATTAAAAATATATATAATATAGTATTTAAGTATGTATATTCTTGTAGTATATTTAGTATTTTGTGCATCAGAGTGGGTGCCTATTGGGAGATGAGAGTGGGAGTGAGGATGGGGAAGAAGGGGGCAATCAGGCAAACAAGGGGTCCTACTCATATTAGCGATGACAGTGTGCTACGAAATGAGGAATAGTTTCAACTCGTCTCGGCTCCTGAGAGAAGTAAGATAATAAATGAGATGAATGGGGATAATAAAAGTACCTTCTCTACTTAACCCACAGGGTTTTTAAGAGATTCATATGGATATTGTATGGGATATATCTATTAAGCACAACTTAATATTAGCTATTATTGTGGTTTAATTTAGGAACATGGCCAATGCAGTTTCTCAAGCTTCTCTCTCTTTGGAGGGAAGCTGTGTCTCATCCAGGTCTTGTTTGGGGCTTTAGTTTGATTCAGATGGCAATAGAGCTTATCAAAAGGAGGAAACAGGCCAGGCAACATCATTTTTAACCGCACATAAGCGGCTCAAGTAGTATAGGTTGGAATCATTGAATACATTCATCACATTTAAAATGACTTGTGCATTGCCTTTCCCACCAGATTATTTCTGTGTGGTTCACCACCTACTCATTGGTCAATAAACATTTATTTCAAATGAAGCAATGAATGTAATCTTTTCCATTTTTTCCAAAAAAAGATTACCATGTGGCTTTAAGTTTACTTGAAAAATGAGATTCTCGAGAGAAGAACAACCCTACAGTTACACCTTTATATGCCTTACATGTGGCACGAAGTGGAAGCTTAATAAATCTTGAATAAATGAATAAGTGGAAGAATATAATGTGGCCTACCTACTGCATTAGATGCCGCCAGTGGGTTCAAGTGGAGAGCTCTGAGATCCATCAAAGTTCTGGTTCATGATATCACTGTAATTTTGGTTTGAGGCAAAAGAGAGACTCTTCAGTCTTCAGCCTTAGGCTTGACCTACCAGTTGAACTACTGGCCTCAGAGATAAGAAGCCTGGATATCACGTCACATTATCCTGGGAAAGTAATTTAATCTCAGGCTTCTATTTCCATTTTAAGGATATGAGAGCAGCACATCTGTTCAAATACTCTTTGAAAGCTACCAAAGCCTGTTTCCAACAAGAAAGACGTCATTGTAAATACCTGCTCTTACCCAGGGATGGGAAACAGAAGGTTCTGGTGAATGAGTAGAAGAGTTTCATTGATCCAAGTTACACGTAGATAGCCAATTTTCAGAGAATGAGAATTTTTGACTGTAAACAAAAGCCCGTTTTGCCACTTGCTGATTCTGTAGCTTTGGAGCCTCAACCTCTCTAAGCATGTTTCTTCATTTGTAAGATGAAGATGCTAACAGCATCTCTCTTATAGAACAGGGGTCAGCAGATATTTCTGTAAAATGCCATATAGCAGATATTTTCCACTTTGCAGACCCTGCACGTCTATTGCAACTACTGAACTCTGCCATTATGGTGTCAAAGCAGCCAGAGACAATACATACATGAATAAGCATGGATGTGGTCCAGTAAAAACCTTATTTATGGATACTGAAAGTTGAGTTTCTTATAATTTTCACATGACAAAAAGTATTATTCTCCTTTTGATTTTTTTCAACCATGGAAAACCCTTTATACAAAAACAGATGGCAGGTTGGAATTGGCCCTCAGGTCATAGTTTGCCAACTCCTGATACAGTGGGTCTCTGAAACTTAAATGAGGTCACAGTGAGGGCTCAGTAAAACTTAGCTTACCACCCTTATTATTATCAATTATTTAACTGAAAAGCAACAAAATTCAAAATTATAGATAAAGTGTGATGACAACTAGGTAGCTATCGGAAGAAATATGCCAATGCGCTAACAGTTATGATGTTGGGATAGGAAAAACCAGCTTAAAATGTTTTTTTTAAAGAATAAAGCATAAAAATTACCTCATAATGAAAACATAATTTACATTAAAGAGACAAATCTAAAAACAATTAACAATAATTATATTGAATATAAATTCAATCTTCCTTTTACAATTCAGAAGGCATTTCAGGTATCCATTATGCCCAGGGATCAATGTTAAGCGTTAGTTACTTCTATAGAAGACCACAGAGAAACCAAGAATGTGGATGAACTTATGCTGAGCTTATGCCACATCTAAGAAACTGTTTTCCAAGTAGGTTTACCTCCTATGCTTCTTTGCTCTCCTTATCAGAGTGTTTACTGTTATAAAGGCCAATAAGTCCACAGTCTAATGAGAGAGATAGACAAGAAAACACCCAAATACAGTACCACGTAGAAGGCGAAAGCAGCAGGAGCAGAAAGGAAGAGCATCCGACCCAGTCGGAAGTGGAAGCGGTTGTAGTTGGGTAGTTATGAAACCGTGGGTTACATCCATTTCACCTGCCTTCGCTAATCAAGGTTGTTTTAAGACGTTCATGTCCTCCAAGCGGTGCATAACCTAAACAATAAGATGTTTGCCCAAGTTATTGTTTAGGAACTTGGAGTCAACTGCATCTAATTCGAGGTCAGCTGGTTAAGGCTGGATAGGACCACTGACCCTTCAACTGGGCAGACGCTAGTGTCCAATCAGTGACCTTTTAACATCAGAGGGCCCAAAACTCCACCCTCAGAATGTGCAGAGGGCTGTAGGCTAGAAATGTCTGCACGGAACAACAATTACTGCATCTTTTCCCAATCACCTTTCCTCACCCTCCCCGCACTTCCCACGCCTCATACCACCCTGCTTCTTTATTCTTTGTCCCATAAACTCCCGATCCCCCTGGCTTTGAGGAGGTGAATTTGAGATTTGTTCTCCTATCTCCTCGCTTGGCTGCCTTGCGAATGAACACTCTTTGCTGCAAACCTCAGCATATTAGCGTTTTGGCTCGTTGTGTGTCAGGCAAAATGAACCTGTTTTGGAAACTGTGATAGACAGCTTTTTGGAGAGTTGGAGATGGAGCTAAATTCTGAAGGAGGAAAAGAAGGAAGCCAGAGTGTAAGACAAGCATTCCAGACAAGGATACCCCATGGGAAAGCAATGTGAAGCAATGGCTGGAGGCAAGGCAGAGCACCGAGGGATTGTAAATATGGAAGGTGGGAATGGCCCAAGTGTAGGATGCAAGCAGGATAGTGGGGAAGACGGAACTAGAGAAGAAGGCAAGAGTTCGTGGACCCTTTTGGCCATACTCATAATTTAGGACTGTATCCTAATCCTTAAATTGTTCCTTGACCTATAAGTCTCAGCTATTTCATAGCAAAATGGTAAGAATGATGTCTACCTAGTAGGATTAATGCTGGGGAGATTAAATGACATAATGTATTAGGTCCTCAATATACTTCAGCATATGCTTTATACTATTGAAATTAATCTGTTCAAAAAATTGTTTTGAGATAACTTTCAAGTGAAAGCTATATGTTTTTCCAAAAAAACACTGCAAATTCAAAACAATGCTGCATTTGATAGCCACTAAGTTTTCAGAATTTTTCTACTAGTTGAAGACCCATTTCAGGAAGGAGAATCACCCATACATTCTGGTACCTGGCAAGGATGAAGACAATGGAAGATAAGTGGGAGTTAGGGTTAGGAGGCAGCCTCCTAAATGGCCTCTGCATTGCAAGCGTGCTTGGAATCTGTTCATTTGCTATTTAATAAAAAAGGCTCCAATAGAGGATCCATTCTGAATATTTTGTTTGAGAGTCTCTGTTTCTAATTTTGAAATATATCAAGATAATTATCACTCAAATGTATTTGTTAGTAAAAAAAAAATCTTTCCTCATGTGTTGCTAAAACTATTTTCGTGTTCTTGTTACCTTTTAATTTGTTTTTATACTTCATCAATAAAATAAGAGTGATCTTTAATTCTTCAGGTTGGGCCATGTTCTGATTCTATATACTTGACTTTCTAATTTGCTTTGAAAGGGAAGAAGAAAATGAAACTTATGCAAGTAGGGATGATAGTTTAGTTTCTGGATAAGAACAGTGCTTTTTAAATCATGGGACCAGGACTTATGTCAGATTATTATTATAATATTTGCTTCTAAAAAGTTGAATTTAAGCTAACAATTATTTTAAAATAATTTAAAAATAACTCTTACACTTAAATCTTGGAAATAGCAGTCAAAATGACTTAGGATCAGAAGCAAAAGCTATAGAGGTTAATTATTCTCCCAGCTTTACTTCTGATGTACACTGAGATTGCTACTCCTTTATATTTCCTATCTATGAAAGAGAGCATTTGTACAGGACTTGTAATCCACAATCATCTAGGGTTGAAAAGTAGAATTTTGAGTAAGTGTATTAATACATTCTGAGAGCAGAACAATTTGGTTTCAGAATTCGAACGTAAATCTCTTCCAGTTCTTCTGGTCTCTGTTCCAACAGACACACCAGCTCCTGCTTCCCAATCATGGGGATTAATATGCTACATCTTTCTTTCTTTCTTTTAAATTTATTTATTTATTTAATTTACTTATTTTTGGCCTCATTGGGTCTTCGTTGCTGCGCGTGGGCTTTCTCTAGTTGTGGCGAGCGGGGGCTACTCTTCCTTGCGGTGCATGGGCTTCTCATTGCGGTGGCTTTTCTTGTTGCAGAGCATGGGCTCTAGGCACGCGGGCTTCAGTAGTTGTGGCTCGCGGGCTCTAGAGAGCAGGCTCAGTAGTTGCAGCGCACAGCCTTCGTTGCTCCGCGGCATGTGGGAACTTCCTGGACCAGGGCTTGAACCCATGTCCCCAGCATTGGCAGGTGGATTCTTAACCACTGTGCCACCAGGGAAGCCCTGTTATATCTTTCAATCGTGTAGAAACTTTTAAGAAGGAAAGTTTATAATATAAATTAATTGACCTCTGCGTTGGATAATTTGTTTCGTTTTCCTCCCAATGGCAGTCAAAAAAAAATGTCATGAAAGTATTAAAAATTAATTCATCTTTTTTAGGAGAGCAAATGCAATATGTAGCAAGAGCCAAAAAATATACTTATTATCCTTTGACCCACTAATTATACTTTGGGGAAGAAAACAATCAGAGACTTCTTATATAGTAAAAAATTTAAAAAGTGGAAACAAACTTAAAATGCTCAATGATTGGGGAACTGTTGGCTAACCCAGAATTATAAGCTGACAAAATATTGTATTATGCAACCATTTAAAAGGATATGCACAAAGACTATGAAAATACATTACAAAATTTGTTTAAAATAATGCTAAATGTATTGTATATGTATATATTGATTACAAAAATGCAAAAATGATGTATTCATATAATATTGAGGAGAAGAATTCAGGAGTCAGTTAAGAAGTAGCTGGTCTACATTGCATATGACATTCTTTTCAGTAGATGATTTTTTGGGGTAGTCTCTGAAATAGTAACAAAAATGCTGCTGTGATCAACTTATCACTTAAATTTCCTTGTTCTTTTTCTCTTTCTTCTTTTTCTTGGTGCACAACACAGTGATTTATTATTTCTGTACATTTCCAAATGATCACCATGATAAATCTAGTTACCATTTTTTCTCGTTCTTTTAAAAAATATGGCCCCCAAAGATGACCTAAACCTTGTACTTGCCCATTTTTCTCCCTTTTTATGTCCCAAAGGAAATGCATTTTTTTCCTCCTGATAAATATTATGAACCTGTTTATTCAATAATTGAGTGTGTTAATGGACATCCAGTAACTCACTCTTTGGTGCGTCCACGAGGCTCTTTCCGCTGGAACTCATGGCTACTTAAAGAAGACACACTGCCCCTCTTCTTCAGTAAATGAGCCGTTCTGTCTTTAGCAATGTCTGACATCATCCTAACCTACGGAAGGAAACTTTTGTAAAATACTGAACAAAAGATCTGAAAATATTTTAGTATAACATAGAGACTCATTCTAAATAAAGTACACAGATCCTTTTTTTTTTAAGCATTTTTGAATAGGGAAGTGGGGTTTCCTTAAGAGTGATTTTTAGTATATGTTGTTATTCTGGTCGGTATAACTGGAAATATGATAACTCTTTTAAAAAATATTTCAGAATTTATTTATAAGAAGTAGAGACTTCCTTTTTTGTTTTATTTTTACTTTTTTGGCTGTACTACATGGTACGCGGGATCTTAGTTCCCTGACCAGGGATGGAACCCGCTCCCCCTGCAGTGGAAACATGGAGTCTTAACCACCGGACCACCAGGAAAGTCCCATCTGATAACTTTTACTTATGCAATAGCATACTTAATTCACACAAGCATATATTAAGCTGCAACAAAAATACTTAACTGCAGAAGAGGTTAAAGTCACTGAGAAATGATAGCCATATGTAGAAGAACGATATTATCCTACACCAGAAAACAATATTTTTATTGCCTCCCCAAATTTAATTTCAATGATATTTTGCTAATTAACATTTGTTGTTGTTGCTATTACTTTAAAAATTAAGATAAGCTGCTTCTCCAAAGGGTATTTTTTTTTTTTCAAGCAACAGTGATTTACTTTGTAAAGAGCAAACAGAACTTTTGTTTTTGTTTTTTTTTTTTTTGCAGTACGCGGGCCTCTCACTGTTGTGGCCTCTCCCGTTGCGGAGCAACAGGCTCCGGATGCGCAGGCTCAGCGGCCATGGCTCACGGGCACAGCCGCTCCGCGGCATGTGGGATCTTCCTGGACCGGGGCACGAACCCGTGTCTCCTGCATCAGCAGGCGGACTCTCAACCACTGCGCCACCAGGGAAGCCTAGAACTTTTAATGAAGTAATTTATTGGAAAACCTACCTCCTCTCACAAATGCTTGTGAAAAAGCTGGTAGTAGGAATGGACTTCCCAGAACTTGGACTGTAACTCTACTGCCCTATTGCCTACATACAAGTTTAGACATTCATTGGAATTATTTTATAATCTGTAAATCTGAGAGCCCTAACAGGGAGACACTGTGCTAGGCACTAAAATAGAACTAAAACAGTCCCTGCCTTCAAAGAGCTGGCAGTTGAAGTGGGTAGGGCAGACAAGAACACAACCTAAAACCCCAGTGTGATCAGTGTGAAGGCAGACAGAGGCAAAGGGTACTGAAGGGCACACAAATACAGCAGAGGTACTGTGTGTTAGGAAGCAGTGTGGGGGGTGTGTGATTGTGGACCTGTGTGTGAGAGTGTATGTACATGGGTGTGAGCATCTCTATGTGAGCATATATGTGTCTCTGTGGGCATGTGCGTATGAGCATAAGTGTGTCCCCATGAGTGTGTGAGGCTGTGTGTATGACTGAGTGTGTACATAAATGTGTGTGCCTGTGTGAGTGCCCATGTGAGCATCTCTTTGTGTACGTACCTGTGTGTATGAGTGATTATCTGTGTACCTGAGTGTGTGCCTTTGTATGTTGGTGTGTGCACCTTTGTATGTGATGTGTCTGTGCACTGAATGCATGTGTGCTTGTGTGTTTGAGTGTGTCTGTGTACATGAGTGTGCCTGTATGAGCGTGTATATGTGTGAACAAGACATACAGAGCCTGTTTAAGTGGGTCATTCAGGTTCCAACCTTAAAGTGACACTGACAGACCTCGGTTTGCTCACCTGTTTCCAAAGCTGCCCCGCAGGCCAGAATTGGGACCTGGAGGTCCAGAGGGGCTGAGGCCGCCGGTGTCGCCAGACCTCAGGCAGACTGCTCAGAACTCATGCTGCTCCACGATCGGACCGGCTGGCCAGCTCTGCACTGGGTAACACTGTAAAGCCGAGACACACAGGCGGGCAGGAAACAAAAGGCCAGGACCTGCTTCCAGTTCCAAAAACTGGGGCCACTTTTTTCTTATTTTTTGGAGGGAGGAGGAATAAGGCATTAGAGAGAGAGGTCGTGGACAAGGCAGGCAGGCCATTTCTAACACAGGGCCCTCCCCGCTTAGCCCCCTCGATCCTCGAACTTGCCTTTTGCCTCTGTCAATCTTCTCTGCTCCTGCCCAGACGCGCTGCGGAGAGGGCGCACTTACCTAAGGCAGTGCTGGAGACGCAGACGCGACTCGGCGGGGGACCTCCCGGACCACTGGCTCTTCCGCTGCCGGGACCAGCGCGGGTCGAGGCTCCCGTCTCCCAGGCTTCCCTCTGCCCGCGAATGCCCGCGCACTCCCCCTGGACTCCGCGGCCCGTCTCCAAGGTGACCTTCTCAAACAGAGTCCTTGGCCCGCCCCAGGCAGACATAGTAGTTGCGTAGTCCTCTGAGCCGCCTAAAGATGTAGAGGATCTCCTCGTCACTGCCCAGAGGGGGCTGCCCTGAGCCTGGCTGTGCCTTGGGGTGGTCGTGAGCTGGAGAGAAGCCGAGTCACTCTGTAGCGAGGGGGACATCTGGGAACTCAAGGGGCAGCCCTGAGAGCCCTCATCAGTTTCCTTTTGCAGATGTCAGGGGCAGGAGAGGGAAATGCTGGCGGTTCCTAGGACGGGAAGTGCGAGGTACAGAGAGAAAGGAAAGCACCCCCTTCCCTTCCCCCGACCCCTGATGCTGCCTTCCACCACCCCAAGGCACAGATGGTTGATAATAGAGCTCACATTTACCAGGTACTGGCAAACAATTTTAGTTTTATCTAGTCCTCCCAATAACTCTCTCAAGAAAGCACTGTTGGGACTTCCCTGGTGGCACAGTGGTTAAGAATCCGCCTGCTAATGCAGGGGACACGGGTTCGAGCCCTGGTCTGGGAAGGTCTTACATGCCGAGGAGCAGCTAAGCCCTTGCGCCTAACTACTGAGCCCGCGCGCCACAACTACTGAGCCCATGTGCCACAACTACTGAAGCCCGAGCACCTAGAGCCCAGGTTTCGCTACAAGATAAGGCACCACAACGAAGAGTAGCCCCCGCTCGCTGCAACTAGAGAAAGCCCGCACGCAGCAAGGAAGACCCAACACAGCCAAAAATAAATAAATAAATAAAGCAAATTAAAAAAAAAAAAAAAGCAGAAAGCGTTGTTAGTCCTTTACAGATTTAGAGAATTGAGATTCTGAGATATTGAATAATATGCCCAGGGCCGCTTGGAACTCATCGTCTTATCTTTTGGGCATTACAAACTTTCACGTTACACTTTCCTTGACACCACTCTCCCCAATCCTTAAAGTTTACGAAGATTTGAAATGGAGGCTGTTTGGGGTTGAGAACCCACCTGACATAAATAATAGGCCCTTCCTCCTTAATAACTATCCCTCTTCTAACCCCAGAGCCCTTCCCCCAACCCAAAGCAAACAAAACCAGACCCTGAAGGGACCTTCACATAGTGGGCAATCATTGGAAATAGAAAAACATGGCGCCCTAAGCACCTAGCTTGGTGCATGTCCATTAATGAGTGCTCAGTGCAGCTAGAATTGGCTGTCAATAGCAATACATCTGCATAGCGGTAGAGCGCATAAGGATTAGGATAGCATTGGAGAAAGAGCATTAACATTTTCTGGCCCGTCTCAATCCTTATTCACATAAAAATAAGAACAGGAAAGGATTGTTGACTATTTACTATATAATAGTTAGGAACTGTTAGGTGACTGATAAATATTATCTCATTTAATCTGTTCAGTGACCCTAGGATAAGTGAATAGTAACAATTTTTTTTTAAGATAAGGAAATGAAGAATCATTGAGTAACATGCTCAAGACTATAGTTAAATTATAGAATGAGATTTGTCCAACTCTATAGCCCTTGCACTGTGCCAGACCTTCTGCCCACCATGCCCACCCTAAATATGCAACGAAGTTTTCCAGAAATGTGGTAAAACTTTAAGAGGCTGGTAATAAAAGAGGTTCACAGCTCAACTTATTTTTGTTTTTCATTTATTTTCCAGAAAAAAATCACATTTAAATAGTAACTTACTTATATATTTGATCTTTTCTCAAGTATAATTAAACTTTGTCCTGCAATGGGAACCCTAGTGGCAGTAATGTGCCATGATAAATAATTGCATATTCAGGATTTTGTAAAATGGGTGATTGGGAAAATTATGAAGGAAAAAACACTTGTAAAAATCATTGTTTACAAAAAATGATATCCACACCTTTTCTAATTTATAAGGCAAGTAACATTAAAATGTTCTCACGGTTATCTTCAAGAAGTCAGTATTACACATTCATATTACCATTGTTCATCAGAGAGCTTTGGGCAGTTCTGTGAAGGAACAAACCCTTGCTTTTTTTTGCTGTTTTTTTCTTGAGCACGGCACATAAGCAGTAAAGATTTCATCACAGCTACGAGAATTAAGTATTCTCTATTGAATTAAACATGTAGGAAAAAGAGCCAGCCATCAATATTTTAACTAATTTTAAAAGTATATTTGAGTATTTTACCCCAGAGTTTTTTTTTTTTTAATAAATATTTTATGCTCAAGGTATTTTGTGAAAATATGTACTCCATCCAAGGTCATAAAGACATTGTTTACTTTTGCTACAAAGATCGTGGAGAACTCTAAATAAAAGCTACCACCAACTCAAAATATACACTAACAGCATTTTCTTTAAGAAAGACAGATGACTGAATTTTATTACCTTTAGAAATACAACAAAATTTCTGAGATATTTTTCCTAGTTTCTCTTATTGTTAAAAGTACAAAAAAAAGATCAATGCCTTCCATTGCCATTTAGTAGGCACAAAATTAACATTTGATCATTACATTCATACAGATCTCTATGCAAAGTGAAAAAAAAATCCTTTGTATATTGAAACCCAAAACTCTTCAAACAGTTTAAAAAGCCAGCTCTACAAATGACTGCTTGGCCTGTAGTGAAGTCCTAATGAATTAAAAATTGAACTATATTTAGAGAAATGTAAAGTGATTCAGCTTTACTCTTTTCTGTCTGGTAACAGACAGTTCACCCAGGAATTATTAAAGGAACTTTGTTGATTTTTTGTGAAAACGATTTGCAAAATAAAGCAAAGCAAAAAAGAACTGCTTAATGCTCATTAATAGAGTGTAGAGTCCTGCAAAATTTATACAAAATAGTGTATTTTTCCTAGGTTTAACTGAAATGTTTTTCATATAATTTCTAACAAGATTATGTAAAAATGCAGTCAGCATCAATCCATCATGATTCAATTTCTTAAAGTGTTTAGATAAAGTATTACCAAAGATTGTTCACTAGTATTAATTCTACTCTGTAAAGAAATCTGGACCATCTTCAACAGATAGCAGCATGATGTGATGGTCATAAGTGCAGATCCTAAAAATAATGCTTAAAAATTTAAAATAGTAAAACAATTTTATTGTTTTGTTTTGAATACTTTAGGTGATAAAGTTAAATTCACTAAGATATACTTATGAAATTTAAAGTAGATACTAAATCGTTTAAAGTGGTAGAAATTTTCCTTAGAGTTAAAACAAAAACCCAGAAGCATCTTTCCAAAGCATTCCTGGTTATATTATTTGAAATTGCTGAAAGATATGTAAACCAGTGTTAAAAAGAAAACTTTTCTAAAGTTTCTTCAAGATGTGTTTAGAAAGAAAAGTGTTTTTCTGATCCAAAACTTTCTTAAGCTTCATTAAAACACTAACATTTATTATCAATGTCTAAGGAGTGGGTTGGGACTATGGTCTAGAATAATTTATTCTCAGACCACAGTGAACATTTGCCAGAAGCAGTAGTCCTGAACATGATTTGGAAAACTCTGGAATACAGTGAATGAAGTAGAATTACCCTTTACTTATTTTCTTTTACCAATTAAGGGACACATAAAAATATATTTGATTTTCATTGAAACATCTTTTTCTATAAGGTTAAAGATGTATTTAAAACAGGCAATGTACTGCACTAGAGATAGAAGGAGACAATTAGAAATACTATAAGTCAAAGGAAAAATAACATTAGAAGTTAAGCCTAGAGAATAAGTTATTATACCCATGGTGGATGTCAGCAAGGAGGTGACTTTCTCTCCTAGGAATACTCATTTTGGGTAGACATCAGATATTAAACATGAGGGACAGTGAAGAGGTCTGACCATGGTCAACTCAATAGACCCTAAAATTTGATCTTTCAAGAAGGATATTTGGTATTCAGTTAGATATTTAAAATGCAGCTCTAGCCTATAGAAGATTACAGAACATCAAAGAAATAGAAATGCTAGTGGGTTTTGTTGTTTGGTTTTAATAATTGGAGACTTAAACATTGCACTCCTATCTCATTTTTCCTCCATACATTCCACAGACAAAAAGTAATGTAATGGTAGCCATGTTTGATTCACAAATGAGTAAATGGCATTTAACTACTGTTTGCTGAATGAAAAAAAAAAAAAAATGGAAGGAGCAGGAAAATACAATAAAGCCTGAAGAGAGAAGTGCACATAGTAAAAGAGATGGGGTGGGTCATCAGAACAGTCTCTTTAATCAGTGTAACAATGATTGACTCGTTCATTCATATCAACAATTTAATTTGACTCATTTTAAGGAAACATCATGTTGACAACTTTTAAAGCGATATTTAGAGATCACCCTAATTTTGATAACATAAAAAAATTATGCTTCCATTGAAAAAAAATTGCTGACCAGAAAACCATGTAGCAAAATGAATACATTTACATTGAATGGGATTTTGCTCAAATGCATAATCTTTTGGAAAAAAGAAAGTTAAAAAAAAAACAAACAAACAAGAAACCACAAACGCATCTCCTTAGTAGATATAGGCACATTTTACCGTGTCATTCAACTTTAACTGACAGACTGATTATTTTGAGAAAAAAAAATGCAAAAATGAAAGCAATTGGTGCAACTGTTTTGGAATGACAGTAGTCCGTGCTTATAAAGCATCCAATTCAAAGGCCTACAAAAGAAACAGTGTCAGCTCACAAGTTAGTTGCCTGTGTCCCTTGCAGGAAGGGAGCCATGTTTTAGGACATTTTATTTGGAATGAATGACAGCTTGCAACCTACCTACTTCTTTTAATCTTTTAAGACACTGACAAAAAGGACAGAAAAATGACAGTGAGAGAATGCATTTCAGGTCAGTTTGAGATAGCATAAAAGAACTCTAAGAAAACAAGGAATTTTCCTAGAAAAATCCCTCTACCTTTTTTTTTTCCTTCAAGATTGTAGGAAGCTAAGTGGACTGAATGAAAAATTAAGCTCACTAGAAAAATGGTATTCAAATGATAATTGAATGTGTCAAATCTGATGAAATGTCAGAACTAAGAAGTATTTGAGAGATCTACTAGGGCAGTGATTCTCAAATTTTGGGTGCTGTCAAAATACATATTCTTAAACCCCACCCCTACAGATTTATTTATTCAATATCAATTTATTGATGCCCACTACATTCTAGGCTCTGGGGATATAGTGGTAACTAAGCCAAAATCATTTCCCTTGTTAAATAAATGATAATACAAGTGGTCCATAAATCATGCTTTGAGAAACATATTCTTTTCCAAGAATTTTGCTTTTGGAATTATCCTTATTTTGGTATTAATTTTTCATAGCACCTTTTACCTGGGTATTTATTGGAATATGTATAGTAAAATAAAACAGAAGAGTTCATTTCCCAGAATGAACAAGTAAAACAGGTCAAGGGCTCCCACTGCTGTCAAGATAACTGGGTTACTTCCAGCTGCTGTGTCACTTTGGGCAAATTATAAATTTGTTTAAGCCTCAATGTCACCATTTGTAACATACTAATTAAAAAAAGTATCTACCATTTGGGGGTTGATATAAAGATTAAGTGAGCTAACATCTATAGTGACTGGTACATGGTAAGCACTCAAGAGAATATCAATTTTTATTGTATATCAATTACTATGATTGTACAAGTTTTTTTTAAAGCCCGCAAAGGTGGATCTCTCTGAGTCAACTAGAACCATGGCACTTCTGAGGTGGGAGAAGATTTATAGATCATGGCTGTGTTATTATGGTATTTAAACAGTGCTCTGGAGGACCAGATTTAAATTGCCGGAGGAACTCCTTCATTGCTCTGAGCTGTTTTGCCTAAGAGGATTCCATGTGCAATTTTAGCAGAAAAAAGTTTGGCTGTTAAGAAAAGCTTGGAAACCACTGTCAATCTCAACTCCTCATTCTAAAGGTGAGAAATTAAAGAGGGCTATGATTTGTCCAAGGTCACACAACAAGAGTTAATGGTAGAGCTAATGTAGTTACCAGGCTTCTTTGAAATGAATATTTGGAAATGGAAATATGAGTAATTATGGCCTCAAACACTTTGCAGATTGAGATTCAGTAAAAATACATAAAAACAAAAATAAAACAACTGTAGTTTAACTTTCTGGAGGGGATGGTTCCTCTCTATTCACTTGAAACCATTTGAAATGTGGACATTCTTTCTTTACAGGTGAAATGTACTTCCAAATACTATGCAGTGAATTTTCATTTTGGCTGTACGTGTCGAGAAGAATAAAGCTTTAAAAATAATTTAAAATTTAATTGTTTGGAATTGTATGTTCCAATTATGCTAAAATTCAGACTAATTCTTAAGAAAAATTATTTTTAAAAATAACATAAAAATATGGAATTTATTTGAAAAAAAATATTTCCCATGTTGCAAAATAAAGCATTCATACTTTCTATCTTGTTAGAGCAGAATCTTTTTTAATCATAATGCTCAGGAAATGGTGTTCTGTTTAATGAGAAGCCTTTCTTTTTATTTGAACCCTTGGTATTGAAAATCTAAATATGTACTAGCTCATTTTGTTTTAGGAATTGATAATGAATCTGACTTAGTGTTTCTTTTATAATTACTTTGTCTAGGATCATTTTTCCTAACACAAATTATTATTGTACAGTACTTTGCATACAGGAGTAACAGGAGATTATAAACTACAAGATTAAAAAAGAAAACACCAAAATCTAAATCCCTGCTATGAGTTAATTGTGTTATTATATGACCTATTTTCTGAAAGAAGAAGGGATATATTCTCTATGAAGTTTCTGGTATTCAATAATAATAATAAAAATATTTCAAAATTAATAATTTTGAAATCTCTGACTTTCATTCTGTTTCATAAAGACCAATTATGGAATCATAGGATATCTTCATAGTTTCAAATTTCGTGCCTAGAGACATTTGAATAATGTAGAGATCATTGTAATCTGTTTTAAATTACATTATATATCAACCAAATTATTCTATGAAAAGAAAACCCTTGTGTTTAATTACTAATTCACTCTAGAAAGATATAAAATAAAATAAGATATAATGAGCAAGACATGAGAACCAATAATATTTATACACTTTTAATATGGCTTTGTGTTAATATTCAATATGTTTTCTCATGAACTGATTTCTTAAAAACACATTTTTATATTCATATGCTGGATAATTCTCAATTTTCTGTTACTTACTCTCCATTGGTTTCAGTGTCTGAAATTTCCCCATGTTTCATGGGATTTAAAAGTTTGCATTTACTATTTTGGTTACAAAATCAAATTGAATATCTTTGCTTAAAGTGAGTTTATTACTTACTTGTTCAAAAAACTTCAACACCAGAGACTGCTTGGCGAGCCAATTGAGAGTTGTTTGAACAGTAAGATTTCTTCTAAGGTAAAACAGGTCATTTTGAACATTCTCTTGGTAGCAAGCACTGATTGAGAAGTACAAATATTAATTTAAAAGGTTTCACTATAAACAATTGCCTGTCACAATCTCGTTTTAAATGTAAGACTTACAAAATTTAATTTGATTCTAAAATTTAAAGGGGCTAAAGCTTCTTTGTCAAGCATGAATGAATGTAAAATAAAATTTATCAACTAATGATGAATATAACAACTTAATAATTATACTTATTTAATAGTATAACCTAGAGTAGGAATTAGTTTATGTTTAAAATAGGTTCTATGACTTAAAGGAAAATTCATGTTTTCAGATTGTAATGAAGGAAGGTTTTACAACTGGGACCCCTGAAGAAGAGCTTCTTCATCCCGAATTCCCATATTATGAGGCCAGACTGAGTAATTACAGTTTTTATTATACCTTGCAACAATGAAATCATAACATACATTTTTGATAACTCTCTTTTTGATTCCCCAAGAATGGCAAAGATTTATAGTTACATACAATGAATCTTATCCAAAAGGAAATTTATTGCATAATAATGTGGTTAGAATTTGATTTATAAAGCTTATTTTTTCCTTCCCAAATTATATAAATGATGACAATTAAAATTCTTCTTCTGGATTTAAGTAGGGGACTAAAACCTTTTTTTTCTGGGATATTTAGACTCAATGTTTTAGTTCCTATTGGTAAGGAGGAAGATGCTTGGTACCATTCCCCATGCTGGATGGGAGGCACTCTCTGTATAGAGTTATTGTGCAAAAGTTGTTAACCAGTTCAACTATGGAAATTCTTGAAATTTTAAAATCACAATTTTTGTTTTAGTCTGATTATTCAGTAATCTCCACATCTGCTAAACTGTGGAGAGAGGGGGAAGTAGTTAAGACTTCGACATCTTCTTTACTCTTGATTATAATTTCATAAACTTTAAATATGAATTGCTTTCCCTTTTTACACAAGTTATAAAAATAAGAGGGCCTGTTTACACAGTTTGCATTTTTATGAAATTTGCAGTTTGAAAAAAAAGCTTTTTAAAAAGTGGTAATTAATGCTTTTCTTTGAATATGCACATGTACCTTAGAATTTTTTTTTTCTGAAATAGTTTCTGACTTTAACCCACTAAATATTTGAAGATAGAATTTTTATTTAGCACTAGAGTAAAACATACTAAGGACCGAAGAAAAGGAAGTTTTTTTCTGGTTCCACTGAATTTTCTTTGTGTGTGGCACCCCCTTATGACAGCTATCAATATTATATTTAAATTTTATATATTGACAAAATGCAATCTACCTCTGTAAGCATTGTGCCATTCAACAGTACTACTATTAAATTTACATACCACAGTTTAAATTACATCCATTTCAGGAATGGTAAAATGCTAAAACTCAAGTATAACTGCCTTACTGGAATGAGTACAATTTACAAATACAATAATTACATTTTAAAACCATTAACAATATTACACCTAGAAGCAAATACTGTAGGACTGGTCATCATGGTATTGTGTGAGGGAAATCATTGCTGAAAGTCATTGACATTTCCAGCAGATATACCCCAAGTGCAGATTTTGGTTTGTTTTCATCAAACCAAAATTAAAACCTGTTTCTCATACAGTAGTTCTCCATTATATGAATCCTCCAAATCCTTGCATAAGATTTTATTAGTTATCTGCCAAGTATTTTCCTGCAAAATAAAACAACATATCAACGGTTACCTGCTAGTTCCATAATGTGGTTATTAAGTGGGTAACATTTCTATTCTTCCTGCCCTACTCCTAGAAGCCAATACTATGTAATTGAAGGGTACAATACTAACATAAAATACATAAAGTTTATTAAGTTTTCAACTTTCCAGACCAGTTAGTTGCCTTTTCACATTTCCATATAGGAATACTTTGCAGAGGTTTGGGTTGCCCAGAATAGCTTGGAAGATTTGTTCCTGGATGGGAGAATCCAACTTCTTATAGAAAGAGTAACCATATAATTTCCACCCTGGGCCATTTTTGAGAACAAAATGGGTGTAGTTAATAATTACATCAATAAGGCAGACATAAAAGCCAGGATGTATTCCAACAAATCATTGACCAAGATAATCACCTTAATATTGGGGAATCCCCACCAATAAACTCTCGTGTGTGCCAAAAACCTGTCTCATTATCACATTTCAGCTCCAGGCAACCACTTCTGATCTCTGGTCTAGAGTTTTTAAGGTGCTATTAAAGTGAAGATGGATCCTCTTAGATCTCAGCTAAGCCTAGACAAGTCTAAAATCTATGAAGACCTGCTGAAGAAGAAAAGTTTTCAGGTAAGAGATAAATTCAAAATTAGCATTCATCTTGCTTGTCAATGTAACAAAAGTAGGATTTACCCCCATTAACCTCAGTGTACACACCTATATAATGGGAATGACAGGTCAGTCCCATATAAGAAATAGCCAGAGCCATGATAAGTATCCAGGACCTTCCTGATTTCTGATTCCCAGTTTCATTGTCCTATTTTTACTTCATTCAACAATTGGTTTGCTTTCTGATTGTGATGGGAAATGGAGAGTGGGAGTGGGGAAGAAGAGGAGGAAGATGATCAGAAAATCACAACCTATTCCTTCTTAAGGAAGAGTAGCTAAGGCAACATTATTGTTTGCAGATGAAACTCACAAGATACCCACTTACCTGCAGCAAACCTTTTCTTGATGAGTGAAAATCTATATCCTGCTCCAACAAGTTCAATGTCACAGCCAGAAAGGGTGCTTCCTTCACTTGTAAACTGTACAACCAATGGGGAAGGTTTGCTTGGGCCTTCAGATAACTGAAATCTTGCCAATAAAGAGCCCACTCCTAAAAAAGAGTATTATTACAAGATAGTCAACACAACATTCTGGATATAACTTTGGAAATTGTATTCAAAGTTAATGTGCAAAATCGAACTTACTAGAAAATAGTATATGTTTCAGTATAAATAGAATAAAATTTATCATTAAATATTATTCATGACGTTTTTTGCACGCTGATAAAAATGTAATTCAGCCAAATGGTACTTCAAAATTTGGAAGCATGCTGCTTGGAAGGCAATGTATTTTCCAGTTTATGATTAATATCAGAGGAAAGTGAAAAATATCTAACTATCAGGGAGTGTGAGATCTGATACAGAATGGAAATATGCCTCATTAAAAGCTCTTCTCTGCTTAAAGTATGGTCTGTTTGATGTGGGGTCTTGGGCAGAAAAGAGGTAGCAGAGGATTCATTGAAGAACTATTTTCTTTTATTGGTTAAAATAAGTATATACCAAAGTGAACTGAAATATTTTGCTTACTTTTAGAGCTAAATGTATTTTGGTTAATAAGTTTCTAATATCTGAAAGTTATTTCAGCTTTATATATTAAATAAAATAAGCCTGTGATTACATTACCTCCATTTTCTGACTTCTGAGAAATATCAGGAATCTTCCACAATATTCTGTGCTGTTCAGCATTCCTAAAAATAAAGTAGGTAAAAGACTTTTTCATATGCAAGGGTTTCTGTTTAATGGATGTCGTATTTTTCCAGATAGTATTAATTACTAAAAATGATCTTAAAAATTTTAGCTACAATTAAAGCATTATCTATCTATCATCTATCTAACCATCCCTTCCTCCTTCCCTCCCTCCTTCCATCTATCTATCTATCTACCTACTTACCTATCTAACCCTTCGTCCTTTCCTCCCTCCTTCCATCTATCTATCTATCTATTTATCTATCTAGGTATCCCTTCCTCCTTCCATCCCTCCTTCCATCTATCTATCTATCTATCTATCTATCTATCTATCTATCTATCCATCCCTTCCTCCTTCACTCCCTCCTTCCATCTGTCTACCCATCCATCCATGCATCCATTCATCCATACATAAATACTCTCCTTTCTCTTTCCTTATTGTAACTAGTCACAACACTGTCAGAGAGATAAACATTTAGAGGACAATGCAGTTAAATTTTTTTTTAACACATCTACTGAATAAATAGATGGGAAGTGTTAGTTGATCAATTAATTCAGGTAATTTAAATTGGAGCTGTCACATGGCTGACATTCTATTTTTTTTTCTTTTTTAATGTTCTACTTTTTGCTTCTAACAATCATGTGGAAAAACTGGAGTATTTTTCCTTAGGAGGAAAGGATTTTTTAACATCTGGTATTGGTACTCAGTGTCTATTCTGTTTCTGTTCCCATACCTTCTCTAGTGTGCCTTTTAATAGTCCAGAGGCTGCAAAATGAAACTCAGACTCCCTTGTAATTAGGGTCCTAGATGCAGATTAGGGTCCATCAATTATAGGTACTACTTGAAATCTGGAGAATAGAAGGGAGGCAGAGGCCATTTTCCTGATGCTTTTTGGGCTGTTTTCTGCTGGTCAGCAACCTAACTGAGATGTGGGGATCTTGTTAAACAGTGCTCCAGTCCAGTCTCAGTTTTGTAGTTGTTGAGAAGCAGTTTAGGCAGTGCCAGTAGGAGCTCTCTTATCCTTAGACTCTCATGAGGGTGGTGGGTTCTTGAATTCAATGGCTCCACTGACAGCCTTCTAATTTCTCTCCTTCCTGGTTGTAGCAGAGGTAGCAGCTCCCCTGGTGGACCAGTTCTGCAATCTTCTGGGAAATATTCTTGGAGATCCAGTCTAAAGCTTGTTCCTCTTTTTTTGTGTGAACATCTAAATCCCTGTGTTAAATCATTTTCTGCTTGAAATTAGCTATAGCAGCTTCTCTTTAATGCCCTGAACCCTGACACCCAGGCCTGCTGTGATCTCTTCCTGTAGGAAACACAAATGCTAAAAAGTCTGTGATCCCTTTGCCCAGGAGCCCTTTGGTGAAGAGGAAGGGGACTAATGGCTCCTTACCAGACTGCTGGTGGGAGCACAGCCTGGAGCTTGGTTACCCCTCCATCTATGGGGACCAGGAACTGCACATTGTTGAGGGCCACGGCCGTTGTCATTGCATCCGTATTGTATTTGTAATCTATGCGCAGGTCGGTGCTTGCCGGCTCACATCGCCAGTTCACTGCCAGGTTCAGAGGTGTGGACTGAATGCCCTGGGCTGACACCTTGCCAAAGACAGGAAGGAGAACATTTAAGGCTTGAATATTAATCTGAAACAAACCCAGAAGCTATTATTATCTCCCAATGGAATATTCTTAGATATCAAAATGTCATAATGTTGTTTGTGCCGCCCACAAGTGAGCACTCAGTAAAAAAATCACCATGAAGGGTGCCGTATGAGTGAGAGCTGGGTGCTTCAGGTGAACTGTTACAGATTAAAAATATAAAATCAATTATTAAAGTTTCTATAGCACTTTAGAGTTTACAATGCACTTTATGTCAGATAGGGAGCTGGTAGCACACTGGTTAGGAGCTGAGGCCAAGAAGGCAGACAATCCTGGGTGTGAGGTCGTTTTTCCTTTCTTTCTTTCCCTTTCTTTCTTTCTTTCTTTTAATTGAAATAGAGTTGCTATACAATATTATATGTTACAGGTGCACAATACAATGACTCATAATTTTAAAGGTTATACTCCATTTACAGTTATTATAAAGTATTGGCTATATTCCCCATGTTGTACAATATATCCTTGTACCTTATTTTATACCTAATGGTTTGTACCTCTTAATCCCTTACTATTGCCCCTTCCCCTTTCCCTCTCCCCACTAGTTTGTTCTCTATATCTGTGAGTCTGCTTCTTTTTTGTTATATTCACTAGTTTGTTGAATTTTTTGATTCCACATATAAATGGTATCATACGGTATTTGTCCTTCTCTGTCTGACTTGTTTCACTTAGCATAATGCCCTCCAAGTCCATCCATGTTGCTGCAAATTTCATTCTTTTTTATGGCTGAGTAGTATTCTATTGTATACATATACCCCACATCTTCTTTAACCATTCATCTATTGATGGACATGTAGGTTGTTCCATACCTTGGCAAATTGTAAATAATGCTCCTGTGAACATGTATCTTTTCAAATTAGTGTTTTTGTTTTTTTCAGATATATTTGGGTGTGAGTTCTGATTGTCACTTCCAAGCTGAGTGATCTTTGACCAGTCACTAAAAACTTCTCTGTGCCTCAGTTATTTCCTCATTTGCCAAATGGGAATGATAATATATATTTTTTAATTTTTAAAAATGTTTTTGGCTGTACCATGTGGCATATGGGATCTTAGTTCCCTTACCATACTCATGGCCCCTGCACTGGAAGGGTGGACTTTTAACCACAGGACTGCCAGGGAAGTCCCAGAAATAATAATAATATTTATGCCTAGAGATGTTAGGAAGATTGAAGAAGATGTTTTATATGAAACACTCGGCCTAGTGCCTCATATACAGTAAGGAGTTAACATTTTAATACATGTTACCTATTAATATTCTTATCATATTTGCTCTTCACAAACCAGTGAGTTAGACAAAGGTGAATTTGACTAAGGAAAAGCCAGGTTTGAAGAAGCAGCAAAAAGTTATAAGACAATAATATCAACTAGAATCCTGGGCCCACAGTGAAAAATTTGCAAGGTTATTACTTCTATGTACCTTTTATAAGTACACGCGCACAGCAGGGGCCGTGTGGGTGGTGTCTGTGCCCTTGCAGTTTTACTCATGGAGTATAAGTTTTGCTGATTTTAAAGAATATAAACAGCTCTTTATTGGCCTAGTAATGCCTGCACATATGGACACCACGTGGACCTGAAGGCAGGCTGTGCTTAAAAGTCAGCCATGGTTTTGCTGCAGAAACAGACCCAGACATGGATTCTTTTATAAGATGACAGACATGGCTTTTGATGACGTAATTTTAGTTTGATGACCATTATAATAAAAGCTTTAAAACTTTATAATAATCTCTATGATAAGCTTTATAATAAAGTTTTTAAACTTTAAATATTTTTAGCAGCCCAGTCCTCTGCAAATGCACTTTTATGTAGAAGTCTGTTACTTAAGATATAGCTCAAAAGCAGAGCAGACCCACTCTCCCCACCCATTTCTATACTCTGTCCTTGGCAGGAGTTCTCAACTTCTCAGTAGTTCCTCTACCTGGGGAGGTGCTTTATGGATATGTGATTGTCCCAGTTACTGGGAGGGTGCTACTGGTGGCCAGAAAGTAAACATGATGTGATTTGATCCCACAAAATGCTAATTATGCCTCCCAACCAATCCCTTGCATTGTTGAAAAACAATAACAACAGCACAACTAAACCACAACAAAAGGGATTCCTCAGAGCACCTTTAAAACAAAATGTCAGGCCTAGGGCTACTTACATTTCACAAAGTACTTTGAAATGTCACAGCCTATAAAATACCTAGGTAGGAATCATTTTTTCCTAATTTGCAGATGAGGAAACTGAGGCTCAGGGACATTAAGTGTCCAAGGTCAGTGGACAGTAGGAAGCTGACTTAATTCCAGAATTCAGTCTCTTGCCTTCATTATAGTACTTTATACCAAGCTCATATTGCAATAGGTGAATTCTGTTTACTTTCTACGTTTTGTTATAATGTCCAAAGCTTCAATGGTATTATTCTTACTAGAAAAACATTATATTCATTTGTATTTTTGTGAAATGTACAATTACATAGATGCTTCATGTTCAATGGTTCCCTTAGAACATGTGGTTTTCAATCCACAGGGTGCGTTATAATCATTTGGAGGACTTGTAAAAATATATACACCTACGTCACATCCTGAACCAATTAAATAAAAATCTCTGGGAGTGTCAGGGCCCAGTAGATGTCTCTGTCTCTGTCTCTGTCTCTATCTTTATCCCTCTCCCCTCCCACCTCCCCATCTCCATCTTTATCTATAAATAGATTTTTATAGAGACATCTATCTATATTTATATCTGTGTCTGTCTATAATTAGCACCAGTTCAGAATCAACATTTGTTTATAACCGCCCTGGTGATTGTAAAGTACACTCATGTTTGAGATGCACTGATTTCTATTAAAGTACAACTTTCAAAAGAGATCAAGTGGCTAGGAATCAGTGGGATACTCAAGCTCTCTAGAACCCTGGTTTGAAACAGGCTTATTTATTAAATCAGTAATATTCTGGGGTAAAGGGAAATCCTAAACACAAAAAGAAAGTTCTCATATCCTTTAATGTGTTGTACCAAATATTCTCATTAAATTATTTCTTAACATAAGTTTCATCAGAATTTAATTCATAGACTATCACATTATGAAAAAACACCAAATTACTTACATTTAATCATTTAAAGTAAGAGATTTTAGTACGGTAATATCTTAACGAAATTACAGTGAAATATTTTGTCAATATTTGTAATCTTAATTGATGTAGTTTTCTGAAAATTCATTTTTTGGCGTGTTTCCCTAAATTTGAATGAAATTTTTTACTTGCAGGTTTCAACTAATAAGAATATGTATGAATATTCTTGACACTATATAGCCTCCAAATAGTCTTTTAAGGTTTCTGTTTTCTTATAAATTCTAGCTTTTAAATAATATTGAAAGAAATTTTACTTTGTCTACTTTTATTTAATGTTAGGTATGTTAGAATATACATTTGTAATGTGAAAGAGACACCTTGACCATATAAATAGGCTTACCTGATATTTGAGCATATCCACGTTATAATATGTAGCCTGGGGCTTTTGTTCCGACACTTTCTTTAGGTGAATCATCAAATTTGGCATGTTTACCCAGAATTCCTTGGTATTGGCATCATTTTGGGTATTATCACTATTCAATTGGGAAGAAAAAATGATTGAGTAGCATTTTGTAACAAACATAAACCACACAAAAAAGCATATTTTCAAATTGTCATCTGATTTCTATCTCCATCTTTGACAATTTGTAGAGATTATATTATTAACAATAGTATAGTTTTAGTATAATTGTAGTCCTGAATGGTATTATGTTAATAGATTAATACCCATAGGGAGGCATTATTGTATTGCTATAAATCTCAGTGATTTGTACCCAGTAATATTACCCAGTAATATTAACCAATCGTGATGATAACTGGTTGCTTTAAACACTGAATTATTTATTAACCCAAATTTAATAGCCCTTTCTACATCGCCACCATTTCCTATGAATTAGTCGGTTAATGCAATCAAGGAGTCGAGTACATTGATTTTCTGTTGAATTTACTTGAACAGTAGGGTCTCAGAAATTACTTAGTAAATATTTGTAAGCAAACATTTGTAAACAAATGTGTAAACAAATATCTGTAAACACGGTCTTTATCTCCAACTGAGGAGAAAACGGTGATACTAAAATTATCATGCTCCTTTTTTAGCATTCACAATAGTTCATCTAAGAGTATCTAAATCATAAAAAGTCACCTCACTTATAAGATGATCCTGGAATTTAAATGATAATAACCAAGGTAGTTACACTAGAGAGTGCAGTCTTGGTAAATTAAGGAGTTTTATATTCCTATGAGGGTCGTCAATGTTACTCTGCGGCCTCTCCACAGGCCACTCCCCCCGTGTCTTGTGAAAATGTTTGTCTCAATGGCAAAAAGAATCAGGCTAGAGTGTGAAAAGCATCTGCTCACTTCTCACATGATGAAAAAACTGGGGCCCAAGTGTCTCAGTAACTTACTGGCATTTCACTTTCAGAATATCCTATGTAATACAATAATGGTAGCTAGAAGTTTTTGAGCCTCTATTATGTGCTAGGCACTCTGTTAGATACATTATAAACTATATCACTAAAATCTACCCTGCAAAAGAAGAATTATCTTCCTTTTTAAAAATAAGCATATGTTATAAAAAGAGAAAATTAGAGGTCACAGAGACAGAAGGGTGTGATACAGTGATAAAGGCAGGTCAAAAGTAAGTTCCTATGGTTCAGCCTCCAGAAGCCAAGCATATCAAGAGCTGAGTCAAAAAAAACATCAGGGCCTTGAATCTGCTTCTGGTCAGTTAGGAACGAGTGGTCATGGACACCAAGTCTCAGCAGGACCCCTGTGGTTCTGTTGTGCCTGCTATAGGTTGTTGAGGACAGAGAAAACCCTGTGCCTCTGGGCAGGAGGAAGTGAATGGAAAAGACTCCTGGCCCCTCGTCCTTGCCCCTGGCCCAGCTAAGCTAAGGATGCCGATAAGTGTTGTCTAAACTGTTATTATCTAAAACATCCAAGTTACCCAGAGCCTCCAGAGTGGTACCTACACAGGAGGCTGGAGCTAAGAACAATAGAGGTTCAGCAAAATTAAGTAATTTACTTAAGGTTGAACAGCTAATAAGTAAGAGAGTCAAGATTCCAGCCCAGGTCAGTCTTACTGCAGGTCATACTTTCCCACTATACCGAAAGAGGTGTGGAATTAATATCCAGCAACATTTTATTAATTTGTGCTAAGTAAATCCAAATAACTGAGAAAATCCCAATTATATGTTTAATAACAAAATAAGCTAAGTCATATGTCTATGAAAATTCCTCAGAGAACTTGCTTTAACAAATAGTCAAGAAAGGTTTGTCAATCAAAAGCTTGCACAGAGATGCAATTCCTGACTACTCATAAAGCCTTGAGAATTCTTCAGACTCAATTGGTTTAGCGATTGTTCCTGAACATCCTTTGTAAGCCAATCCCTTTCATAAGGGAAAAGTAGAAGTAAATTTCAATTTGGTCCCTGTCACAGGGATTGCAAACCCAAATGTCTCCAGGGACCTAAACTAACCTAACCTAAATAAGTCTTTCAGTAAGGATAACTGAGAAGATTGGCTGGGTGTAAGATAACAGATGAAGAAAGGCTTGAACAGCATTTGAGAATAATGCTTGGTTCCATGACCTTTTGAAAAGTAGGGGTGGCAGCAGGGGTGGTGGAGTGGAGCTACATACCAAAACCAAACAGTCTCTAGGACTGATGGGTCACCAATCACAGCCCTGACACAATCATCAAATACTTAGAGTTAATAAAGTCCAAATTAATAAGAATTTTTTTGCTTTTGCTTTTGTTTTGTTTAAAAAACAACTTAAGGGTCCATATAATGTTTTGTCACACAAAACATTCTCAGACTGATATTTAGTTCAATTCATAGGACTGATATATTAATATAAGTATAAAACTCTGACACATATGCCTAAGAACTTGGCAACATAACTGCCTAAAAGTGCAACAAAAGCTATAACTATCGCACCAGTGATATTTACAGACAAACTGGTGAGATGGTGGCACGTAATTCCTAATTTCAGATGGAGGAACCTAGAAAAATAAAATCAACTCGCTGTGAGGCTCGCTGTGCACATCAAAAACACAGAGGGAAACTGGAATAAGAAGTTCCCAATTTCCAATCTTGATCATTTCACATTTATTTTTCATTTAAAGGGTGAGCATTTCTTTTGTATTTTTAAGCCTGGAATCAAGTTTGCCAATTAAACCATCGCAAGGACCAAAGAGAAGGAGGTGATCTTGGTCATCACCTGAAACACCTGTGACTGTTTTTCATCATGGGAGCGAAAAAGTCTCATTCGGGCAAGAGAAAGAGAGTGACTGTATTGGTCCTCAGATTCCAAATAACCTTTAGTTATTTCTACATAAATATCCAGCTTGACAAAATTCTCTAAGTTATAGTTGAATTGTTCATTCATTCAACAAAGACTACTCAAGTCCTTATTAGGCATAGTGGAAGGTACTGAGGATACGGTGGTGAACCAATAGATGTGTTCTATTCCCTCATGGATTTTACAGTCTAGTGGGGGAGATGGATGGATGAAGAAGACAAATAGATATGTAATTATTAGTTTTAGTAAGTGTGACAAAGGGAAGAATAGGGAAGATGGAGAGAGAATAACAAGGTGATGTGATTTAGTGTGGGAGTGGGGAGGAGAGTGGGGAGGTCAGGGGAGGCTGAGTGCAGCTGAGATCTGAAGGATGAGAAAGAGTCCGGTGAAGAAGTGTGGGAATCCTGTTGGCGGCAGAGGAAACAAGCATACAAAGTCTTGATGTGGGAAAGGACTCAGCAGTTCCCAAGACTGGCAGGTCTGGCTGGAGCTACAAGGATTCTGAGGAGGATGGTGGGAGATGAGGACAGACAGACAGGCAAGAGTGGATGACTCAGGGTCTTGAAGGCAATGGTAACAAGTTTGGATTCTGGTACAGATGCAATGGGAAGCCATCAGAGGACTACGAGCGAGGATAACCTGATTTATGTCAAAAAAGGTCATCTGGTTATTGTGTGTAGGAGTGGGGCAAGACTGGATGCAGGGAGGGAAGGAGGAAAGCAGTTGCTGTGGTCCAGGGAAATGACAGTCATCATTTGGATAGAAGAAGTGATGATAACAGGGAAAAAGTGGCCATTTTAGAGAGAGAATTTTGGATGGAATATCAGGACTTATTGATGGAAAAAACTGTCAAGAATGACTTTTTTTGTCTCATCCATTGTCAATAATTAACTTGTAGGGTGGATCATTTTTTAGTAGCATGTATATATGTGTGTGTTGTGTGAATGTGTATGTGCGTATATATATATGATAAAGACTTCAGATTTAATAGGAAATGTGAAGAAGTGTATTTATGTAAACAAATTCACATAAGCTTCTTTGATGCCATACATGTAAAGTTCCATCAAAACAATCATCATTACAGTACAATGAAATTACATGTTTAACAAAGAGATTTTCAAGCTTATATGAAGAGTAGCTCACAGTTCAGATATCATTTGATTTTAGAAGATGCCAATACAACAAATGGACTTTATTCCTTTTATTGGGCTCATTTTCCACCATCCTCATCCATTGTCTACCAGTGATAAGCAAAACAGACAATGACTAAATTGTCACTAATGCAGATTTCATTACTCTAAATGTCTCTTTAGCCACTTGAGATAGATGGCCATTAAAATACATATATGCACACACACACAATCACCCACCAACAATTTTTACAGCTGGTAAAAGTTCTGGGATTGAATCTATAAACATATCTGAGTAGCGGTAATTTCAGTACAGTGTACCTCTCTCGCTAAAGTACATCCCTCATCTAAGAATAAGGTGCTAAGCCACACACAACTCTAAAAAATTTGTGCAAAATATATTTACCAGCAGAGAAGTTGGGGATTTGGCAGGACGTGTTCTAACCTGCTGAAATTTGTCACCCGAAAAGTCAGGGCAGCTGGCGATGGGTTGTTGGCAAAGTGTCTGGTGATGCCGGCAGGAAAGGACAACACCATTTCTCCAGTAATCTTCACGATACATCTGGCGTATCACAACACGTGAGAGGAAAGAGAGGAAACCTAGGTCAGCATGTGAATCAAAGCAGTTGTGAAAAGCAAAGATTTCTGTAACAATATGACACAGCAGAAGAGAGGAAAAGTAAGCTCTTACAATATCTAAAGAACTGAGGACTTAAAGGTTTATTTTAACACGTCTCCAAAAAAGGTGGCTGTTTTGTTGAAGGTGTTTTTGCACCGTTAGAAGAGAAGTGCAGCTTTTTTCTTTCTGTAGAAAAGTCTGTATGTTCACCTCACAAACAGAATCATTTATTCTGGTGATTCTCTCTCTTTGCTGAATTGATGGCAGCATATTTGACGATACTAAATAATTGCACAATGTTACCACACTATTCACTGGGACTTATTTTAGTTTTCTGAGTAATGTGATTGATGCCTTGAGTGTGTTCTTTTATGGACACATGGGGTAAACTTCCTGCTTCCCACTTAATTAGATCTTTATTCCATTAACTTGTCTATCTGGTTGAAATGATAAAATCAGTCATATATATAAGTTAACACAGTTGGATGATAATTTGGAAGGAATAATAATCCTTTCTAAAAAGGGGCTTTATTGAAGTATAGTCGATATATAATAACTGGTGCTTATTTATAGTGTAAATTTCCATCATTTTTGACATAATCTACATCTATGAAACCATCACACAATCAAGATAATCAAAATATCCAACGTCCCTAAGAGTCTCCCCCTGTGTTTTTGTTTCCCTCTCTCCTGCCCTTCTCCATCCTTTCCCTCGATGTCCCTTGGTAATTACTAATATATTTTCTGACATTACATATTAGTTTGGACTTTCTAAAATTTTAGATAAACAGAATTGTAAGGTGTGTGATTTTTTTTTTGGTCTGATTTTTTCCACTCAGCATAATTATTTTGAGATTCATCCATGTAGTGTGTGAATCAATAGCTCATGTCTTTTTATTGCTGGGTGGAATATGGATATACCACAGGTTCGTTTTGAAAATTCATTCACTTGTTGAAGAACATTTGCATTCTTTCTGTCTTTTGCCTATTACAAATAAAGCTGTGATAAATATGTGTGTACAAGCCTGTGTATGGGCACATACTCTTATTTCCCTTGGAGAAATATATGACTGGATCACATGATAGGTGTACCTTTAACTTTTTAAGAAACTGCCAAACTCTTTTGTGAAGTGGAAAATACAGCTGAGTGTGAGAGTTTCAGTTCCTCTCCATCCTCACCAACATTTGGTAGGATCTGTCTTTTGATTTGTCATTCTCATAGGTGAGTAACAGTATCTTATTGGTTTTTTTGTTTGTTTGTTGTTTTTTTTTTGCGGTACGCGGGCCTCTCACTGCTGTGGCCTCTCCCGTTGCGGAGCACAGGCTCCGGACGCGCAGGCTCAGCGGCCATGGCTCACGGGCCCAGCCGCTCCGCGGCATGTGGGATCCTCCCGGACCGGGGTACGAACCCGCGTCCCCTGCATCGGCAGGCGGACTCTCAACCACTGCGCCACCAGGGGAGCCCTCATTGTTGTTTTAATCTGCATTTCCCTAATGGCTAAGGATCTTAGCACCTTTTCACGTGCTTATTTGTCATCAGTTATTTACTCAGGTGAAGTGTCTGCTCAGATTTTCTGCCAGTTTTTAAAACTGAGTTTTCTGTTCTTTTATTGATTTGGGTTTTTTTTTTTTTTTTGGTACATTCTGGATGTAAGTAATTTATCAAATACATGCTTTGCAAAGATTTTTTTTTCCCCCGTCGGGGGCTTGTTTTTTTTTTTTTTTCTTTCTCTTAAGAGTAATTTGAAGGGCAGAAATTTTAACTTCATCAATTTATTCTTTTATGGGTTGTAGCTAACACTTTATTCTTTTGGAGTCTTATCTGAGAAATCTTTGCTAAATCCAAGGTCACAAACATTCCACCTATGTTTTATTCTAGAAATTTTTAATTTTTAGTTTTACATTTAGCTTTATGATCTATTTTTGGTTAATTTTCTGTGCGGTATGCGTCCAAGTTCATTTTTTAGTGTGTGGATGTGGGTATCTAATTGTTCTATCACCATCTGTTGAATTTATCCACTTGGTAATTTTGTTGAAATTCAGTGGTCCATATATGTGTGGGCCTATTTCTAAATTCTCTATTCTGTTCCGTTGATCTATTTTGTCCGTCTTTACAACAATCCCACACTGTCTTGATTGCTGTAGCTTTAAAGTTATTCTGAGATCAAGTAGTATTAGTCTACCAACTTTGTTCTCTTTCAAAATAGTTATGGCTATTTTAAGTTCTTTGTATTTCCACATGAAACTTAGGATCACTGTGTCAATTTCTCCATAAAATCAGTGGAGTTCCAATTCACCCTTTACTGTCTGCTCTGAGAGAATTAGTATTGGGCCATTAATATATTTTTTCTTTGCCAACGTAACAGGCACTGTCTTACTTTTTGTCAGTAGAGGGCACTAGAAAGACATTGCAGGAAGAAGAGACCTTTTTCCCCTTCCTGGTTCCAGTGCGCTTGCTAGGCAGTCCTCTGCAGTACTCAAGGCTTTTCTAGAGCTAGGCTCCTGCAGTGCAGGAGGCACGTGGCACCCAAGAGTATGGGTACTGCAACCCATGTGGCTTTGCTAGTGCCCAGTAACTGGCAGCTTCCGGAGCCTCTGGCTCCTGAGGTACGTGTGGCTGGGCTGTCCCAGCGCCCAGCTCTTTTAATGCAGATGGGGTCCCTGGCTCCAGGCTCCTATCATATGCACACCTTCTCCATAGCCAGCTTCTGCATTGCATGGTGGTCTGAGGTACCCACAGGCCATTAGCTTCCTCGGGCACCCTCCTCAGCCAGTTTTGCAGTGGAGTGTGTCTCAGTGAGACACCTCCCACGAACGCCTGTGAGTCTGCTGGGCTCTCCCTATGCCATGGCCTGGAAACTCCCCAGGAAGTCAGTTGGGGCAATCATAATCTCACCTCTCAGGGGTCACTGTCCTTCACCTGGGGTCCTGTGTCTTGCAAACCATTGTTTCATATATTTTGTCTGTTTGTGCAGTGTTTTCAAGTAGAAGCGTAAATTGGTCCCTGTTAATCCACCTTAACCTGGAGCAGAAATCTCAAAAAGACTTTTCTTCTTTGGGAAATGCTAAATATTTAAAATGAGTGAACTTCTTTATAACTTTCCTATACATCTGGATAATTGACCCTTGTACCATTTCTGCAACTTTAAGTTCAGGAGTGTACTTTCTAGGGAAATTGAGGTTAATAAATGAAAACTTCGCTCACACTTGAATATAGGAAACTCTATTTGCCCCATAGTCACCTTGTATGCTGTGTAATTGTGACTGATGAGGCATAGTGGCTCAGATGAGATGGTCCTTGGCACACATTCAAAACGGCTTGTGTGAAGAACTGCTATAGCCTTGTTTGTGTAAGGCTGGGTTTGGGGTAGAGGTGGAGGGCAGGTGAGCTTCCTAAAGTTGCCATGTGCCCCTCCTCCCACTCAGATAATATCATCCCTAACTCTGAACTGCTCTGAATGAGAATTCTGGTTTCTGGAAGTTTGCCCCTCCATCCCTGCTGCAGAATATTGCTGATCTCTCCGTTTGGTGCCAACTCTTCTTCCTTCTCTATCTTTCAGACCCATAAGGCTTGCTTGATTTACTGGTGATGAATTGGTGCTAAGCCTGGACTTCCCCTTAAGCTGAGTCTACTCTTTATGTTTTTCAACATGTGGGCAAGAAAAATTTTATTTGATGACTCTAGAAGAAAATAATAACTACTCAGAGCACTTGTTAATCTAGACTTCAGCACCTACCGTCACTCAGTCCACTGTTAGCAGTGGTTGCTCAAATGTTTTTTTAATTGCTAAGGGATCTGCTCAGTTTCTTTTCCAGGTTGCTCAAAATGAGCTCTAAGTGGTGTCTTGGTGGAGGATAAAGTTTCTCTTTTGAAAGAAAGTCAGCAAGGGGAGGAGGTGGAATTTATTAAGTCAATAAACATTTATGGATGCCTAACTATGTAAGCTGGGGTTGTTTGTTTTTGTTGTGAGTGGGGAGGCAATTAAAAAATGAGCAAAAGACATATATACGCTAATATGTATAAAATAGATAACTAATAAGAACCTACTGTATAAAAAATAAATAAAATAAAATTCAAAAAAGATGAGCAAAAGAGCCCCTGCCTTCAAAGGGCTTACAGTGTCAGATGGACTATGAGAGAAGTAGTCAGTATAAGCCAATAGATGAAGCACCCAGGCTCGTCAGTTACATTACATTTCTTACTCTTTTTTTTTTTTTGCGGTATGCGGGCCTCTCACTGCCGTGGCCTCTCCCTTTGCGGAGCACAGGCTCCGGACGCGCAGGCTCAGCGGCCATGGCTCACAGGCACAGCCGCTCCGCGGCATGTGGGATCTTCCCGGACCCGGGCACGAACCCGTGTCCCCTGCATCGGCAGGCGGACTCTCAACCACTGCGCCACCAGGGAAGCCCTACATTACATTTCTGAACTGCATCTCAATTGTCAGAGTCAGACCTTTGGTGATTTATTAATCCATCCAGTGTCTAAGTCGATCTAAAATTTTTTATATAAAAATTAATATTTTCAACCTATGCTCACTCACTAAAGGAAAGTCTTTGTTCAACAGTAATGATTGTTCCTATCAGTGTGTGATGTGGCTACATTTCATGTGAGTTTAAATCATGGAAATCTGAAATACTGCTATATGGAAATATTGACATAGGTACTTTATGAAGTAAATTTAAAACCCTATGAATCCCCATATGAAACATCTGTCTAGAATGGCAAGATTTCCAAGTCAACTGGTCTAGAGCCTTGTAAACTGGGCTCTCCCTGTTACCACAGGCAGCATCATGTTAGCTGGTCAACAGAAACACTGGCCAATTTTGGTCAGGAAATGTGTGGATTTGATTTATGTGAGGTCATCAGAAATATATCCCTCTCATAAAGTGTAAGTTTTACTGCTTTGATAACTAAGCTCATGGTTTTCTGTTCAAGCATACACACTTCTGCACATAGGCTGCTTCCCTTCCTTTATTTATCATCCCCTTTTATTGACTTGGGTACCAGGCAAAAACTCCTTTTATATTCAAGACTCAGTTCAAAGGCAGGCCTTTCCAAGGTCTTTGTTAATATCTTCTCCATTCAGCCCTCTTTAGTTTTTCCTTTCTTTAGTTTCCTTGGACAAATGGACAGATTTTTTTTTTTTTTTTTTTTTTTTGCATTACGCGGGCCCCTCACTGTTGTGGCCTCTCCTGCTGCGGAGCACAGGCTCCAGACGCACAGGCTCAGTGGCCATGGCTCACAGGCCCAGCCGCTCCGTGGCATGTGGGATCCTCCCAGACCAGGGCACAAACCCGCGTCCCCTGCATCGGCAGGCAGACTCTCAACCACTGAGCCACCAGGGAAGCCCAAGGACAGATTAAAAAAAAAATCTGCTTTGTAGTTTCTTGCACGTATTTACTACTGTGAAGGCAAGTACTGTGTCTTAGGTTCTGGGAAGGCAAAGGTATAAAACACAGAACCCAGTGCAGAGTAGGAACTCAATAAAGTATTTTAAAAATAAATCCATACATTTTTTTTTTTTAAAAATAAATCCATACATTTAACAATTATATATTGGCTGCCTAATCAACGTACCAGGCATTGTGTAATGCACTAGAATGGGCAGTGAGAAACAGGACAAATGTGGTCTTGAGCAAACTTCTAGTTTAAGCAGGGAGATATACACTTGAATAACTAATTGAAATATGGTGTTAAGGGAAGGATAGACTATAACTGAGAAGCCTAAGGTTTTCTTGGGAATTAGAGAATTAGTTCCTAGCACAAGAGTTGTTCAAATAGGAGCTAATAACGGGAAATACGTTTCCCCCAGGTGGCAGCAAAGTCAAGGAGTTCTCTGCCTTTGAGCTACTGAGAAAGACTCAGATGCCAGAATACCAGTAGTGGATTTTTGTTTCCAGTGTATGGTCTGAAAACAAATGGGGAAGTCTTTGATACAGGATGAGAGAGAACCACAGGCAAAGCAAAGCCACGTGCGTTTTCTGCATCATTTCTCTATGTGGCGCTGTGTTTGGCTTTATCCTGCTCCCCACCTCTCCCCATGATGGAACTTTTGAACTTGAGTTGTTTCTTTGAAAGTGCATAACAAAGGAACAGCAGTTAAAGTCATTCACTGCTTGGAGATGACATTAAATTTAGAAGAATGTCACTTCATGATCTGTTCATAAATTTCAGATCTCATAATTTCAATGAAATATACTAAATCTCCCATCTACCAATATACAGTATACACTACAGCTACTTATGGCAATATAATTGAAAAAAGACTCGATATGTGCAGTCATCCACAGATCAAAGGCTCAGTTAATTTGGAAGGGCATAGGAAAAGCACTAATATTAATTTGGCTCAAGTACCACATCACTGGAATGCTAAAGTCATGGACACCAGGCTGACTGGTACAGACCTCCGCAGACACTTGTCAGAGTGTGCTGGGGAAACAGAAACTAGATGAAGAACCCAGCTTGTATAGGGACAGGTTCGCAGGTGACTGGTAGGGTCTTTAAATCCCAAGACCACTTCTTGGGATTTAAAAAGGATTATTATTCAGGACTTCTTAACTCCCATTGCCCCATATCTTCACCTCTTCTATAGTGGACTTTGCATTATATTTATGTACAAGTTTTATTTTCCATATCAATTGTCTTCACCACCAATATATCCCTGTCTAGCACAATGGCAGCCACATAATAGACATTCTGTAAATGTTAGGTGAGTAATTAAACTCAACTTGTTCAGCGAATATGCACTGGGTGCTCCATGCCAGGTCCTGTTTTAGGTACTGAGGATATAACAATGAACAAAATACTTAAAGTCCCAGCTCTCATGAAGCTTACACTCTAGTGGGGGAAGGGACAGACAGTGGACACTGAAAACATGGAACATGTTAATTAGCATGTTCATTAACTAGAAAACAGTAAGTATGTTAACTACGAAGGAAGAGAAAGTGAAGTAGGGAGAAAGGAAATGTTGACAGCGGAGAGGGCAGGAGAATTGCTATTTTACATAGAAGGTCTCTGATAAATCTGCTGAAGAATCATGAAGGAAGTGAGGGGGCAAGTCACTCAGATAGTTGCGAGAAGATTTGACTAAGGCAGAAGGAGCAACGAATGCAAAGACCCTGGGGTGCAGGTGGGGTTGGGCTGATGAAAGAAAAACAGCCATGAAGCCAGAGTGGCTAGAGGGGAGTGATTAAGGACGAGGGTGACGGAGGCAAGATCAGAGAGGTGGCAACTGGGATGGGTCGTGAAGGACAAATCTTATAGACCATTATGAAGCATTTGTCTTTAACTTTGAACAAGTTAGGAAGATTTTGAGCTGAGGAGTGACATGTTACATTGAAAATAGATTTCAGGGGGGACCAGAAGTGGAAGTACCCCTACTACCAATTGGATCTCTCTGAATAAATGAACGAATAAATGAATGAATGAAAGCCAATTAGTAAGCAGACAAAAAAGCATTCATTCTCGTGTGATCCTTAGTGTTTTTCACTCCATTATAGACACCTCTCCACATTTTCAACTACTCATTTTTTTTAGGGTGTGTTTCTACCTGCAATTCAGGGAAGCCTGAGCTTTCTAAGGTCCAGGTCAGTCAGTAATAAGTAGTCTTTAGAACTGGTGTGACAGAAAGTCATGCAAATTCTTTACTCAAAGAAGGGTCTACAGAAGAAACATGTATGTATGTATACAAAGTCTGTATACAACCTAAGCGAATGATGCTTACTTTTCTCTAACAGTTCAAATGCATATTCTGTATGAGGAGCTTTTAGTTGCTGTTGATGCATGGTCATGGCAAATGATCTTTCTGCTCTGAAGATGAAAAAGAAGAGACGTGGGAGAAACCAGAACGCTATAGCCTGAATGCTTGTGTTCTCCCAAAATTTATATATTTAAACCTAATCCCTGATGTGATGATATTTGGGACGTGATTAGGTTATGAGGATAGGGCGCTCGAGAATGAGATTAGTGCCTTTATAAAAGAGACCCACAAAGTTCCTTAGCTCTTTCCAGTATGTAAGATTCCGATGAACCAGGAAGCTGGCTCTCATCAGATACCGAATCTGCCAGGGCCTTGGTTTTGGACTTTCCAGCCTCCAGAATTTTGAGAAATAAATTTCTGTTATTTATAAGCCACCTAGTCTGTTATAGCAGAGCAAATGAACCAAGACACCAGCGTCCACAGTATTTGTTTCTCTGCAAAACTCTGGGCCCAGAATAAAACCTAAATGCTGTTTAAAAGGATATTTAGGGAGATTGATAGATCTCAGTGGCTAGAATGGAGTGCAGTTACTAATTATATTAGGTATAATTAGTAATGTTGTTAGATTTAAACTTAAAAATAATGTTGTTAGATTTAAACTTAAAAAAAAACTTAAAAAAAACAAAAAAAAACTTAAAAGCTAGTGTTTCTGAAGTGTAAAGAGGGTTAACAATTAGTCATATAGATTTTCACTTAAAATAGAGTTCCAAGTTCTAATTATACTTATCACTATTTCAAAAATTTTTATAAAACAGTCTAGTGTTCTATATGCACATTTAATTTTTTCTCTCATCTTTATTTCCACGGCTACCAAGGTTTTCTAAGCTCTAGTCCCTGCAAGTAAAAAATAAAAAGCAATTCTTTCCTCACCTAGGTTTGTCCTTTGTTTATACATCAGATTCAGACCTGGAATTGTATTAGTGACACACTTGAAAACCAGTTTGACTTAGGTGTTTAGTTTTCAGTGTAGACTAATAATCGCCCTTAACTTTTTTTTTGAATCTGAACCCCTTTGTGAAATTGATGAACACTGTAGAGTGTCTATGGGCAAATGTGCATGTACACACACACATTAGATATGAAATATAATTTCAGGGGATCCATAGACTTCCTGAACCCCATCCATGGGACACGTTATAGAGAAGCATGTACATTCAGGTAAAGCCCATTGTCAAGTTGTACTGATATAAGTGTAATCAGGCTCATGTAAATAGAGAGTGGTACATTTTTACCTAAAATTTTTACTTTGCTGTGATTATTTTTTTTGGCTAGTTTTTCCTTACTTAACAAGGGTAACACATAACTTGTCCTCTTACATATCTGCATGTTATGGAAAGGTGGTTTTATTCCAGGTTCTCCAATGCACCATTGTTTCAGTTTCTATGTGGGTGACTCCCACCCAGGAAAGACTAAGACAATAAAGACATGATCTAGACATTTCCTTTTGTGAGATAATACATTTTCTCATTGCTGATGGAGTTGGTTGGGTTTTCTGTAACCTGCAACCAAAAGTGAATCAGAGATTTCTGTATTAGATTAGATTACTGGACCTTTTGGCATATTTTTTTAAAAAAGCAGTGAATTAATATTCCTAATCAAATTAATTCTAGGTATGCCACCTGTTACCATTGACTGGATTTTTTTTTTGTTTTGTTTTAGGATATGGAATGAAATAACTATACGTAAGGTGTCCCCACTGAATTGGATAGAGTTTGGAGAATACAATGGACCAAGCCCCAGACTTACTTGCTCGGATCTGCTCCTTTGAAGTAGGCATTGACTGTTTCTGTAAATGCTGCTGCAACAGGGAGGGTGTCCTGGGCTCCCATGGTTAGGGGGCTGGGTCCCCTGGAAGAACCTGCATGAAATGAAAAATCTTCACTTAATATGGATCGGAGCCATCTTAGTATATGTGGAACTAAAAGCCCATTAAAGGATTAGAGGATGAAATCTAATTACTGAAAAAAAAAAGCCATGTGCTAAGAGCCATAACTGTATATTCAACATAGAGCTCAAGTATTTAAAAGGAAATATTTGGCTGGTTTACAGACAAACACACTCGAAATTAATGCAACGATGTATTTTACTACAGAAAAAAATCCAAGCAGAAGAATAAAGTCATGGGGGGTTTCAATGTTTTACATAAAGCATAAGGCAGTATTTGCATGACAGTTTGTACAGCAGGTAGTTAGTAAGAAAATTATTAGCTTCCTATTTGAGCCTTCACCTTATACAATTGCCCACACACTCAAAACTGTTTGCATTTCTTCATTTTAAAGAGACAAGCAGCCATGGAGCACCAAGTTACACATTGTCCTTCTCTGGGGTGTTTCCATTTCAAAAAGTCCAATTACCCTCAGATCAAGTAGGCTGAAGTGTACATGTCCCCAAACATACACAACCCAAACGTCCACCTTGACTTAGCACAAACACATCAATGCATCAATTCACATTATTAAAAATAACAGTTTACTGACCATCTACTACATACCAGGCACTCTACTGGATACCTGACAAGAATTACCACATTCAAGCCCCACATCAGCCCTGTGGGATAGACATTATTATCCCCATTTTACAGAAAGAAAACTGAAGCTCAAAGAGCTAAGTGACTTGCCCAAGACACAGTTAGTTAAGTGGCAAAACTAAAATTCAAACCTAGGTTTGCCAGCCTATAAGGCTCATGTTTTTCCCTATACTGTTTATACCATATTGTTTGTCTAAATGAAACATTTTCCTGTATGTTTTTGATACAACTTGAGGTTTCCAAAAGGAGCGAAGTTTAGGATTGTTGTCTTCATTAATAATCTTTAGACATGGTACTGAAGAGTCAAGTTTTATAAGGAAAAAGTATTTAATTATGTCACACATTCACTGCTTCTCCTTCTTATCACACAAAACACATTTCCTCTTCTCCACCTCATCACAGACTACGTGTTATGCTTTTTATCTTTTACCTTTAGTAACTCTCATACTCCTCTCTGATTACGAAAAGATCTACCTTTGTATATTTCCCTCCTCAATAAAGTTTTCCTTGATAATTCTAGTTCATCCTAGTGTCTACATTTTCTATCTTCCCTTGTCTTTCAATATCTTGGATGTAGTAATGGATCACCAACAGACATTGGCTTATTATCTGCTATGTATCAGGCATTATGGTAGGTGCTGGGGATTCAGAGATAATTAAACATAATCCTTGTCCTCAAGAAATAGGTTTTTGTTGTTTACGAGCCACGCCTCGAGTGGTATTTTGTTACAGCAGTCAGAATGGACTGAGGCACGCAGTCTGGCCCAGATCTATCCTTCCTCACCTCTTCCCTCTCTTTCCAACAACGCTATACCCTAGCTGTGTTCACCTCTGGGCACTACAGTCCTTACTGTGGGTTTAATCAATAATGCCAGAGAAGGAAAGAACATCAAGATTTTACAAAGAACCCCTTTACCTTAAAGGATCCACAGTTTACAATTCTAATTTCTTCACATCCCTATACATTGCAATTAATATGCCATCTTCTATTTCACTTTTTTCATTTATTACACAATTTTCCTTATTGCTCTCTGGTCTACATATCATTTCCATGAGTATATATTATTCTACAAAAATTCTCCAAATATTGGGTCATTTCTAGGTAGAAATTATTCTAAATCCATCTTTGTATAAATTGGTCTTTTTCTTTTAATTATTTTTTTTAAGATATAGTTTTATTACTACAAAGTGGGATGACCCAACCATAAGGCAGATAAATTTTTGATTGCTAAGAATGCCAGATTATTTTATCTTATTTTTAAAAATAAATTTATTTTATTTATTTATTTATTTTTGGCTGTGTTGGGTCTTCGTTGTTGCACGCGGGCTTTCTCTAGTTGCGGTGAGCAGGGCTATTTCTTTGTTGCGGTGCGCGGGCTTCTCATTGCAGTGGCTTCTCTTGTTGCGGAGCACGGGCTGTAGAGCGCAGGCTCCGTAGTTGTGGCACATGGGCTTAGTTGCTCCGTGGCATGTGGGATCTTCCTGGACCAGGGATTGAACCTGTGTCCCCTGCCTTGGCAGGCAGACTCTTAACCACCACGCCACCAGGGAAGTCCCCCAGATTATTTTACATAAAGATTACACTCAGTGAAAATGCTATTAGTAATAAATGAATGCTTCTGTTCCCCTGCAGTACCTTAGAGAGTCTTTGTTACTATGATTATTGGAAAACTGGGCTAAAACCAGGAGAGTGTCTAAGATGCTGAGAAATTCAAACCTTATGGCCTAAGGTGACTAAGAGGGGCCTCAAAACTATTTTCAAATATCTGAGATAATATTACCAGACAGTGACTCTAGGGACCAGAATTCATGGCCATGGATCCGCAAGTTAATAGCTTTGTGACCTCGGGCAAATGAATTATCTTTAGGTTTTCTCAACCATAAAATGAAGGCAATAGATCACATCATCCCTGTGTGTTAGGATTCTATGGTTTTAAGTTGTTTATAGGAATTTAAGGAGTTTTAAACAGTAGGAACAATTTTCTCACACAGAAATAAGCTGCTTTGAAAACCGTATCCCTTCACTGGTGGTTTTAGTGAACCTGCCAAATATTTACTGGGTCTCTACTATGTGTAAGATAGTGGTGGGAACGCAGATATGTAAACTTTCAGGAAATAAGATACAAGCATATAGGAAACCCAGTAACAATATCATAAACAAACAAGAGCTTAAGACAATAGCTCAAGTGACAGCACTACGAGGTTTTTTCACTACAAGATTAATTGTCCAATGAGCAGAACAGGAAATTCTGCTCCTTGATTTAATACAAAGAACCTCAGACTCTGGTGTCACATAGACTTGTGTGTGAATCCCAATGCCTCCACTTACAATCTGCTGTGACCAGGAGCAAGCTATTTAATCTGTCTGTGACTCAGTTTCATCTTTAAAATAAAATATCAATAATATCTATGTTAAAGGTTTGTGGTGGACATCAAATGGGATATCCTTAGCGTGGTATATACTTGAAAAAACATCTTCTTGTTTTTGTTGCTGTTATTTTGTCAGGGTGAGTTTTACTAAGGTTGTTGAATTAGAGTTGGTTCTATGAATTTGAATAGTTATTGAGGTAGAGAATGAAGGGAGGTACCACAAATGGTACTCCTCACTGAGCAAGGACTAGGCCAACATTTTCAGGTTCCTTCCAACTCCAAATTTCTTTTATCATAAGAGCAATGAATTCTGTCGTGCATGTTTAATTTTTTGTGTATTACGTGGGTGGCTCTCATATCTATTCAAGTTGCCTGATAGAATGCTTGGACTCGTAGGAGATGAAAGTTGGTTGAATGCATATTTGTCTGTTGATTCATTCGAATGTGAGTTCCTGCAATAAGTAGGCATTGTGCTAGTTGCTGAGGGATTCACAGAAATGTATGAGATGTACCCCTCCCTTCATGGAGCTTATAGTGTAAAAGGGGACTATAATATTAAATACAAATGAAAGACAAAGCACTACATGAAGGTAGATAATATTGATAGTTAAGTATTATAATTATTATATTATTATTAATGATTATTTTTAAAGAATTCAATGTCAAAATAGTAATTATTATGTCTGTCCTACAATAAAATAAAAGATCAGACACTAATATGGCTTTTTGTTCTTTATACATTGAGGGGATAAACAGGTTCAGTATAATTATCTCTATTGCACTAGCCCAAGTTCACTCTGCTAGTAAGTGGTAAAGATGAAATTCAATCCTAGGTCTCCTAGTGCTAACAAAAACAGTAGTAGCAACAACGAAAACTTTGTACCTCTTATCGCATACTAAGAACTATTCCTGTATTACCTCTTAATCCTGATAATACCCCTATTAGGGAACTACCATTGTTATCCCTGTTTTCCAGAGGAGAAAACTGAGGTTACAAATCATTCAGTAGCCTTGCCCACAGTCACCCAGTTAGTAAGCAGTAAGCACAGCATTGGGATGCAAACCTAGTACTTCCTGACTCTGGATCCTGAAGTCTTACCTACACTGCTCATGGAACATGTAAGTCAGAACAAAATTATGTTAGACATCTGAGGGTGCATATGTGGTCCCCCAAGGAGGACAAGTTGCTGCCATTACCTTGTCGAGTTCTGACAAAATAGCAATTCCAGGGTCCTGGAAAGCAATTGCCATGCACACTTAGGGAGTTCTGAGAAATGGAAAAAGGCACACAGACTCACCATCATGTGATGAAATTTTCTGAAAGGCAGTTTTCTGTGACTCTCATTACCAAGCAAGGTTACACACACACACACACACACACACACACACACACACACACACACACTAAGGCTAAAGAAAAATTAGTATGACATCTTTAAAAGAAGAGGTCATCCTACTATATAGCACAGGGAACTATACTCAGTATTTTGTAATAACCTATAAGAGAAAAGAATCTGAGAAAGAATATATACATATATATATATATACATATATATATGTAAAACTGAATCACTGTGCTGTACACCTGAAATGAACACAGCATTGTAAATCAACTAAAAGAAATCAATAAAAAAAGAAAAAGATAAGGTTGTTAGTTTGTGAAAGCATTTCCTGAGTAGTCTACTGAAATATGAATGTGAGTATGGAGTAGGGGCTGTATATGTAAAAATACGAAAGGAGAAAGGGAAAAGGGAGAGTGATTTTAGAAGAGAAAGGGAAAGATACAAATAAAAAAGAGGGAGAAAAGGAAGTGAAATACCCAGGTACAGAACTTGAGTAAGAGTACAAGGTTTACTTGATAAATAAATGGCTGTTCGAGTCCCGGGTTCCACAGACACGCCTGGTACTACACCACTGCCAGTCTTTTGTGTGGAGGGGAAGTGTGTCCTCACGGTGTGCAAGCCTGTCCGGTCCCCCTGCCCCCCTGTTCGGTACAATTTACTCCATTTTCTGTATAATGTTTTCCACTTTGCAAAGTTGAAATTTGGAACTTTTTTCATATCAAACCAGCTCATGAAGAAGACTTCTTTTGAGTTGTTTTAAATATAATATGAATTTATGTCAGAGTAGTGCTTTCCTCAGGGGTGTTTGTAGCGTTTGTCACTATAGGCTTAATAAATGGTAAAAGCTGTTATTTATTGTGTCCTAACTCTGTGTGATGCTTTATATGCATTACCTCCTTTAATTCACACAAACACCTCACCAAGTAGGTGCTATTTTTAACAACCTTTTCTTACAGATGAGAAAACTTTGGAGGCGTAAGTAGGTCAAACTCAGAGAGCAAGTGATCTATGCTTTTAGTTATTATGCTTTGCTGTTACAGTAAAGAATCTAGAACTTCTTCAGAGGCTGTGGGCTTCAGTAGTGACTGTGCTTCTTAGTTAACATCTGCCCTTGGGCAGGTCACTGATTCTAGCTGCATCCCTATTAAATTGCGACAGCAATGTCAGTGCCGCCAACTTTATCTGACTGTAAAGAGGATTTGCACTTACAAATGTCAGGAGTCAAAAGAGCTGCAAATTTTACTCTCTTTTCACCTGGGTTCGGAAACAGTCACTCTGAAAGTACAACATGAAGCATGGACAGCAGGAGAGGGCAGACTTGTTTGTTTAGAAGACCATTACCAGCCTTGCAGCCTACCAACCCGAACAACTCCTGCTCCACCAGGCCCGCTGTACACGCAGGGCAAATGACCCTTATGTCCAGGAGTGAGAATGCAGGAGACAGAACCAACAGATGGAAGAAACAGACAGCATCAGAATGCATGAAAGAAGAGAGGAGAAATTCCAGGAGTTGTATGAAGAGAGTGGGAACTGGATTAGCTTTTTCTAAAACAAAGCAAATCATATTAGTAGAATTAGTAAAAAAAAAAAAATATATATATAGTCAATTCAACTATAATTTATAGAGTATATTCTGTATAATGTGATAAAGACAAAAATGTTGGAATCAGATTGAATTAAATTTGAATCCTGACTTTATCACTTATTGTGCTACCTTGGGAAAGTTACTTAACCTCTCTCATGTCCACCTTCATCATTTTTTAAAATGGAGATAGTACCTTCTACAGATACTGTGAAGATTACATATGATGATATAGAATGTCTTTGTTATCTGAGGATAGTCAGTATCAGAAAAAAAGTCACTTAGAAATGAATGCATTTACACGGTTTCCAAAATTTCATAGGATATAGTAATAAAAGGGCTTGACTTGCACTCTAAATTGTCATAAACTAAATTTGTGAAAACAATCTTTTATTAACACACTGCAATCAAATAATCAATGAGTTCTTAGAATGAACAAAAATGATTTGTGTTGATTTTTTGTGTTGATTTTTTGTGTTGATTTTTCCTCAATCAAAATTGAGGAAAGGCATATTTTTCTGATAAATTGTATTATAGCTTCATATAACAATCTAGTTTCAGATTTGGTTTTCTTTCATGATTATAAAGTGATCCTATATTGCAGGGTTACTTGAGAGTTTTATACATTTTCCTAAGGGTCTCTCAATTTCTTGATTTTCTTTTGAAGTGGCTATGATGTAAGCTTCCTTTATTTCTTCTTTTTCAATCATTGATAGTATTATTTCTGCTAAACCCTCAATTGATGATGACTTTGAATATGACCTAAGGAGCTTTACACCATCACTTTCCTTGGCTTCATGGAATCCTGTATCCTTTCTAAGATTGGCAATTTCATTTTGCAATAAATGTGCACTGCACCTGCATTGCATGTCCATTGTTTGTTTCAGACATTTATGGAAAAACTGACTACATCTGCATATTATGTGATGAACGGTGATAGATGCTAGGGTTAATTTGGTAAACTGATTTTAGAATGGGGACTAATGTTCTAGATTAATACTTTCATGTCGAGTTGGTCTTACTTTCCTACTAAATCCAGTAACTGCAAAGACACCCGTAAGGACACTAAAGTAAGGAGTTTCGCCAGTATATGTAAATCTGAGTGCCTGAGCATAGTAAATACTCAATAAGTAATAGCCATTATCATTAACAGAGAAGGAGAATTTGCTGGGCAGTCACAATATGTAATATATTGTTTCAGGCTGCCCTCAACACCATATGCATTTAGCATACAAAGTAAGATAAAGAGACGATTAGAAGCTTTTCTTAGCCCAGTAGAAAGAATTTTATCGTGAGAGCTTAACTTGAGAAGGTGAGTTGTACTTTTGTGACCTTGTGAATCTTAGTTAGCTGAAGTGATGGTTAATAAAGTAATGTTACTTTTTTAAAAATCACGGCAACTTTGTTTAAAAATTTTTAGGATAGGTTTGTAAGAAAAGGAGTCAAAGGAAAGTTATTACATATAAAATTTTCTATTTTTTTTTCTCTGCATCTTGGAATGTTACAACTTTACATAAACTAGTTGACTTAAATTATTTGAAATTTATCTTATATGTGTATGTTGTATGTGTGTGTATATGCTGCATATAAAAGTGTACATGTAAAATATTTTGTGTATTTTGGTATATTTTTGTCTCTTTTAGAATTCTAGGTCTAAAAATTCTATATCTAATGAATGCTGTAGGTTAATTTCATAAATAATAATGCTGTGATGATAGCTAAACTGAACATATACTTTTTGTATCCCAGGACTATTCTAAAAGTTTCACATGCATTACCTTACTGAATCCTCACATTTAAAAAAATATTATTATTACTATTTTGCAGATGACAAAACTGAGGCTTAAGAAAGTCTGAAAGATTCCCTAAGTGCTAGTTTGGTTCCTCACATCCTGAAGTAAGTGCCATCAATTGACTTGCTAAGTGCCAAGTGCCAGTACAGAGGAAAAACGACAAACCTCAAATGAGGAGTCACCAACATTACTGGGTACTTGCTATGGGCTACACTCTCTCGTTTATGCTTCACACATACTGCATCATTTAATTATCACCACAGTCCTGTGCCCACATGGGCACTACTACATATTACAGATCAAGAAACTGAGTCTGAAAGAAGATAGTCTTTGGCTCACATTCTCACCGTAAGCAGTGGAGTTAGTTAGGATTCAAATGAAGGTCCACTTAACTCCACGCTCCTTCCACATAAGGAGCCCCATAGGCTTGTCTCGACTCACAGTGGCTTTGGGTGAATTATACTTGTTACATGCTTTTCAGTGTGCAAGGCATATACCTTCAGGAAAATGAGGAAGGCATACTTAAAGTCAGTTATCATAGAGAAGAATTAAGGACACTGAATTTCTGGGTATGTAAATAGGATTAGAGTTGTTTTCAGTCTTCCTCTTCAAAAGTCCCTGCTCACCTGCCTTGGAGAGATATACATATATGTAAAATATATACATATATACATATATAGATATATAAAAATATATTTTATGTGTAAAATGTATATATACACATATAATATATATATTTCATGTGCAGATAATTGTTGCTTTTCAAATTCCACTTAGTCCATAAACGTGATTGGTCAACGTTTTTGTTGTATTTTATAGAGAATTTTCTTCAAACTGGATCTTTGCTTACAGTTCTCAAACCATCATCCAACATTAATTAATGCCGTATTTAATTAACTTCCTAAAACAATATGGTTGACTCAGAAAATGGGAAAATTATGTTTCCTTTTCATCATCAAAGTCACATCAAGCATATTCAACACAAGGACTATTATTAGACATGGACATAAGGCAGGAGACAAAGCCATAATGAAAACGTCTTCAGTATGAGGACTCACATGACCAAAACCTATACAACTTCATACAGACAATACTGAGAGTGATTAAGCATCTGAAGCTAAGCCAGCCAGAGCGTGGTATGACAAAGGATGTGGAGAAGACATGAAGAGCTACTCTATGTAGAACACTTATACGGGATGGCCATTGTGCCGAATACTTTACATGCATTATGTCTTCTACTTTCCAAACATCTCTTTGAGGTACATATCATACCATTATTAGGCATGTGTTACCTTCGAGGAGATTGAAGCTTAGTGAGATTAAATAATTTGCTCAAGGTAACTTGCTCTATAGTAAGTAGAAAGGTGCTGTGACTGAAACCAGATCTAACTTCAATTGTATTTTCAGTGTTGGCCTGTTCATGTTAGAAAGCTTTGCTCCAAGATCCAGCTGGATGCATAGTATGCATTCTCAAGGGGGCAGCTTCTCCCCAAAAGGGGTAGAAATTGGTTCTTAGGGGAAGGTGAAGGAAATCTTTACCTTTTTATGTATGAAGCACACAGATATTCATACAGTACATAACCAGGTGTACAGTACATCTGTGATATTAAAATTGTACTGGGGAGCAATGAGGGGGAAACAAAGGTCTAAAAAGACTCTGTGGGTAAGGGAAGGGGGATAATGAAAAAACAGTTTGAGAAGATCTGGTTTACAGCTTAAAAGGGTCATTGGTTGTGAATGTCCTTTACACCTCATCAACTCTCTTGGGAAAAACTTTACGGGACTGGTTTCGCTAAAGGATAATAATGGTTTATTTCTTTCTTCAAACTTACAGAGTGAATAATATCTATGGGGCTGAAATTATGGGTGGGCTAATCAAGATCATTGGGAAAATATCCAGTAAGGACCCCACAGAGGAACCATAAATGGCTAAAAAGTTTGAAAACAAGTTCAGCCTCACTAGTAATCAAAGAAATACAACAGGAAGAGAGAAATAATTTTTTATCTTTTCAGATTAGAAAAGATCTGAAAAGAACAATACTTCATGCGTGTGAGAATATAATGAACTAGGCACTGTAATATAATGTTGATGGAAGTAAAATTTGGTATAACCTTTCTAGAAACCTGCTTGGCAATGTGTGTCATGAGCCTTTAAAGGTGTCGTAAATTTAGCCCATAATTCCAATTTTAAGGATCTATTCTAAGAAAACGTCTTAAGGCCAAAGAATTATGTGCAAAGATGTTCATGGCATGTGGGAGAACTTGAAGCAATTTAAATGCCTAATAACTGAAGTGAAATAAATCACAATTCATGACAGAATAAAATGCTATGCAGATATTAAAAGGTTTTCAGTAATTAAAAATAGAGCTAAAAACAATCACGTATCACATTTTACCTATTAGATTGGAAAAGATCAGAAATACTGACATAACTCAGTGTTGCTAAGTGCATGGAAAAAATGTTAATCATAATGCTGGTATAAATTTTTGGATGGACATTTGGCAATATGTAGTATTATTTTAGATGTGCATACCCTTTAACACAGTGATTTCAGTTTTAGCAGTTTATCTTTTGGAAAAATTCACACAAGTACGTGAGGACATAGGTTTAAGGCTGCTCACTGCACCATTTTACACAATAGCAAGAAAAAGAAAAGAAAGAGCCAACCTAAATATCCATTAATAAAAGAAAGGTACATGCATACAGTATAATACTATGGAAACATTAACATGATTATATAGATGTATATGTATATAATGCACACACATATATATATCCCAAACACTCCATATCATAAATTTAAATGACTACTATTGAATGCAGATTATAGAGGAGAGTCTATCTTCTATTTGCATAAAACCGTACATACTTCCTTGATTGTTAAGAAACATACTTTTGAAAACATGAAAATATTAAAATTTCTGAAATTGAGATGCATCTTGTAATCAATGTCAAAAGAAAACTGGCAGCTGCTAACAGAACATGTTCCAGAGTTGTCTTTGCTTGTACTTGTGGGAATGTAACCTTGATTAGAAGTGATCAGCTCATCTCGAGGTCCCCTCAGTTGAGTTATTTGAATTGACAGCCTCTCATGTGATTAAATTTGGACCCTTATTTTCCCTTAAGAATTGTTTTTAAAGATTCCATCTGATGCAGTAATAAAGTGAGAAGTTATTTGTACACAGAAGATAAACTGTCACACACCAAGCTATGCAACGGCAGGCAGGAGAAACTGCCAGATGCTTTGAAAAGTAAACCATGGAATTTCGAAAGGTGGGACAAGTAGGTTATGACTGAATTATGCATCATGAAAGAATATATAACTCAGGTGCTAAAACTGTATCTGTCAACAACTTCTGGCTGACTTTCAAGAAAGTTACCTTTTGGCAATTTATAAATAAACTTAGGAAGATGAATGCAGATAAAACCTTGGAAGTTTTGAAGTGCCCCCAAATGAAACCATAAACATCAAAGAGAATAAAAAGATCCAGATTATGAACATGCTGTATAAAAAGCATCAAGTCACTGTGATATTAAATATAACTGCTGATGGCCAGAGTGACTTAGGTGTATCTTTAATTCTGAAATTGAAATAAGTTTAGATTCAACTTCTGATGGTTATACTGAAGATAGTGGCTTGCAATTTGTCTGTTATTGTTAGTTAGGAAAAAAATGCCTTTATACTTTTAATGAAACTTATTTTGCACCTGAAGTGTTGTTAAACCAATGGAGTACATCCCAATGGATGGCTTTTTGGAATCAAGTAAATGCAGCACGTGTGCACACACACACACACACACACACACACGTGTGATTTCAGCATTGTATTTACTCTTTTATTTTTCAGTTCCAGGATCTTTTTTCTTTAACTTTATTGAGGTACAATTGAGAAATAAAATTGTAAGATATATAATGTGTACGTATGATGATTTGATCTACATTTACATTATGGAGGATTCCTCCCATCTAGTTAATTCACACGTCCATCACCTCACATATTTTTCTCCCTTTCTTCCTTCCCTTCCTTTCCTTCTTTATTTCTTTTGTGAGAACATTTAAGTTCTACTCTCTTAGCAAATTTCACTTGTATCAATACAATACAGTGTCATCAACTATAGTCACTACGTTATACATTAGAGCCTCAGACCTTATTCATCTTATAGTTGAAAATTTGTACCCTTTTACCAGCCTCTCCATATTTCCCCCACATCCAGGCCCTGGCAACCACTTTTCTACTCTCTGTTTCTATGAGTCTGACTTTCTCTTTTCTAGATTCCACATATAAGTGATACCATGTAGTATTTGTCTTCCTCAAGATCCATCCACGTTGTTGCAAGTAGCAGGATTTCCTTCTTTCTCTGTATTTACTCTTTTATCTATACTTCTCCATATTGTTTGAAGTTTTAAAAAGTAATGTGCTTACATCAATTTCACAATCAGAATAAAACACTGAGCTATTTTCAAATACAGTTTAATGGCATGGGGGACATTATCATATGTTAAAGTAAGAGAATGCATACTTATATACTGTATGAAAATATAAACTACACAAACACACATGAGTCACCTACACAAGAAAAACCTTAGAAATAAATTACACCAGAACAGTGGTTATCTATGGTTATTAGATTATAGGTTATTTCATTTTTTATAGCTTTCTGTTTTTCTAAATTTTATATAATGAGCATGATTAGGGATAGTGTGGCAAAAAATATTATAAATAGAAGATGTGGTACAAATATACAATGGAGTATTACTCAGCCATTAAAAAGCATGAAATAATGCCATTTGCAGCAATATGGATGGACTTGGAGATTATCATGCTCAGTGAAGTAAGTCAGACAGAAAGATGAATATCATTTGATATCGCTTATATGCAGAATCTAAAAAAAATGGTACAAATGAACTTACTTACAAAACAGAAACAGATTTATAGGCTTAGGTAACGAACTTATGGTTACGGGGAGGGGAAGTGGGGGAGGGATAGATTGGGAGTTTGGGATTGACATGTACACACTGCTATGTCTAAAATAGATAACCAACAAGGACCTACTGTATAGCACTGGGAACTTTACTCAATACTCTGTAATAACCTATGGGAAAAGAATTTGAAAAAGAATAGATACATGTACATGTATTGATATAAGTGAATCACTTTGCTGTACACATGAAACTAACACAACATTGTTAATCAACTATACTCCAATATAACATAAAAATTTAAAAAGAAAGAAATTGAGAGTTATACTAGGATCTTAAATAACTCTGAAGTTTCTACATTTCTCCTTTATTTCTTGAATGGTTTCTGTTCTTACAGTCAAAAAGTAGATGCTGGTAATTTTGAATTTTATGATATTTGATATTTATGAATGGAGAGGCATAAAGAATGCTGTCAGTCCTAGTCTGACTGCCTGAAAGCCTGCTATTTGAGCCACCAGTTTCCTGGGGAATGGGCTGTGAGCAGAGTCCAAAAAAGGCAAAATCTAGGAAAGGAGTAATCAACATTAAGTAACTCATTCTTCCCCTTCCTGGACTCACCCGTTACAATGATGACTGCAACTCCGGAAAGTCACCAAAACATCTTTGAAAAATTAACCTCACCCTTGCTCCTTTGTGATACTTCTCCAGAAAAACCTTTCATGTTTCTCAAAGGCATAGTTCAATGAGCCTCTAAATCAAATCTTGAAGCAATGTTGCAGTTACTCTGAATATAAGACTGAGCAACACAATTGTAAGTCGCACACACTGTCTGTGTGAATATGTGCCAGCAGGAAAAGAAGCCCCAAGGCCATATTTACTAATATCCTGGTGACTCAGTACAGCAGAGCCAGCAGAAAAGGAACACGTCCATGAAAATTCCTGTCTGCTGAAATTCTACACTCTAGCAGAGATTATTGCCACATACATGTTGCAAAATAGTTGAAGATACAAAAGGGTTAAAATCTTAAGGGCAATGACTTATCTTAATGCCTTATTTTGATGACCCCAAATCAATCTCTGATTTAATAAATAAAGCAATGAATCTAAAATTCTTAGCACATATTAAGTATTCATTAATGTTAATTATTTTAAGAAATGATTATATTTGTATAGTACTTTATAGTTTACAAAGGCCTTTCACAAGTAATTGATTAAAGTCTATTAGGAGTATGTTTGATATTGATGAAATATATACATTCCACATACATAAAAGGGCTTAGAAATGGGAGATTCTCCCGAGTCTTGACATCACCTCTTTGAATCCCTTTTTCATTCACTGTGTCAGCTCTCCTCTCTCTAGTGGGTAATCAAAGGTCCTTTTCTCTGTCTGGGGGAGTCAGAGTCAGGAGTACAATGTATGGGCTGTCTCCATCTGTGGACAGCTCTTCTTAGAAGACACATAATAAAAAACTATTGTACAAACTAGTATGTGTAAAATAAGTTACAGGGATATATTGTACAACACAAGGAATATAGCTAACATTTTATAATAACTTGAAATGGAGTATAACCTTTAGAAATTGTGAATGACTATATTTCACACCTGTAACATATAATATTGTACATCAGCCACACTTTAGTTTAAAAAAAGCTATGCATGATGAAGGCTCACAACTATGCAAAGGTAAAATAGATCCTTCTGGTGATTCTCAGCTTCTCCACTCTTTTCTCAGGAAGTTTGAAGTTACTTGTCAAATTTGCTGAAATACCTTGATTTACAAATTCCTTAGTAAAAGAAATGGTAACAGATTTTCTTCCAACATCTCCCATCAGCATGAACACAGCATCCCGAGGAGTGTATCACCAGGCAGATCATTAGCCTCAGCGAGGCAGCTTTAATGATTGGCTCTGGTGGAGGCTGGTGGTAGGAGGTGAGTGTACAGCAGGAGGACGCATCCTGCTTCCACGGGATTCTCCTGCTCCATAAGCAGCCAGAAAAGAGGGCCCATTGTCCCTGCTGACAAAGAGCAGGGGGCCATGTAGCAGCTCACGGCAGACTGAGTTGCCAGATGCTTTATGTGGAAGACTAGAATGCAGCAACCTGACCTTCTTCAAAGCAGGCGATAACTAAACAAAGCAGTCCAGGGATATGGGAAGGTGGACAACAGTGGTAATAGCTAATCATTATTGAGCACTTTGCATGCACTGACCTCGTACTTGACTATTTAATCTTTACTACAACCACTACAATACTATGAAATAGGTTACTATTTCCCAGTAATACCATAACTATTCCAATTTCCAGAGAAGAAAACCAAGACTTAGGTTAAGTAGCTTCCCTAAAGTCACATCATGCTTAGACTATAATTTAGACCCCGAAGGCTAGTTCCAAAGCCAATGCACGCGCATACATACACACACACACACACACACACACACACACACACACTTTCTCCCTGTCTCTAAATATATATATATTCCATGTATTTTTCTCTATCTCTATGGATATATGTGTGAGTACATGCATGTGTGTACACTGAAAGTAAACTAATATAAATTAAATGGGGACTTTGTCTATTTCTAATATCTAGGATAATACCCAATATGCCTTTAGATTAACATTTATACATTATGTAAGATTTTTATTAGAATTCTAACTCAGCAAAACATTTTATCTTTCTTTAAAGCGGACTCTGTGTAGACTTAAAAGTCATGCCTGTCTCTTCTTCTGGAAGCTCTCCCTAACTTCTAGGCCAGGTTGTCTTTCTGCTGGGTGCCTCCCCAAACATCCTATCTCCTGAATTATAACAATCTCTGCATGTTACTGTAACAACTTGTTTAATGTCTTTTCTATGCTCCATGAAGGTAGAAACATGCTTTTCTTGTTCCCGACTGTAACCCCAGTATCGTTCATAGTGCTGAGCACATAGTAGAGGCTCAGTAATTACTTGCTGACTGAATGAATACAGCCACAACAATATTTGTCCTTATAGCAATATTATCAAGGTCGTGTTCTACCAATTTGTTCATTGTTTTCCCTATCAGATACCTACCTATTGTAGAATTAGTAAACATGGTAAACCTTAGCATTTTAATCAATTTTGTGCACATACATACAAACATATGTAGACAGTCCTAATTCCTGCTAGAGAATATTAACTGCAAGCATGTCTAGACACATTGCCGCTACCATGAGGAGGAATTTAGAAACTCTGTAATGTCATAAGAAGCAACTAATTGCTCCTTTTGAACATGACTTATATAAGTTTACCGTGGGGATAGGCAGGGAACTTTAAAATTTATTGCAAGAGCTCCTATTTCATGGAAAAAGAAAAATGAAGTGCCCTATTAAAACAAATAATTTTCTTTCTATTTATAAGCCAAAAAATACAAAATTTATTACTCAATTATTTGTAAGGTTTATACAAGTCATTAAGTTTTTGTTTGATGTACTCAACAAATATTAAAGATTCCTTCAGTCTCAAATGATGGTCAGTTTTGAGCGTTCACGTCTGTGGGTCAGAAGGAAGAGATAGAAGCTTACAAGACAGATGAGAAGGACACACGCCCAAGAGAGGATGAAAGGCGTGGACAGGCAGCGGTCAGGGAAAAGAGGCAGGATGTCACCTCTACGCTAACTTGTATTTGCAATAATGGCCTTCTAGAAGCTGGTATCCTCCTTCTAGGCTTGGTGTCTGCAATTTTCCTATCTGTTACTTAGGTGAACGGTCATACTCAGAGTGCAGCCGGGTGAGCCGGTTAGGCGCTCTCCCCCGAACACGAGTGACCGAGAGACAACAGATGAGCAAAAGATCTAGGCACTTAGTATATACCACAAAAACCTGTCCATTAAATATCCTGCATTCAAAATTAACCATTAATACTGTGTGGTTATTTAAAGAAAAGATACAATGGAGCAAGTTCCAGGCTACAATGCATTCCTTTTCCCATATGGTTCCTGATACAGGCTTGCCCCAAGGCTAAACCCTTACCTCCCTGGATTCAGTCCTCACGTCTAAGCAAATAACTCCCACATTTCCACAGTCTGTTTACTCCTGGACTCATACTATATAGATGGTGTGCAGGACTTCAAAGCTGAGACGTCTCCAAAGAAACTCATTTTTTCTGACCAAATCTAGTGCTCTTGGAGTCTCCTTTCTTCTGGTTTACAACAGTACCCTTCTCCCTGTGTCTCAGAATAGAAGTGTTCACTTATTTTCCACAACCTACTAGATGTCAGATGTTTCTACCCCAATGGTGATTTCCAAAGCTCTCCGTGAAAACGGTACCGTCGGTTCTTTCCTACTTCTCCTGAACTGCTTCAGTAAATCCCCAAATTTCTCTGTGCCTCTAATCCTAAAAGTCAAAGATGATCCTACCAATTTCTTTCTCCAAAATTTCTCAAAGTTCCACCTTGCATAAAGATTGTAATCAAATTCCTTCTCTCAGTATTGAAAGCCTTTTGGAATATGATCTCTACTTACTTTTCAAGATCATTTCTTAAAACATTCCTGGCCTCTCCCAGTGTTTACTGAATATAATGTGGATATCATTCCTGGGTATGACGTGGATATCACTCACCCTAACGCCTTTGCTCAAGTCATTCTTCAAACTGGAACAATCTTAGGTGTCTGAAGTCCTCCTTGTACCTTACTGTCAGTCAGGTCAAAGTCCCTGTGTCTCTAAAAAGCTTTCCCAGATTCCTCCCAGTTAAAAAAAATCTATCCATTACTCATACATTTCCAGCGTGTTTTTAAAATTCTATTATGACATTCACTACAGTGTGCCTTTTATAGAAAATCCTAACTCTTCTATTTCTTGTGAATTCCTACAAGGCAGAAGCCATATTGTTTTACCTCCATAACTCCTTCACAGGGGAGTGTGATAGCTCTCTAATAGCTAAGAGCAGCTCAGGGAATGCTTGTTAACCACTGAAAGAAGAAATACAAGAATGAACAGTCTTTAGCTTTTCTATTCTATTCATTACTAACCCTAGTTCCCTTTTCCTGATCTAGGGAACTATTTAACTTATGCTTCAGGTTTTGAAATTGTCTACACATAACAACTCTTCTTTGTGGGGCTTAAGGCTTTGTGCTGTTCTTATTTGTTCTTCATTTGGTAACCTCAATCAGATGAGAAACACTACGATTTAATCTACTTTTGCACCCAGACAAGTGTGACTGAAACTCAGGGTTCATTTCCTTTGTTGGGGAATAAAAGACTTCAATCTTGAGCAAAGCAAAGGCTGTCCAACATTTACATATTTTAAAATTATCGAATTATCTTCATTTTCTTTTGCATGAGGGACACATTCAGAAACAACTGTGTATTTTGGACCATATTAGAAGAAAATACACCATCAGTGAGTCTGATGGGGATACGAAAGGAAGCTCCTGGCCTTAGTCACTACCAGAGACCCAAGAGGTCACTTTAGAGACCAGGAAAATACCAGAAATAAACAAATGCATCTTAGCTACAGAACCTTCTTGGCCCCTTCCCTTAATTCTCCTCATTCAGTTTGAATGAAAATTCAAAGTATGAAAAATAAAAACATTTCAGAGCTACGAGTAATAAAAAGACATGGAGGAATCTTAAATTCATATTATTAAGTGAAAGAAGCCAATCTGAAAAAGGCTACACCTTGTATAATTCCAACTATATGAGATTCTGGAGAAAGAAAAACTAGGGAACCAGTAAAAAGATCAGTGCTTGCCAGTGGTTGGGGAACTGGGAAAGAATGAATAAGCAGAGCACAGAGGACTAGGGCAGTGAAAAAACTATGTAGGATATCATAATTACAGACACATGTCATTACACATTTGTCCAAACCAATAGAATATAAAACACCAAGAGTGAACCCTAATGTAAACTATGGACTTTAGGTGACTACCCTGTGTCAATGTAGGTTCATCAATTGTAACAAATGTCCCACTCGGATGAGGAAGATTGTGCATGTGTGAGGGCAGGGGGTGAATGGAAAATCTCTGTACCTTCCCCTCAATTTTACTTTGAACCTAAAACTGCTCTAAAACATAAAGTCTATAAAAAACCAAAACCAAACCAAAAAGCCTTTCATATCGTGTAGTATGTTAGTAAACCAAACACACACACACACACACACACACACACACACACACACACACACACACACACAAACTATCTTAACTTGATTTTCCTAATTATCCTACCAGGTGGGTATTATACCTTCCACTTTAAAAATTACAAAACAGAAAACTCAGACATTAAATTCTCAAGATCACATAGTGAGTGGCACAGCGAAGATCTGAATATTATAGTGGTTAGGAGCATTTATAACATAACACTAACTCCCTCTGAACCGATTTACACACTGACTAGCTGTGTTATTTTGGGGAAGTAACCTGAATTCTCAGTGCCTCTGTTTACTCATCTGTAAAGTGTGAATAACGATAGTGCCCACTTCACACAGTTGCTGTGTAGAGTACACGAGTTTGTGGCCAGGGAGTAATTAGCAGAAGATGAGAGCCATGGTAAGGGTTTATTGGTGATATTGCATCAGCAGTATTGGTATAAGCAGCAGTACTCTGGATATGCTGAATCCAAATAAAATCAACTTTTCACTAAAGGGTACCCTTTGCTTGGTGACTTGGGATAGAAACTGCCACCTACTCTTAAGCTTTCCCACAAGTATTTAATTGTATAGAATTCTGATATGAATTCTGTACATTCACATCATCCCTAGCAACCCATTCATAATTTGGCCTGGACATCAGGGCTAAAACAGGGAGCACTTTGCTGACTACGATGTTAAGAAACACATATTAGGTCTTTGTCCCAGTTCCTGGCACAGAGCTCCTCAAACCCTTGTGATTGCTTGAGCGAGAGGGTTAGTGGGGGCTTTGGGGTTATTCATAAAAAGTCTCTTTTAACCATACTTGAGTCCATACTAAGGAGGTGACTCTTGGAGGATGGGGGCTGGTTGGTTAAAGGGTTGAACTTTCTGTTCCATCTCCCAACCTCTGGAAGAGGAGAGAGTCTGGACATTGACTTAATCACCAGTAGTCAATGATTCACGCAACTGTGCCTACATAATGAGCCTCCCATAAACCCCCTAAACGATGAGGTTTGAAGAACGTCCGGGTTGGTGGACACATCAAGGTACTGACAGGGTGGCACACCCAGACAGGGCATGGGAGATCCGTGCCTCTACCCCCATACCTCCTCTTAGTCATTTCTTTTATTTGCCTGTGCCTGCGCTGTATCCTCTAGAATAAACGGTTGATAGAAAGTAAAGCTCTTTCCTGAGTTCTGTGAGCTGTGCTAGCAAGTTATCAAAACCCAGGAGGTGGCTGTGGAGAGCCCTCAATTTACAGGCGGTCAGTGAGAAGTACAGGTGACTTGTGGGACTTGTGACTGGTGGGTAAAGCGAGGGGCAGCCTCGTGGGACTGAGCCATGGGGTGTGCCTAACTCCAGGTAGTTACGTCAGAATTGTTCAGTGTGAAGGGAAACACCCCACATGTTTGGTGTCAGGAGTGAGTGGAATAAAGAGAGAGGCTTCTCTTTTACTGACTTTCTTGTCTATCTCCAGCATGACAGTCATACACAAAACATGTGAGCCAAGGCACCTGCCTCAAAGAACAGGAACAAGTGAAATATCAGCATGTTGGCCAATCCCAGAGATTTTCAGAACCAGGTCATTAATTTCTTGTGAAGAGGTCGAGTGAATTCTGAAACCCTCAGCAGATCTGCCTGGTAGAACATTTTGCAGGTTCAGCTCCACTTGAACCTTCTTCACAGGTTTAGGCTATTTTAAAAACTGCGACCTTCAGTTATGAATAGAAAGGGCGTTACATTTTATATTGACAATGTACTTTACATAGAAAGATTCAGAATAGCTAGGAAGTGCGATTTTAATATGTTTAATGAAGACAGTCTTGTATCACTGCTTTTTATGTTTCTATATCGTTTCCCCAACTGTGACTTGCAGAGTTGGGTATTCCATAACTTTACTGCATTATTGATTGAAAAGGGCCTACAGTGGGGTAGGGGCAATTAGTGGACACTTCCCACTTCAAGAATATTGTGAATTTAGCAAAACAGCTGCTTCCCAGAAAATTGGTTATGCCTTTCAATTTTTCTTTCTTTAGTGACTCTCAGATGAATGAATTACTATCCTCCTGGTCATATGTGAAAAACTTGACCTGTTTGCTTCTTACAGGATGCTATTACTATTGTCAGGGCAAAGAAAGTTGAGTGGTCCATGACTACGATTATGTCTTACCAATTTTTAAGCAGGGATATTTAATAACCTACTGAAGGAGGTCAGAAGTTAAAAATATCCCAAGTGTTACTTTTTTCACATGGACTACATAATTCCAAAGAGGAAAATGTAGATCCCACTGTATAGAGACATACTTTTCCTCTGTGGGGTCTAACCTGGATAAAGAAGAAAACTTGAATGTAGGCTTGGCTAGTGGACTGAACGAGAGTGGGGTGGACATGAGACTAGAGGTTTCAACAAGGTTAAAGATAAGGTGTAGTCCCGGGACCAGGAAGCTGGAATGTTAGGAGAGTTGGAAAAACCTGCGAGCATCACCTATCTCAAGGGGCTGTTGCGAAGGCTGAATGAGATCACGGATGCGGAGCAGAGCATCAGCCTCGGTCTCCAGCTAGGAGCCTGGTTTCAATCCCTTCTCTGCCTCTTCTTGGCTGAGTGATCTTGCAAAAGTGACTTATGTTAGCTGAATCTGAATTGCCTCATCAGTGAGTTGTGCAGGTAAAATGAGATAGTAGATGAAATGTACTTTTTGCATAGTAAGAGCTCAGGTGTTAGTTATTATTGTTCATTACTTTTATTACCTCAGGTCCTCTTATTTATTTATTTTCACCCCCAATATGTTCCATTCTCCTTCCCTATTTTATTTTATTTTTTTCTGTAGAATTTAGGCTGTAAATTTTACTTGTTTATCTTTTCACTTTTGATTCTCCACATTAAAATGTAAGCTCCATGGTGACAGGGAATTTTTCCTGTTTTGTTCCCTACAGGGGAGTGCCTAGGACAGTGCTGGCACACAGTAGTACTCACTAAATATTTGTTGAATGAAAGAATCATTGTATAGGAGTATAGGAAGGGGGACACATGGTTAGTTCTGAGATAGCCAAAATGACACTTGTCAGTAGGGACCTTTTCCAAGATGTGGTCAGAGGTGTGCGTTAATGAGTGGAGGGAAAGTTTATTGGAACTGAAGAAGTCAAGAGGCTCTGGAGCGAGGGTGTTGGGTGGATCATCCCCATCGAATCTATGACACAAAATGAAGCTAGGGAGTGAGGTGGAGAAGAGGGTGAAAAGGGGCTGCCAGCATCCCTAAGCCTGTAGATGAACGCTGAGGAATGCTCCGTAGTCAGTGGTGGACGGCCGTAGGTAAAAGGCAGAATGAGCAGATGGCTGCTTTACATTATGGGGAGTGGGAGTTGGAGGTAGCAATGGGGAGTTGGGAGAACTCGCAGTCCCATGACATAGGGCCCACAGAAGACTGAGGAACTTTCCGTGGAGAGAGCTAGAGGAGAAGAGATGGCCCCTGGAGAGAGCTGGGATGCAGTTAAGGAAACAGGTGGGCGAGTGTGGCAGAGAGCCTGGGAATGCAGAGAAGGGTGTTGCTAAGGACATGGCAGTCCCACAGGTTGGTGGGAGTGAGACTAGTAAACGGGAGCACGGAGCTGTCTTGAGAGGAGAGTGCAAGTGGCTGTATGCACAGAGGAGAGGTGACACTCAAGAATGTATGGCTGTAGGTCGTCTTTTTCTCCATTACCAGATACAAGATGATTTTGTAGTTAAATAAGTTAAACAAAGAGAGGGACAGCACATTTCTGGAAGCATCTTGATGTTCAAATGCTCTACAGAATTATTCAAATATCTAACAGTCACATCTTCTACTTGTTATGGAAATATCTTTCCCTTCCTTCCATCTCAGAAGAATACTTGATAGTTTCAGTTGGATATACTCCTGGATGAATGAATTTAAACAATTACCACCTTTCGTAACCTTCACCACTTTTTTTCAGCTCAACTTAAATAGGTTAAAATTTCAGTGAATTTTTAAAAGATGAAATTGTTTATAAAAGTAAACCACTAAGACAAGCTTTGGAACTCTTCTGAGTTAGAACTATCATCTAATGCTTTTCTATCTCTCTTGTTAAGTTAAATTTGGAGGTGTGAAGCATCTCAAGTTATCTCCAAATAAGTTCATAAGACAAAGTTCATTAGTGAGTTGGCTGATTGGTCAGTGACTCAAACACTCACTGGGTAACCACAATGCCTAGAGCACTGTAAGAACAAAGCAATGGATAAGACAGGCTAAGGTTTTGAACATGATAGAAACACTATTTAGATGCCAACCAATAATAATTTCAAAGCTATTTGGAACAAGTGAATATTTTGAGCTGGGAATCTTTCTTCCTTTTCTGCATTCCCTGAATAAAGAATTGAAGATAAAGATAATTAACATTAATAATAACAAATGTGGGTACAGCCAGAGTACCCTAGAAAAATATACTAAAAGTGCTACTCAATAAAACATGTTGAATGACAGTCTTTTGGGAGTTTAAAATTTGGGTAGGGGCACTATTCTCAAGGCATTTTAACATGTCACTGTTTCTATGCCATTTTATCATCACAGCAGAAAATTTAAAAATCATTCCAGGTTGCACTAGCTAAAACTACCTGAGATGAATGTACATAAAAGATGAAAACAAAGTTTTCCATTCTTAAAATGTAGCCATCCTTATGTCATTTTTAGTTCCGTGGGTAAGGTGTCATTTTTAGTTTCTCTTAAGTCTTCTCTTGAAGTTCACTGTAATGTATTTTCATCTGCATGAGTGTTTCTTGATGAGAAGACTAGGGACACATTTATGAAACAGCTGCTCCTATAGTCCCTTAAGAAGCCTTGCCTATACTTTCCAGCCTTGAGCAAAGTCCAAGATGAAGCTAACACAGAACTAGAGATTCCAATTAATTTCTATTCAACCTCTTTCTTGTATGACTTCTCTTGGCTTAAATTGAGATGCTTAAGGAATTTAGATCTTACTAATTAAAATAGCAATGTTACCAACTTTAGATACCCCCAAATCTACTAACAAATATTTTCTTTTCCTAAAAAGAAAAAAAGGGGTTCACATTGTTATTTCATATGTTTATTAATACTTATATTTGATTGATGATGTGGATTTTAAAAAGAAACAAACCAACAACCAAAAGTTCTCTTTAGATTGGTATCTTCAGAAAAAGTCTACCTCTCTCTGTTTAAAGAAATCCAAGCCAAAACACAAGCAAAGCAACCAACGGATACTCTAAAGACAAAACAAACCACACCAACAAAAAATTATGAAATATATTTTTTGGAGCCCCAGATGTTACTTGAAGGTTGCCGGTAGCATATGGCTTAATTTCCTGGTTAAAGCAGGGTAAACTACAACTTCTACTGTGGCCAGACTGAACCAGAGAAAGGGCCTTTATGTATGCAGGTATTGGCTATAAGTCAGGATCACCAACCTATTCAACTGTAGCTTCTGCTCTGAGTTGTGCTGATCAGTAAAAAGACACCTGGGCACTTTTTAATTCCATCTGATTCGAAGAGAAAGTTTAGCAGGTCATAAGTTTGTGGATTTTGCATCTTGGTTATCACAAAATTAATAGCCCGAGGCAACGAAGGTTTCCGACATCACGTGGAAAATATGCATCTTCCCTTAAAGACTGCCTATCCACCTGTTCTCTGCCTGACCCAGGATAGACATCAAGTATTTGGGAAGCTTTAAATCATACAATATTTCCTGCTGCTACCCAAGCTACTCCAAGCTAAGGACTTCCATCTCTGGGACCACCTTGCAAGGAAAAGTCACTGTTAAGAGAAAAAAGCCACACCACAAAAAACTACTTCAAAATCTGTATCAGTCATTCTGATTTTTTACAACTGTGCTAAAACACACACTTAAGAAAGTTCTTTTTGTTGTCATGAAATATAAAACATTCAATATTTAGGTTCAATTCTAGAGTAGAATATTTTTTGGCCAACTTTTTATCCCAAGATAAACGTAGCTATTTAAAATCGTAGAAAGCAGAGTTTTAAGTGATATGTGTAAGATAGTCCATTAATTAAGTTGAACTACTTAATTTTTCCTATACAATAGTTTAAACAGGCCATTTTATCAAATGCCTGGCCTGTAAAAATGATTTAGAATTTAAATATAAAATAGAAGAATGCTAATCCTTAATACAGAATATAACAAATTATCTAACATTGAGGTTAGATACCTGACATTATATTTATGTATATTTTCTTTCATCTTCTAAAATGGCAAGTCCAGTGGTAGCTGTACATTTTACTAGTCATTCCAGTTTCAATTTCCATTTCAGAAGATGTAAATAGAACTTACTAAAATACTTTTTTTCTTTTCCTCACTTTTCTGACCTCCCATGCAGCATTCCTTGTCATAAGAATATTTACACATTTACATTTTACAATAATGGATGTTGTATCTGAAATATTAATTATCCAAAGCAAAGTTAAATTCCAATTCCAACCAAAAATGTCCTTATATTTGTTGCATTGCATTTGCAAAAGAGTTAAGAAAGAGCCCTGGTTGACAGAGTTAAGTTCCTTGCCCAAAAAAGGTGTTTGTTTTTTTTCAATTTAACACAGTTAATTAAGTAACCAATATTAACTGCAAATTAGCTTTAATTTTTTAATATGAAAAAATCGAAGATCCCATACAAACCAAATTCATGGAATATTTTCTTTAGTATTTAATATTTTCGAAGTAGCCATAGCATTTTTATATAGAAAGTGAGACCAGGTCTTTTGAAGAGAATTGGGATTTTAAAATGTGAATGGGGAAAAGGCACGAGGGGAGGATAAATTAGAATCTGGTATGCTATGCACTACTTACCTTCAAAAGTCAAATAAAACTTTCCTCTGTCAAACCAAACGAGGGAAGGCTGTTCATTCTCTGCATGGCCAGGAGTTGAAGCGGGATGGGAAAGGTTAAGGAGAGGGAGAGAGAAGGACACAGTATGAGTTACAGAGCAGGTCATTAATCTCACTAGGGGGGAGGGCAGAGGCACTGCATGCCGTTAGCGTGCAGGAAAAAGGGAAGGCTGGCAATCTATTATTATTGTTATTTTGTTTTCAGTTCGGGAAACAGAAAGCAAAAGCAAAGCTATGGAGGCCTAAAGGGATGGGCACGTGTTGCTGGTAGCTTGGTACTCGGTGCTGGTGCGCATGGAGCAGAAGTCTTCCTGGCCATGCAGGGGTGTCAGCATATTTTAACTGCACTAGTTTGGCCAAACCGTCATTCAGCAATTGCTGTATTTATTTCATCTTCAATGTCATCCCCTTCTATGTTTTCAAAAAGATAAACTCGGAGTTATAGGTTATATAAAACTTAGCTGAGGTTTTCAATGACAACAGCATTGCATATCAACTGAAAGTTCATGGAAGATGTCATATTTCTTCCATCCCCTCCCCTGGAATCACCTTAGGCATCCAGACACAAAACACCCTTTACCTACATACCAAAGAAAAAACAAGATTACTAACGGTGCTCTACTATATTTTTAATTAAAAAGCCGTCACTGGACACGTAATTCTGAGCAGTTAAATTATTCCTCCTTTTGTAAATTCACAAAGCAATAGCATCTCACCTTTTTGGAACCTTTTCACTGAGAAACTGTCATGCAACCTGCGGCTTTATAAAATGTTCACTCAAAAAACATTTCAGTGGCATGAGTTCCACGATGAACAGTAAATAGACGGTGCATCTGATCGGCACTGGCCACTCATGAGGCGAGGAGCATGTCCATGAATTCATGTTGAGCATTCAGATGGCATAAGGGCTTGGATTTTTAAAGTCTAGATATCTAGAGCTCACTCGGCTAGCACCATACCTGCAGGCGTTTCACAGCGCCTTTCAAACGAGGGCAGTTTGTCATAAAAAACATCATCTTCTGACACTACGAACCAAAGAAATATAAAGGAATGGAAAACAAAAACACAAATACAAATCTCAAATGAAATCAAGCAACACACTTTACTGATCGAAACACAGGAATGATTTTAATGGAAAAGGAAACAAAACCTAAGACACTGCGATTATGGAAAGGGTATAAAAAAGTGATGTGCTTATTTCATGATGAGCCTATGAGAAGAAATGGAAATCTAAAAAATGCCAGATGTTAGCATCTGTGAATTCACTGAAGTCAGCTCCATGGAAAAAATCACACCCCCACCTTTTCAGGGAGTTGTTAAAAGCACTATCATTAATAATTGACTCGTGCAGGTGTATTTCATTCAGACACAATTCTCAAGTGGCTGGACATATATCCATCAACAGAACCTCTGGACAGAGCGCTGACAGCTCAATGGGATCACCCAGCATGCACCTTCCTCCCCATGGGGAAAGAGGAAGCTTTTAATGAGACCATAAAAATGCAACAGTATGAATCTGAGGTCCCTGAATGAAGTATCCCATTTCAACTTCATAATATCCAAATTCAATTTGCCTTGCACTGTACTTGGTAGTTATGGATTGTTAATTTTGAATAGCATTATTGTAATTCTATCTTTGGCTATGGTATCAGGCATGGCCAAATGTCTTTGTAAACTGGTCACAACAGTTGCTCTGAATCCCAACCGTTCTGGATCTCTGTACACGGTCTCCCTCCTCACCAACAAACGAATGTAGACAATTGAAGTTTTATTCTATGTGATTTAGATCAATCAGTGCTACAGGTCTGAAGGGCATTATTATAACTTTAATAGAAAATTGAATAAATTCTGTACAAATTTCTAGGGAATTTTTCTAGGGAATCTTCCCTAGAACACAGAGAAGTAAGATAAGGAAATGGATGAGGGTAGTAAAATTATTTCAAAAACTCTGTTTCTTGGAAAATATTCTACTAGCTTGCCTCCTTAGACTTAGTGAATAAGGCGGGGAAACTATTTCTTTGTCAGTTCTTAAGGCTCTAGGATAGCACCTGTCAATCAGCTTTTAATATACATGTGGCTTCCTTGGTGGCTAGAATAAGAGAATGCAACTCCTATAATATCTGTAGGAGAGGAAAAAGAACTGGCCCTAAGAAGGATACCCCATAATATCTCCAGAAAATAGGACTCAAAAAAGTTACATTGGCAGAAACTGAATGTAACAGTGCCTTTTCATACCTATTAGTGGGGAATGGTGGAGAATATTCCTTTCTTTTGAAGAACTAATTTTCTGTTTACAATCTCCTTCAAATGAGGAGCCTCCAATACTGTCATTTGTTCTTTGAGCTGAAGTTACAAAAGAATGGTTCGTAAGGGTTGAACAGGGTGGCTATCATTTTTTATTGTGGTTGTAGACATTGAGCGCTTAGAAGAAAACATACTAAATACGTCAGAGAACTTAAAAAATGGGTGGTTGCATAGCTCTGTGCTTAATTTAAATAAGGGCAACACTCAAATCAAGTACAGAAGAAAAATTTCCTTAAGAACTAACCATGGAAATTGCCTCAGATTGATCTGAGATAGGGAAGTCAGTACTGGAGACAGGCTTTTCAAAAAAAAAAAAAAAAAAGGCAGAAGGAAAAAAATACTAAAGTGTGAGAATTTAAAATTGGGATCAAGAATATCTACCTCCAAAGGTCTTTCTTTTTGTCCAGAATAATTGATGTTAATATAGTTATATTTTTTAAAAAGCTTATCTAAGTCAGAATTGCCACCCAGCTTAGAGAGACAAAGACTTGGAGGAAATATTTTAAGTTTTAAATGCTATGACTAATATTCCTGTACTGAATACAAATCACTTTTGCTCAAAGATCTACACCAAAGGAAGCATCAAAGTCCATCTGATGCTTCCTTTGGTGCCTGTAAATGATTACCTTTCATTCATTACAGATTCCTGGGATGTTAAAGATGTAATTTAAAAATGCATAATTAACAGTGAAGGAATATAATTCATAGTGAATTTAACAATGAAGAAAAATTGTCTTCATGGTGGTCTTTTTGCATTGGGGTACCAAAGGAAGGTTTTGCAAACATCGAAAAAAATGACTATCACCTATAGAAATAAGAAACAAATAATAAATTGGATATATACAATTAGAGATGACTCCCTGTTTATCTCTATCTCTAAATGTCTAGGAATTTGTTTCTTACAATAGAATAACTTTAAATACTTTCTTTATTCATATAATATTAATAGGATTCTTCCCCCCAAATCAAATAGTGAAGGTCCTGTGAGCTTTGTTCAGTACAAAAGGAGTTTATTGTATTTCATTGATTCTACTATGTGTACTTTTTAACCTCTCTGGAATTGGGATGGGTCTTAAAATCAGTATGATAAGAAAGTATTGCACCTTACCTCAACTGGCAGCTTTCTCCACCCTTTCTCAGTCATATAGAAAATAATAGTGCATCTTCTGATTGAAGGTAACTTAAATTCAGTGACATATAGTTGCAAAGGTACTCTTCATTATTTGAATGTGACAATGCACAGAAAGTCCTGTTTTCAATTTGGCATCAGATTTACTACTTTATAATCACAGGTCTCATGAAAAAGATTTTATGCTCGAAGTCTGGCAGGAGCGAATTCTTACTTGAATTGTTGTGTAGGAAGACCAGACATGCTCTTAAAAATTTAATCCTTGAATTATATTAAACTATGCAATAAGCAAGTACAAATAATAAGTATCCAGTTTCTGCCACACATGTCCCAATTTTGGCACAAGTGTCACAGGAAATGTCAGAAAAGTATCTTGGTGGAGGGAGGGAAATATTGAGCCATCGATGTCAGGAATTTGCTGCTGAAATTCTATCTGCCCCAAGCCATCTGATTACATTAAGTTGATGTTCCAAGGCAGTCATGAACAGTCAGCACCTTAGTGCTGAACAGCCAAAGCACATCCTCTCCAAAAAGAGATAAACAACGCTACACAAGGTGCTGCTGGGCGGTCGTTGACAATGTATTTACTTCAGAGAGAAACGGCTGTCAGGTGACCCACAGCAGCAGGAAATAAAGAACAAGAGAGTGAGGAAGATGAAAACCAAACAAAAGTAACAGACCCAAACAGATAAAATCAGAATGCCCCTCAGCAATGAAGCAATGTGACCAGCCTCTAAGGTGGCTTTTTTCTCTTTTTAGCCCCTCTGTGGTTCATCTTAAAAGAATGCATACTAGCTGTGTTAAGAATCAGAGTCACTGGCCAGGATTTGAGATTTCTGCAGCAGGGAGCATGAGAACACATGGTACAAAACGTGGCCACAGGTCAAACGCTCTGTGTGTGCAATTTTCTCTATGAATCTCAATGAGTTGAAGGAATAGGTTAGATGGTCATCTGAGGTCACTTGAGGTCTGCTTTCTGAGTGACAGTTTATTATCCTTACTTTCCTCTCTGGACCACCAGGAAAATCACAGAAAGTGAGTGGAACAAATGACCTTGAGGAAAAACAACGGAAAAACAACAGAGCAGGAGTGGGGGAAATGGCTGTAGCAATCAAGAGCATTAAAGAGAGTTCAAAAATAAGGTCGGAAGTTACAGAAAAGACAAAGCAAAACAGCGACAACAACAAAACCCAGAGAGAAACTAGCTAATAGGCATCTAAAGTTAGGGAGCCCTGAATGGCCCCAGCTGATGATGCAGATAAAGAATAGACATGGTTATATAAATGATGTTAAATATCTGTCTGTTAACGAATCATATGAAATTGGATAACTGGCTACATTTTCACCAAATTTGAAGAATTCTTTGGGGCTGATCTGATTAAAAATGTAGAGCACGTGATATGGTCGAAATTCCCTTTGGGGGCCTAAGACGCACACCTTAACTTATTTCCCTGGGAAAAGAGGGATTTCTTCTCCAGAAGAGCTTCAGGCTTTGATCAAATTACTCCTCCCATGGGCAACTCTGTAGTGTGCTTCTTTTTTGGCAAGTAGCAGCGGGAATTTATTTAGCTTTGGTTAATGATTCTCCCAAGCAATGCAGCATGAGCCAGATGGTTTATAATATGGGAGACTTGGAGGGCATTCAGACAATAAAGGAAGACAATGGGAAAAAATGGAATGGGAAAGCCCAGGTCAGAGATACCATGCAAACATGAGAGAGGCAGCAGGAGCTACGGAAGGTGGGTAAAGAGGTGTAGACAGAGACCGGCCTTGGGAAGAGGGAAGACACTCCAGGCAAAAAGAGGCATTTAAACCTGGGAAAACCATCCAGCTGAGCAGCCATTCTCAACTCTTCACTTTCATCACACCATAAGGAAAGAGGCACAAAGGCATTTACTGAAAGTGCCAGCAATGACTTATTTCTTGGGGAAAATTGACCGCACATCACTGAAAAGCACTACAAAAAATGTCGAAAAGTTTTCTCACGTCCCACAGTGCCCATGTTTATACCATCTGTCAACATAAGGAGAACCAAAGTGATGAAGAAATGAAAGCTTCAAGAAAATAAAAGTTCTAAATTTTGTGATTTCTGATGTGTTACACGGTTGGAATTTAAAAAAACATTCCCCCCTCAATGGAGACTATTTTCATTATAAGAAATAATATCTAAATTATAGGATCTTATTTGACGATTTCTTCTTTACTTTTATGAATAGCTCTACATGGAAATAGCATAAGAGAATTCCTGCAAAACACAGGTGTTCACATTCTTTTATTTGCTTACTTAAAGCACTTTGCCTTCTTTGCTGAGAAGGTGCTTTTAAAAGAAGAGTCAGATGATAGTAGCAAAACACACAGCAAAACAACTTTGATCAGAAACATTGGGCGTTAGGGTTTTCAGATCATAAATAATAGCCAGTCAAAACCACAAACAGATTAGAAGAGAGGAGATAATTTTTACCAACTGTCGGGGTGGTGGCTGCACTCAAGGAATTTGTGGACGATATTGAAGAAGTGCTTTCAGCTCGGGCTAGGGGTGCTATCGGAGGAGGGCTGGAAGAATGGATGGGAGGGCTGAAAGGTCGGGGCTGCAGGGAGAAGAAAAGAAATGGAAAGTTAGATTCACAGGTCTGCCCTCCATATTTTTAGTGTCTCCCGGCCCCAGATATGACAACTCAGATTCTTAAAAGAGAACAGGTGGCACCATTTTTACACTGAAGTTGATTATATCTGTACAGGAGCTTGTGGATGGAGCTAGAGGAACCATCAACCGTAATGCGCTGCACTCAACAGGAACATCACATTTAGAGAAGCTGAGGTCTGGGGTGTGGTCAGTGATGTTTCAGGAGGATGGCCTCTTATGCCCCCAGGAACTAAGCAAGTAACATAATGTGAGAGCTTATACCCACTGAAAGATATCTGAATACAGAATACTGTACTGTGCTAGCTAAACCAGATATCAGGGACATCACCGGTCTGTGACTCCTGTGTGCAGATATCAAAGAAATTTACCTCTGCCAGAAGTCTCTTAATTGTTCACACAGAATGTTTCCCACCTCTCAGCCTTAAAACATGATGCAAGAAATGTCAGAAAAAACTCATTGGGTCATACCACCCTCCTTTATATGCACACAGTGTGCCTACCACCAGTAACTTCTCTGTAGTCTGGGGACAGAAATCAGGACTTGCCCTCCCTTGGAATCTTCCAAAATCAGATAAATATGGTGAAAGGAAACACCTCCCATTCTAAAGGATTTAGCACAATTGAGCATTATTATCTTAATTTTCATCAAACCCACTGTAGAAGAATTAAGGGCCCCAGGATCCTGTTCCTACTATTTTCGACCTTGGCTTGAAAGATGTTAGAGATTTGAGGCCAACTGAAACATACACTCTGATTGCAGTGACTGTCTTTCAGATGTCACCTGTCAGGGCCATTTGTACAAGCACTGTAAGTGAGACTTAGACCTGAAGTTGAGATGACCCGCATTCAGGCACTTGGACTCCTGTTTGTCATTCCCACTGGATGTTTCTGAGCAGGCCAGGGCAGAAGGGAACATACCACATCTCCGACTCCAGGCTTCCCTGGAGGTAGCTTTGGCCGAGACGGAGGCCGGGGAGGAGGTGGAGGTGGGGTCGTGGTGCTGCAAAGAACCAAGGGGGTGGCTGGCCGAGCAGGGGATGATGCACCTGAAAAACAAGCTGGTGTTAAAAATGATTAGGAACGCAGGTGGCCAAAAGTGCTGTCATCACTGGATCCCGCCTTCCCCATCCCCCAACACAGTGTCAATCACAGCCATTTGTTTCACCTCAGCAGTTAGTACAGTCAACTCTGTAGCACATGGGGTTTGGGTTTTTTTTTTTCAATAAAGAAAAAAAATCACTAGGCTGATGGCAGAAGCTGAAGCTCATTGCCTTTTGTTGTCATGTGACATCCAGTGAAAGGTAAATCCTTTTATTACTCCCTGTGACAGAAAATATATTCTTAAGACTCTTTTGGCTGGGTGGGTGGGTATCCTTCATTTTGACCATGGTACACACCAAACTTATGATAAATTCTCTTGATTTTTGCATATTCAGAATTTATTTATGTCCAAGATGAAAATGGAGGTTGGAACTTGAAAAAAAAGATTTTTCACATTATATGTATATATACATATATATAAATATGTGTGTATATGTATATATATATATATTTATGTATATAAAACACAGAAGAGAAGTATCCTTCTTACTGTGCTTCAAGCTATGAGTGCTAACTTCGTAAATGTAAGCAAACACTCGATGGTAAGCAAAGGACAAAATGTAAGAAAGTAAATTAGATGGTATGTGCATACTTTGTGTGTAGAATCTTAACAGAAACACATTGAATTGAGAGGATTTTATTTTTCAAAGGTGGCTAGGTAGGAATCTGTCTGTGTAGAGGTTTCCTGTGATGATTTTTGTGATGATTTTTAAAAGAGCCCTTGGATTTACTTTTCTGGCTGTCAATGACAAGCATGTGAAACACAGAGGACACACAGAGGTTGGCATGCACGCTGATGAGCACACCAGAGAGGTCTCTAGACTCAGGGGTCTGCCTGTCTTCAGTCATCTGTCCGGGATACATGGGTAAACTACTTGACTAACAACCTTAAGAAAGTCAAATCAATATTCCAAACTGTTCTTGTTCAGTCAGAGAAGTTCCAACTACTCCTAAGGTTTTTTTCACTTTGATTAGAAGCACAGGTATCAAATCACTCCAAGAAAAGTCTAAGAAATTGTGCCCCAGGAAAATATCTCTCCCCACCTAGCCTCCCCTCCAACATGTCACAAAGCTCTGTTCTCTGGAGACTCCTAGACCAGCACCTCCATGTCCAGATTTTCAGATTCTCAAGGAGCTTTGGAGTTGAGCAGCAAAACCCATCACCTCAGCATCTGCTCCCATCTTAGGCATGTCCTGGATGTGAAAATCTTGCTTCTTTGTTTAAACAATTTGAAACGTTGAGTGCGTTGTGTTTCTCTGTGTTGCTTATTCTAAGTGTAGTTTCATCGGTGCGAAACCCTACTAATTATTACCACCCATCCCTACCGATACCTCCTCTCCACCACTACCAACTTTTTATTGTATACTCACTTTTTATTTTGTTGGGCCAGCATCTATGTTAGGCATTTTACATGCATTATCTTATTTTATCCCCACAATAAGCTTTGGAGGAAGGTACTTCTACTGTCTCAGTGGAAAGTAAAGCTCAGAGATATTCAGTAACTTGCTCAAGGTCACGTAGCTCAAATGGTCTATGTAACTACAAAGCCTGAGCTTTTAAATGCAGTGTCTTGTAGCTTTAGGTGGACCTTAGCCCCATATTTTGCACAAAGGTCTTCTTTTTGCATGGATAGACTGCATACTTTTCTCTCAATATAAATATTCTTAGTCTTTGGCTAATCTTCTCTGAATAAAGAATAGGGTATATTTTGACAGGTCCCACTACAAAGTTTTCTTTATACCCAGGATGTTTTCAGAAAACAGAAGTGACAGCAAAGAGATGGGAAATAAATCTTTACACAGCAAAGTCTTTGTCAGGAAGTTTTATGGAGCTTTTTTGAGGGTTCTATTTTGCTGGAAAACCATGCTATAGGAGTGGGTCAAAATGTCTACCCATGGGTCTATTTCCAAGAAATAGTCTTCTGAGTCAATCTCGGGAAAAGGTCAGCTGTGGGATTTTGACTTCTCTGAGCCTCAGCTTCCTGTTTTAAAAAAATAAGACATGTTTCTACTTTGCAAAGGGGTTGTCACAATTGGAATGGACAATGCTTATTAAAGTATTTACTAAACTATAAAACACTACACAAATGGAAGGCAGTTGATGATGGTAAAGATTGTTTTTTGATACAGGTACAACTAGAAGCAAGGAAAAAAGTGGCTAGTTAACTGGTTTCCTTTTCCTTTTGCGGCACGTTTTCTTTACTGTTTTACTCACTTTTTCTTTACTGAATTGATTTCATTGATTCGTTGTGCAGTTAGAAGATACTAAGGGAGTGTTTAAGAAGCAAAACCTGCTTGACAGAACCCACACATTCAGCAGAGAGTAGTCAGGGCCTAAGGAGTATTTCACAACTGTACTAACGTTTCACACAATTTTGTGAGATTACACAATTATTTTGTATTGCAAGAATATAGAGGGCTATTATTTGTACATCTCTATCCTCATTCTTCTACCTTCAATTATACTTTCATTTTCCCTTCAAGCAGTGTTTATTCCCAAGAACAATGCTGGAAAATAACTGGGCAACATTGTTTAACTTTAAAAATCACACGTACGTCATTTGAGTTTTGTGAGTTCAGAAAAGTTGGCAACCATTGACATGCTCTCAATCCATCTGCTGCTCTCAACCTGGAGTTCGATCATAACTTTGGTATGAGAACTGCATAAGGATGGCTTCAACTTTCATCTCTCTTTTTGTGTGTGTGCTTGTGGGTGGGGGAGGGGAGTGGGGGGGAGAAGTGGTAAATCGAATCCAACAGACCTGAGGTCAGACAGATACTGGCTTTGCTATTTATTGTTTTGTAACGGTGGCAAGTCCTATCTTTCAGCATCCGTTTCCTTATCTGTAAAATGAGGCTAATACATCAAAATGTTGTGGAGGAGAATCAAATGAATTAAAATATATGCACTTCAAAATATGTGAAGAATAAGTCTTTCCCAACTTGTGTTCCTTAGGACACAATTATACCATTGCTTTGAGGAAAGTATTAAACATATGTGGGAATGGTTTCACACTGCATTTCTTTTTTGGTGACCAGCACATTAAAAGCCCTAAAACAATACTGTCCAACAGAGCTTTCTGCAATGATGAAAATGTTCTGGAACAAGTGCTGTCCAATAAGATAGGCGTTAGCCACATGTGACCACTGAGCACTGAATTATGCCTACTGTATCTAAATAACTGATTTTTAATTTTAATTTTAATTAATTGCCATTAAGATTAAAATAGCCCCACGTGCCTAGTGGCTTCCATATTGGACATGTAGTTAGGAAATATATTTGTTTAATTCAACCCCAGGTAGCTCAAAGTAATTTGCTTATGGGGGGTTGTATGTGTGTGTCTGTTTGTGTTTAACATGCTTTACTATTGCTTTAGTTTCCCCAGTCGGGAAACGTTGCACTGAACGTTCTATCTTTACGGACACCTCTCTTTCCCTGGCCTCCAAACTTGCTGCAGGCCAAGAAAACACTTTCCCCATTCTATCCCCTGGGCACACACAGCCCACATAGGAGAAGCGATAGCTTTTGCCAAGAATCAGTGTCTGCATTCCAATAAAGCAATGTGTTGGCCAAACTATGTATTTTGAACTTTTGCCATAAGGAAATTAAAGTTCTTGGAGCAAATTCTTAACTTCCAACTTTTTCAATAGCAGGTAACTCTTCTGATTCACGAGGCCTGAGTACTGTCTAAACTTGGTCATTGGCAGTCATCTCAGTGTGAATGAAAATTTTAAAGTAGGCATAATGGTATCTAATTAAATATAGTTTGAGGTCTACAAGAAGAGTTATTCCCATCAGGTTAAGTTTTAAGAAGCAGGTAGTGATAAGCACTACGAATCTTTAAAACATGAGACCGTGTCCTATTGTTTTAATCCTAAATTTACATTTCTTCCAGTCTGTGTATATTTCATCAATAAAAGATTTACGAGCAAATAAACTGGGACTTAATTAAGGAGATAATGGCGCAAGTTTTATTTATTCATGAGCTTCATTGGCCCAGTTCGGTCTTCTACTTAGAAATTCAATCCTTTAATACCAGCAAAGTATAGTTTTTTCCAGCACAGTTATTAAGAATTGATAGTCTTTACTGGTAACATTTTCAAGTAATTTTAAATAAGAATATGGAAGCTAAACACTAAAACAACAAAACTCCCAAGGATTCTAGAAAGAAAGCTAGAGCTTCTCTTGTCACTCATTAGCTCAGTGGTCAATTCAATCAAACAAGCATCTCCCAGAGCCTTGTGGAAGGTGTTGGAGGAGCTGGGTGAGTAACAAAGCTCCCCTCCCCCGACCAAAGGAGTTTACTTTGAGGAGAGCATAGTGGCCGGGCCACTGGAAAGAAGGCATTATTCCTTGAAAAGTTCTTTCGGAAGACTCAGAGTCTGGCCCAGGAAGGAGAGTCCCATCCAAGGCAATGAAAACATGCCCCTCTTTGACAGAGGACAACCAGCTTCTTTGGGGTTGAGGTCTGAACTGAAGGTTTTACCTAGGGGCCCTTTATTATCTTTACAGTTAAGTAAGAACCCCAAAGACGTAAAAAGGAATAGAGGGTGGAAGTGAGGCTCTAACCCTCCAGAATTATAGAAAGGAACACAGAGGAGTAGGTTTGGAGAGAAGACTTTTGGTGATCTTGATGACACTGTGCAGTACAGGTGTGTGTCAGTCTCAAATAAGCTTGGGATGTTTTGTCACTAAACCTTACAAGAGTGCCTGGAGGGCATAGTGGTTGAGAACACAGGCTTGAGATCAGAGAGACCCGAGGATCAATCCCAAGTCTACCACCTGCAGCTGTGTAAACTTGGGCAAAGTACTAAACATCCAAGAGCCTTGGTTTTTCGATCTGTAAAATGGGGGAAAGAAGAGTATTCACCTCATGGGGTTGTTGTAAGGATGAAATGATGTGCATAAAGTTCTTGGCATGAAGCCAAGACAAGAAACTATAGCTGTTGCTCTTATTGGCAAAATAATGGCTCTCAGAGGTCCTATAGTAAAGAAGCCTGCCGATTTTGTTTTAACATAGTTTCCCAAACTTAAATTTTAGTACTGCATTCTTTGTCCTTCTTGGTGGAGGAAGGGCACACCTAATGATATAAAACACTGATTTTGTGCGCAGTGCATGTGACTCTCCAGTCCTCTCCTTGATCGGCTTGGATGCTCTCACTTTAAAGCACAGAGCAGTTTGCAAACCAGAGCAAGCACTGAAAGATACTCCACTGAAAGCAGAAGCAATGATGACTATTAGAATAGAGACAAATGCCTTTCCTTTCTGTCTCTTACTAGACCTAAATAACTTAGACTTGGTCGCCTCTTTCAAAGAAAATAAAAAACAAATAGTCCTTCACACCCCTGCAAAGGAACCTAAACCAAACCCACAGGAACAGTTTGGGAAGGCACTGGAGGATCTTGTCAGACAAACATGAGCACCAATGGAATGAATAATACAGAAGCTGCATTAGAAAAATCTTGGTCTTTCTTGGATATGCTTGGTAGTTCCCATCCTTTCATAATTAGAGAGCACAAAATGAAGCTTCAAATAAGGGAAACCAAAATATCAGATTCAATGTCAACATGTGCATTTAGAATCCCAAAATGTACATTTCTGATAAAGTGCTCCATCACCTGTCACTATAATTAGAGTTGACCTCATAGGCCGATGAGCATGTCAAATGATGACATCAGAGAGTAGTTTGTTTCAGTGGCAGCTTGATTAGGCTGGGGATGCAATAAGGCAGGCTCTTTTTTTGCTGTCCTCTAAAATCTCTTTTTCAAACCCTACTTCTTTTTCTCTGAAGTAATTAGAGGAGTTAGCATAGTTCTCCCACCATAAGGAAAATAAACAGAAAAAAAATAGAAGAAAACGCATTGATCTACAAAAACTAGGACCCTTGAAAAAAAATACAAACAGATTTATAAGCTTATAAGCTGAATAATGTCTGAGGATCTAATGTATAACATGGTGACTATAGTTGATAACACTGTATTGAATGACTGAAATTTGCTAAGAGAGTAGAACTTAAATTTCTCACCAAAAAAAAAAAAAAAAGGTAAATATGTGAGGTGATGGACTGTGTTAATTAACTTGGTGGGAGGAATTCTTCACAGTGTATGTGTATATCAAATCATCAAATTGTACACTTTAAATATCTTACAATTTTGTCAGTTGTATCTTAATAAAGCGGAAAAACCCGAAAAAATCCCAAACAAACTAGGGCTCTCGTGGAGGCATCTGATGAGGAAATCAGACATTAAACATGAAACTCATTTGCTGTGAAACCTGTCTTTCTAGAACTTTTCCTGAAATCTAAACAATGACATCACAGCTTTCTTTAAAAAATATACACCTTATCTGCAGGGTAGAAGGCAGGGCACTCCTAAGGGCTGCAAGTGCAGGGCAGGACACATCCACAGACTTGCACTATGACCGTGAGCATTCGATGGACTAGTACATGCCACAGGGCACAGGACACCCACGCCAAAGGAGGGATGGCTGAAGCTCTAAAGCCAACTGCCAGGCAGGAGGAGGGCGTTGCTCACACTGCAGTAGCCACGGCCATTCCCGGTCACACGAAGCACACTCAAACATAAGACGTACCACTGGTGGTCCCCGTACCACTGCCCGAGCCAGGTCCAGGGGATGAAACCACAGTCCTGTAGGTGGGTGGTGGTGGGGCAGGCGGAGTTGCTCTCTGCCCCAGCCCCAAATCTTTAGGAGATGAGATTGTTTCTAAGTAATCATCTTTAATGAAGGCCTGCTCAGCGACTTTCTTCTGGACTTCTTCTAAGTTGAGTGGCGATGGTACATTGCGAGGGGGACTTGGAGGTCCTGGGGGACCAGGAGGGCCCGGGGGGCCCGGAGGCGGGGAGTCAGCTGGGTTGTCTGAGGCAGCTGGTGGGGACACCACCTTTTCCCTTGGAGTCAACTCTGGAGTAACACGTTCCGGGGATGTATCAGAAAAATGGACCCACTTTTCTTCAGCATTAACAGCAACAGACTTGGGGGACAACACAGGGCCAAAAATGCTGTCCAAGTCATTGATTGATGGTAGTTTTTCAATTTTGACCTCTGTGGCTGCCTGGTCATTTCCTATGGTTAAAGTAGTTGATTTTAAAATTTAATTGACTTTGTTAAAATTATTTGTATGGGAAGTGGGAGGGGTGAGGCAAAGCCTGGTAAATAGATTGTCTTGTGAGGTGCCTAGGTAGGCATATTTCACAATGGAAAATCTTGATTGGAGTTGAAGGGGAGGGAAGAGTTCCTTGCGTCTACAATATGAGTATCGTCTTTTTTGCTATTATTTACCCTTGTGTGGGGTGACCCGAGTTGGCTACTTCTACCATCATCGAAAGCACTTGAGCACACGACTGCCCTCCAAGCCTGCTCACAGGCATGCAAAGTGTGGTCATTCTGAGAAGGCAGTGTTAGGTTCACAGAAGTGTACAAGCTCTGGAACTGGAAATTCCAAAAGGGAGGTCCCTTTGGAAAATCTGGCCTACTGAAATACAGAGGACACAACTGAAAAAGAACTGATAGCTGGAAATGACCCTCATTTGATAAAGATTGTCTACTCTGGCATATTAAATGAAAATGTTTCGTGAAACTAATGACAATATCTGTTAGTTAAAGAAAATGATCACATCATAATTAGTTGTATAGCCTCCACCTTGAACACACCAGAAACACAGCACAAAGATTATTTAAAGAGATATCCCCACATGAATATTTACAAACATACATATACACACTCCACATACCACACACATAGGATAATGAGAATACATTTACTACTTATTAGAACTGTTACATACATACCTGTTTAATAGGGAAGAAAATTATAAAAACATCTTTATAATTTCTTTTCTCAAGTCTAACCTGTTAATATCAAAGGCATAACTGATATATATCTATCTGAAGTCGCAAAACAAAAAAGTCTGTTTTGCTTAAGTATTAGCATTAGCTATTCTTTTTAATTCTTATCAGTAATAAGAGAAAAAATTAAAACTATCTTCTACAGCTTGGCAGGAAATACTTGATAACATTCAAAATGTGAGAAAGTGTACCTTTTACTAAACCTAGGTTATTTAAATTAGAAATTGTTACCTATATAATTGCAAGGCATGAGCAGAAGCCACTTTACCTTTAAATAACCTTCTAGCTATAAGAGCCAGATTAGTATTTCCATATTTCACATTTGAAAAGAGCTAACCTTCAAGGTTCCAAGGCTACAGATAAATGGGATAGCAGTTTGCATAGGCCACAATATTTATAATTTTGTTGCTGGTAGATTTATCTCTAACACATTCATGGGAATCCAAGGGGCCAAAATGATTTGAACTTGCAAACACCTTTACCTGTGACGCTCTGGATGACTGTTGGGTCTGAATCAATGTAAATTTCATAAATGACTATGTCTTGCATTTGCTCTTGTTGATAAATACCTCACTCTGTAGCTATCAAACTCACCAGGCTGCATAAATAGCTAAGGATGAAGCTGCAACAGAATTCCAAAGGTGATGAAGAACTGCATTCTAAGGACCCAGGCACATAAAATAACTACTATTGCCTTTTTTTTTTTTTTGCGGTACGCGGGCCTCTCACTATTGTGGCCTCTCCCGTTTGGAGCACAGGCTCCGGACGCACAGGCTCAGCGGCCATGGCTCACAGGCCCAGCTGCTCCACGGCATGTGGGATCTTCCCGGACCGGGGCACGAACCCGTGTCCCCTGCATCGGCAGGCGGACTCTCAACCACTGCGCCAGCAGGGAATCCCACTACTACTGCTTTTGACTTGCTAGTCCAGTAAGACTAGGTAGATTATAAACTGTAGGAATACATAGTATTGATTTTAATAGACAGTAAAGGTGTGCCTTAGAAATTATCTGTCTAAAGGCATGCAGCAATTCCTTGCCATATTTTATCATCCTTACACATCTCTTTGCCGTGGGATAATAAATACTTTAATAACTACTGGGAAAAATTCCCACCACCCAAGCTTACCTGTATGTTGCATATCCCAGGAACCATTCTATTATCATTGTGGACGACACAGTTTTAATTCTAGAAAAAGACTTACTGGTTCTTGGAACAATACAAATTATGCCTTTTAATTTGTAAATCATTACAGTGAGATCCAATGAAGTGAGATGTCAATTGAACAATGACTTTTGATATTGAGTTTGTTTTCTTCCATCTCACAAGTAAATGTGGCCTTTGTTCGACAACATTATACAGAGAAAACATGAGTTAGGAAAGTGAACCCTTTTGTGAAACCTGGGAGTGATACTTTAAAAGAAGTCTACATAGTGAAATGTAATGGCAATAAAACTAAACGCAAACAGTTTCATGTTTAGTCTAGCCTATAGCTTCCAACACATCAAGAGCATGTTGAGGTACAGGGCCACTGCTGATTGCTACATCATCCCAGAGCAGAAAAAATAAAGCTTACCTGGTCCAGTTGTTAAGGGGGAGCCTGTTCGGGGTGGAGTGGCTGGTACGTGTTTTGGAGGCAGTGGTGGAGGTGCTGCCAGGAGATAAGAAGCCAAGCATTGCTGATCACACTCTCCCTAAGTTACACAGTATTCCCTAGGTAGGCAGGATTGGGGCTTTCGCTCATACTTCTGCTATTGGAAAAGGAATAGCCATTAACAATCCATCTTCTTTAAAGTTCAAAGCTAAGGGATTGAAGCAGGACTCATTCAGATTCTTCCATTTTATGATAAGAATTTGTCAAGAGAAAGTCAGATAGTAACAACAATAACACCGTCATTTCATTCATTCGTTCCTTTTTTCAATATGCCTCAAGTACCAATGAGGTCCCATGTCCTGTACTAGGAATGAAGGACGTGGGGTTGACTACAACGAGCCTCTGCCCTCAAGGAATTTACTACTGAATGAATGAAGATCATGGTCACAGGCAATTACTGTCCAGAGTATGGTCAAGGACAATGAGAACAGCTTGGGTAGGGGCTCAGGGGAGGTTTTGTTTTTAATAGAGTCAGGATATTATCGCTTGGATGGAGTCTGGAAAGATTTCTCAAAGTTATATGTCTTAAATTTTGGGTATATTTTTGAAAGACTGAAGCAAAATGATTTGGATCAAGGAAGAATGAACAGATTCCTTTGATGAAATTATAGCTAAAAAAAATCCATGAGATAGAAAAAGTATTGTATTATAGCCCCAACCCAGAGACTCCTCCTTCTGAACTGGGCTTGTCACTTTGTGGGCCAAAGTTAAGAATTTCAACAGGTACGCTGTTTTCTTATTCTTTCTTTAAATGTATGTTTTCCTCTCACTGCTATATTTGGTAGATTTGATGAGTTCACTTTTTTCTTCAGGACTTCTTTCCCCAGCCACCTGGAGTAAGGGTTGGGGGCATTCTGGAATAAGTGGAGATGATGGCTCTCTTTGCTTTGAGATGAAATTGCCCTGATCTCCTATCTCAGCTTCTCTCTACCATATGGCATCATTTCTTTTGTTCTCCAATTATCACTCTTTCCTCTCAATGTGTCCTCTCTATTCTCTGTAGCCTCAGTTGTTCTGTAGGCCTAGCAGAGACCTTACCTGATTTGGTTACCTCTGTGTTGTGTGCTAGCCCACGCCTGGAGAATAGCAGGGTCTTTAGTTCACTTGCTTATCACTCCTACATAAACCTATTGAACGAATGAATGAGCCTGTGGGACGTCAGAAGAAGCTATAGATTCCAAGTTACTTATTCTGCTTTATTTATTTTATTATTCCTGTCTCAACCAACTGTCCTAGGTCCCTGTAACTCTAAAGCTTATCAGGATAACATCTCTTCTTAATGTTAAACAGTCCAAATGTGGCTTACGTAGACTTTGTAAGGGTTGCCTAATTTCACTATGCAGGCAGACAGTAAAATGAGTCACTTATTTTTCCAGACAGAGCAGACACATAACTTACTTCCAGTGGGAAAAGGCCTTGTTAACTTTGGCGACTCTGTGCTTGGATTAATTGGTTGGCCTGGACCCCATATCTCAGGCTGATCTAAAAGAACTGGAAACATAAAAAGAAAATTTCCCAGGGTGAGTTCAAAAAAGAAACGTCCTGAGTTTAGAACTTAAAATTTCAATTTAAAGTTGAGTTTCACAAAATTACTTCTGTCTTCCCTCAGTCCTAGCAAATTAATTTAGAGATGCGTTGTTCCTCATTTTTTTCAAGCAGAGAATGGACAAAGGAGCAGAGTGTGTGTGTGTGTGTGTGTGTGTGTGTGTGTGCACGCGCGCAGGGGGTGTCTGTGTGTGCACATATAGCTAAATAAAAACTTGCAAAACAGAGCGTCTGCATTCTTTTCCTGGTTGGTCACTTAAGGACATTCTAAATGTCAATACATGTACTGGCTCCTTTCTGGCACCCACTTGAAAATCCAGGCATTACTCCCATGGACATTTGTTTTAAGTTGGTTTATTTAAAGTTTGTTATGAATAGGCTTCAAGAATGAAGATGCCTGAATTCTGTACAGTGGTTCCCACCTTTAAAGCATCTTACGGGGTCTTTAAACAATCCTTTTACAGTATCATAAAGAGAAATTAAATTATTCAAAAAATGTTTGGTGAACATATTAAGAGAACCAGAAAAATAAATAAGTCCTTAGGCATCTAAAGTAAATCAGGGCAGTTAGGTATTAGGCCTAAGGGCACTGAATCTAATATTTCTTTTTTTTGGTTGTTGCCATGGTAACAATGTAATGAACTAGCTCTTCTCAGCACCTATCATGTGCCAGGGTCTGTGTAAGTACTGCTGGTAATTCATTAGGTTGTAAAACAGGCTGGGAAGTCAGTTGGATGTGGATTTGAATCCAGCCTCTATGCTTACTCTAGGACCTTGGGCAATTCGTGTAACCTCTGAACTTCCCTTCCTTCAGTGTAGGGATAATAAGAGCAATCTCAAAGAGTTACTAAAAGGATTAAAGAAGGTAATGTATATAAATATAATGTATATAAAATACATGTAAAACACTTATCACAAGGCCAGTAGCTATTATGATATATTTTAGTCCTCACCTCACCACCATGTGGTTGATATTGAGGAAACCAAAGATTACAGTGATTAAACAACTTGCTCAATGACATACATGGTGAAAGTAGCAGAGCTAAGATCTGATCCCAGGCGGGCATTCCTAACTCCAAAAATATCTACTTTCCTCTCAGGCTTTGTAAACTAGTGATAGAAGAATCAATAAAGAAAGAGTGAGTAGATAAGAAAAGTAGGTGCAGATATTGGAAGAGCTAGTATGTTCGGTGCAAATGTTGGAACTTTACAGAAATCCAGGGGCTGAAACCACCTAAAGAACAATCAAGACAGGCTCATTGACAAGTTCAGTTCCTCTCCACCACAAACCTCAATGATGGTCTTAGCTCTGTTTTGTTTTAACATGAAAGCACACATTCTCCAAAGATGTGATGTAGCATTTGGTTTTTTGTAGATGCAGTGTGGGACACCACTTTGATTTTTATGAACTGTTTTCTATTTTGTCTATCAGGTTTATATAATGTTATGGGATTTTTTAATAGGTAGATTCAAATGCAACAAATCAAACCCCACCTTCAGTCACTACACATGACTTTATGTCATTAAAAGTGAGACTGATCACAGATCGGTTAATAAGATAACTGAGAACCTCACCGCAGGGCCACCTTTATTTATGGATTCTAAGTTGTAGACATGTAAATCACTGAAGGAGTATTTAGGGATGTTCTTTATACACTTTGCTAACTACATTGTTGAAAAACATTCAGCTGTGGCTGGCTGCTAGCTGTCTCCCAGGATCCATTCTCCATTTCTTCTACGGTTAAAGTTAAGCAGGCCATATGGCACTAAATTCTTTCTGATGGGTTCTGGTTGGAAGTGATGTGTGTCTCTTCCAGGTTTTGCTCTTACAAGAATTGGCAGTGAGTTCCATGGGTCCTCCCCTGCCCCCCTTTCTTCTGATGGTGAGAGCTGCAGCAGCCCCCTTGCACCCAGAGATGAAGGCCACATGCGGAGGATAGAAGAGCCACCCAACCAGTCCTACATTGTGTACTTCGAGGCTGTTTACATGAAACAGAAATAAAATTCTATCTTGTTTAATTCACTGTACTTTGGAGTCTCTTTGTCACTGTATCTTAGCCTACTTACTATGCTTTCAAGTCTTGTTGTCCTTAACACTTATATCTAATTTCCTTCACCGATTGGTCCTAGAAAAATCATCTTTGATTTTTTTGATTTTTTCTTTGATTACATGACCATAGGGGTCTTAAATCAAATGATTTCTATAAAAACATCCCATATTATCAAATATATAGCTGCTGGAGATCCATGCATTGGACATAAATACATTTTAGGAATAGATTAGATCCCTTTCATAAAGAGTTTCTTTTATGTCAGCAAGGTATACATTACTCACAGCCATCCAAAAATGGTTAATGTTTAAAAGTTAAAATATTTAATTCTAGGAATAAATATTTATTAGGTAAACCCAACAATAACAGCCAAAATGATATTTCTCCCATAACATTTTATTTCTAAGTTGCTAAATGATTTAAGGTCATTCCTGGGTCTTGAACCTGCAAACAGTGTCTATTGTGTGAGTAAGACAATTGACACCTTCACTGATGAGGTCGACAAGAGAGAAAATGTGGTCAAAGAGGCTATATCACAACGACAGTGACTATGATGGGGAATTTGAAGGTCTGGCTCCATAATAATGGCTGTTTGGTTAATAGAACACTTATTCCCCATCCAGTGAGTTGTAGAGATTTGCAGTAATTCTTATTGGCCTCTTTTGAAGAGTGAACTTGTTAGCTCTTAGCTACTCTTGGAAGTAAAGTTTCAAATCCTGAAATGCTAGAGGTCTGCAAACAAAATTCCCATGCTGAGAGCACACCTAGATCAGAACTATCCTTTCACATGAAGATCTGGTGATACCTTACAAACATGCCTCAAAACACATTTACTCTAGGTAAGTTATACTTTATTGAAAGGAAAAACAAATCTATAGATATACAGAGTTTTTTCTACCTTCTGTCTTCTGTTCATCAAAAGCTGATTCTAATGGTGGGCCAAAGAGGGGAGCAAGTGCCATGGTGTCATCTGGAGGTTTTCTGCTGAATCACACACATTACAGCAAAACATAGAGAAAGGAAATATTAATGTTAAAAAAGATATAAAGCTTCCAAATATTTTCCACGGTAAGGCCGATGTATGTGTGTGCACTTATGTACATATATATGTATGTACTCAAGCTCCCGAGGGGCTAAAAAGTATATTTATGAAGAGGTCAAATGTATACGGACAAAAGGATCAGTAGGAGGTAAGATCCCTCATTCTCAATGGGGGCCCAAGGGGCTGGTCCAGCAGAAACAAGATGAAGAGAGAAACTCTTTCAAAGCATCTGAGTCTCTATACCTAGAAGAGATTATTAAAGATAACAGTTTATTGAAAAGCACCTTCTTCTCTTAAGATCTCAAAAACCATTTATATCTGTCTTCACCACATCTCTGTGTTGTAGTTAATGTGGGTTTATGATTAGTGAAAGTCAGGCACAGGGAAGCTAAGAAACAAGCCACCAGGAAGTTTGTGTTTGAATAAGAAACTGAGTCTACCAGCTTCTAACTTCCATCCTCCCCTGACCGCCCCACACAGTTGACTAATTATAACTTCCTAATACCTTAATACTGCACATTAGAAAAAGAAGAGCATTGAGAAATCAGGGGGGAAAGACAGGTAGTAAGTTAGATGCTCATCCTTTCTACTAATTATTACTTAAACTGATTATTAAAGAAAAGCTGCATAATTATCTCCATTTCTTCCCCAGACCTGATTCCCTTCATTGATCCTCATGAGTTCTGTGTGTGTTGGGGGATAAGAGGTGAAGAGGAGAGGGGAGGGGTTAGAGAAGGAGGGAAAGTTAAAAGCCTTTAGATAGAAATAGGAGTCTTTGGGGGAAACATTGCTTATGTGCACAATACTTACTTATCCCAAGGATTACACGGTGTAAAACACAATGCTTTGCCAAAAACAAAAAACAAAATAGAAGATTCCTTTGGTGTGTGGCAGGTAGAATGTATCACAAAATTGTAGCCAGCTAAACAGGCTACTCTTTGTAAGGCAATATAATCATATTTCAGATCAGCATTCCAGACACCAAATGACGTCTTCATGTAGACGTTTAATCCTCTCATTAGTGAGGGGCTCCATATTCTGATAGATGTTACTTTAGATGACTACAGAGTACTTTCCTAAAGATCTCCCTCAGGCTGCACTTAGGAGAAATGATAACATATTTGAAACTGCTGTGACATACACATATGGGCAGGCCCTTTGTTATTAGATGCTGAGACTTTAGCCCAAAGGAGATTTGTTTCATTGTTAACAGTGCATGATGCCTTGCATAAAACACAACTAGTGTTTTTCATGCTCACCTTATGAGTTCTGGAGTTGGTGTGGAACGCCTGGGTCTCGCTACTTCTTCACCTGATGCACAGGACAAAGGGAATTTTTAGGCATATTTTTACCATTTTTTTTCTTTTATGTCTTATGAGCTATGTTTGGAAACACTTAGAGATTTAAGTCCCATCAATAAGCAACTCCATGTGAAAACTTTGCAAAACAAACCCAGAAAACAAACCCTCTCCCCTGGCAATGCAACAGCCATATATTAGGCATATGTAGTAGCATTTTCTTTGGCATTTATAAAACTAGTTAACCAGGGAATTACCACGATAAGCCAGCAAATGGAAGATGTGTACACTGTAGAGCTTAGTGGAATAGCACACCATTCTTTCAATGCCTGCTGCCTTGATCAGTTCTGCTTTTCAATTACCATAAGAGAATACTAAGCCAGGCCATATGTACATAGTGCATGAATCCAGCATTCTCTGCCTGTTCTTTTCTTGAAATGCCAAGAAAATGTTATACCTTTAACTAGGAACCATTCATTTAAAATTTCCTAGAACGTGCTGTATGCAGCAGAAGAAAATCATGCCACATGTATATTATAACCTATTTCATATAGCTTTGGTTTACTAAGATTTTCACATCAAATAACACAAAAATGGGTAAGTTGCATCTACCTTCAGTTCCTTCAGCCCTCCTCCTCTCCCTACCCCAATAAGCAAACACACACTTGATTAAATTCATTTCTAAAGTCAAATGATACAGTAAGAGTTGACAAATATAGGAAGAAAATAGCAATGTTTACCCCAAAACATATTCACTTTCAGGATCTAAACATTAGTCATTCAGAACCCAGAGAGCCCTTTTATCATTACAAGATTTCTTTTATCATTACAAGATTTCTTTGCTGTAAGAGTAAGACATTTGTAAGCCTTAAAAATCAAGCCCAAGAGTGTATAAGTCAAATGTATATATGCTCCAAGATCCAAGGAACTGTTCCTTCTTTTAAATCGTACTCTATTTCTGGTAGCTAAGATATACTTACTGGATAAGTTCCTTTTAATTGCACCCTAGAATTAGAAATAGACACTATAAGGTTTAAGACCACATATATGTTATGTACAATATGTATATTTCTGTCATTTCAATTAAACTGAACTCAAAGAAATGCAGTTGGGGAAAAATGAATTTTTTCTCAGAATTGCATTCAAGTTGGAAATTGTAGACACACACATATAAATCAATTTTTCATTTTATTCAAAGATTACAGAGAGGAAAGAGAGTAAACAATAAGTCTTCCAAACCAGAAGAAAACCCTTACCTGGGTAGATTTGGTAAATTAAAGCAAATATTGAATAGTCTATTAAAAAAAAAACCCTTGAAATCTAGCAGTCAAGAAAGTAAATCCATGTTTAACTTATGTTTAATGTTTAAAAATTACAGACTGTATGAGGAGTACTCTCTGCTCTTATCAGATGGGGTCCCTAAGTTGCTTGTAGAAACAGTCATTAGTTACGAATGCAATTTTTAAAGATACATGTGGAAAATGTTAAAAAGAAGGAAAACTTGAAGGTATTACCACTGAGTGGGCTGTTCTATTCAGGGAACCAGAGAATTCCATTCTTTCCCATCGGCCCTTCCTACCCCAATTTCTTTCACTTGCCTGCCATGGGGGCACCAACCTATCAATTGGGTGTCAAGGTGCTGTGATTCTATAGAAATGACAATTTCCCTGTCAGGAATAATCTGAGAAGGTCATTTTCAGATTTATAAGGCCCTAGGAGAAAATTATTTTGACAACAGAAGATTGATTCAAGTTTTGATTCAAAACTGCTGTGAAAGGTCCTTAGCATGTGATGCTTCCAGAAAAGCAGACCACTAGAAGCGTGGCCTCATAAGATGGGACATGGCTTGGCAGGGCCTCCTTAGGAGAATGACAGGGGCAGAGTTCAGGTTGGGGAAGTGGAAGTATAATAAAGTATAATAAAGTATAATATAGTATATATAATATAGTATAATATAGTTTTATATAATATAAAACTATAATATAATATAGTTTACATTTATATAATATAAAACTATAATATAATATAGTTTACATTACTATAATATAATATAATATAATATAAAGTATAATAAAGTTTTCAAAAGGGTATGACTATGAGTTTGGTGGGTGATAATCAAACACATTTTTTTCTACTTTCCTACTTTGGTGAAGGCTCAACATGGTGGTCACAGATGTTTTCTTCTCTCAAATGATAACAAACAACTCAGGACAAGACGTAGCACCTCTGTAACAGAACTATAAGAGGATTCTTTCCCTCTTTCCTAAGGATTTATCAGAATTTTGTCTCATTTTGAACTCATTTACAATAGAGGAGCAGTTTCAGACTGAATAAGATCCACTAGATGTTTTTTAGTGACTTGCATGTATGTGCTATATAGAGATTATTATACATTATTAGTAAAAACTTTTTACTAAATATTTTATTTATTTTAATAGATAAACACTTTAAATCAGTATGTGTAAGTTAACATGTTCATTTAAATTAATAAATATTTAAAACAAATATGATCATTTAAATCAGTTATGGTCATTATAGGAGTTTTGATGTGGGTTGGCTTTTGGAAAATAAGACTCTGTAGACAAAATAATAAGAGAACAAATTGTTTAAATGGAGTTAAAATGTTTTTCTAGGTTGGAGAGCCTCAGATTGTCAGATTTTTATTAATAAAGTCTGAAGGAAGAGATCAGGTGGAGGCGTTAGGTCCAAGTAGTCAATCACGAGGTTGACACTGAGGGAATAGGACCTACCTAGTATAGTGAGACCTGAAATTCAGGAGTTAGGGGACCCCAGAAGCTGTATTGAAGACCTTTTGGTCTCTGTCTTACCCCTTTATTTATAATGTAATATTCATGAAACCAAGAAAGATACAAAGCTTCTTTGGTGTTCATTGGTATTCATCATTTCCTGGTGTATCAATTCATTTGATAGATGTTTATTGTTGAGAGGCACTAGACAAGAAGCCTCTGTGATATTTTATTAAATATTCCGTATGAATGAACAATCATCAGTGAAGAGGAAGAAAGACATGGCAGAAATATGCAAGAAAACCGTTGTTTAGAAATTAGAAAGAATAAAATCATATCAATTTAGAAAGGAACAGATGTTCAAACAATAAGCAGGAAACCATTAGCAACAGAAAAGAAAGTCCCGTTGTCCCATGATCTGGCATACAGATTTTGATGGCCTTGCTGTCGAAACAGGACAACTCTAGAACAAGGTTAAGGTGATGTCGACCACATAAAGCACATTCAGGAAAAAAGCCTATTGAATCCTGAAACCTTCTCCTCCCCAAGTGACCACATTTTCTTCCTTTCAAGGACTGTCTTTATAGGCAGACTGTGAATAGACTTCCTGCATTTTGCCTTAGTTAATTCCCTCTTTTTCTTTTTTTTAAAAAAGGAGTAACTTGTCATAATCTGAGCTGTGACCCCACTGCTGGATTGGAATCAGCCACATAGTCCCTGTAGGTGTTATCTTTGATCATCAACTACGTGGATTAAACAGAGAACCACAGCTTGTCAGCTGGTGCAGAGTATTTGTCTCAAGTAGTAATTGACTGATCAAATTGGCATAGGCCTACTTTCTGACAGCATTGTTTCAGTTCCATTTCCTCTCTCAAGGGACTGACTGGGCAGGTCCGGGTCATTTCAAACATAGCAAAGTCTCTTCTTGTTGCCTCAATGTTATCACACGGAGGAAAATAACAGATTTACTTTGAGCAATGCAAACTAATACTGATTTGCCTTCAGTGATGAAATATATATGTGACAGCCTAGAAAGATTGACTTGAAAGTACGGCTCTTCCTCCCAAGATAGAAATTATGATTGTGTATGACTGTATATCAGTACACTGAACAATTTGAGTTATGGTCCAGGGACTTATGTTAAATTCAGGCTTAAAAACAATGTGGTTTACAAATTCTTTCCTTACTTGCCTTACAGTTTTCTTATTCTTTATTATCACCTTGCTATACATTTCTATGGTGATTTCTGGACAATCTCCAGCCCTTGTACACACACACACACACACACACACACACCACACTTTTTACATTTAGCACTAGGAGTTGGGGTACCTATGTATTAGTTTAATTTGTTATGGAAAATTGCTCTGATGATCCTAAAACATGCTCTTGACACATATAAGACCAGAGACTTTCAGCCACTAAACCTAATTCATCTGCCTCGTTCATACTGGGTTATCATAAATTTAACAAGAAGCCAACCTGGCCACCTTGCCTAGGCAAGAATTATCTCTATACATGTTTAAGGTAAAAATGTTGAGGATTCTTACCGGGCTGCGCCTCTGTGATCAGCAAAAAGGAAGAGAGAACAGACACCTAGTCAGAGAATGATGGATCAGTCAACAGGCTTGGGTAATAGAAGATTTCATAAACAGCTAACTAAACACACACTCCAGGTAATCAGGCCAAAGGAAGACAGGCAGTCATTGTGTTTGTGGCTTATTTAAACCATAATGAGGTTTTGGAGAACCTTAAGGAGACTCTATCCATTGCATAATATAGCTTTGCTAATGAGGATGTACTGGTTTCAGTTATGTGTACATACAGACAAAGCAGAAACATACAAGAAAATTTTACTGATAGATTTAAAGGTCTTGTCATACAGAGTTTTTCTTCATATTGTTTGAGGAGGGGAGTTTTAGAAACTGGGTAGTACAGAGAAAACTGTTTCCCCATACAAAAGGGTGTTAGCAAACATCATAGACACGATGCATTTCCCACATAATTCAGGCTTTAATCGGAGCCTCCAAAAATCAGAGAGCAGGATTAGAGACACCTCTTCTTTGCCTAGCTCTTCTCTTTAGTGTTCTGTGGAATGAGTGCGGATGAGGACTTTTTTAAAGTATATGTTCTTGGCCTGGTGTGATTTGGGCAGCCTCACCCAATGGGTAGAATGTGGTGGGGAAGATAAGGAGCTCCTGACAAGCACAGGTGCGAATGATGAAAATTGTCCAGCACCAATAAAACACTGGTGGACCAGATGATGCCTGGAAAAACACAAAATGCTGACCTACGACTTTTTTCTTTCACTCGTCAAACCTTGATCATGGCTGCTATCAATTTACCCCAACAATCTCTGGTTGCTCTCCCTCTTTGGGATTTTTCTGTAGTAACAAGAGTGACTATGATGTGAGTAGGGAAAGAGCTGTTGCTCAGTTTCTCTTTCAGGATATGGGCTAGCTTGTGAATTCACCAGAGGCTACCTGGGACCCAGTACCAGCCAAATTCCAAAATCCAAGCAAGAAGCACAAACACAAAAGTATCTAGCAGGTTGCTTAAATGAAAAAGATGATTCTACTCTCCATAACATAGACAAGAAATAAAAACCTATAGTCTTTTATACCTACTCCAGTTGATTTTACTTGTAATATTTTAGATATTATTATTTGCCATATTTTTCCAGTTCTGTTCCATACGGATCCCATCTTTCTTATAAATCTGTCTATATGCATGGATGCAATTTAAATGAAATTAGAAAAAGGACACGTTAATATGTATTTCTGGGCTTACATTCTTTTACTGACGAATTCATACTGTGTTTTGAGAGAAATCCAAGCACTCTTTTATCTATTTAGACTTTATAATTCTTTAATGACCAGGCTAAAGTTCTTCACTAAAGAAGATGTGGGCATTTATGATTTTGCTTTAATTGCATGTCAAACATTTCCTTCTTAAGAGCAGCATAAAATACAGCAAAGAGGGGATTAAAAGTGACACAATTTCCCCCAAGATGATTATGAGAAATAATGCAAAATAAAATGTGTATTGCAACCATATAGAGGCAGAACCTTAAATTCAATAAACTTTGTTAAGATTATAGAGAACAACACTGTTCAAAATAATTTCAATTATATAAATTCACCCAAATTAAGTCCAGTGAATTAAAAACCTATATATTTTAATCAATATTTCCTGTTTGTATTTTTTCTAGTAAAAGATAACATGAAAAAAAGGAACATCAAGGAACATCTGTTGAAATTCATGTAGTCACAGGTTTATTAACCAAAAGCCAGAAGACCCAGCTAAAAGCTACGGAAAGGTCAGACCCAGAAAACCTCAAGGTCCACAATTAAAAGTGATCTGAAACCTGCAAAATAAAAGGAATTCCAGAAGTCAAATTGAAGGGCTTTCTATACACTAATTATCACCATTAAGGAGCATAAAGCAGTTGTAAGTTCTGCTGAACACGGACAGCAAAATCATTATCCGCCAGGAGGGGAGAGTCTTTCCTTTTAAAAGTTTTATTTTACTCTTTCTCCTGTCATTTCCCAGGAACTTTGAGGCCTTTAGCATTCTATCTTTGTTCTACCAATGTATAGAATTTGCTTCAAAGGCGGAAGGAAACATTCAGTATCTGATCTTGATATATTCTGTAAGCTGAACACTCTCCATGTTAAATCACAAACTCAAAAGCTTGCAGGGCAAGGAGCAGGGTCGCTGTGCACGAGGGAATGAGAGTTTCACAAAGCTTTGGTGAAATGGCCACAACTCAGGGGCCCCATGCTTGCAGCACAAAAATATGGGCCTAATGCTGCCAGATCTTCAGAGTTGTCAGAGAAGACGCATATCTTGATTTTTTTTTAACTTCAAAGATTCTGGCTTTTAAATGGCATTAGAATTGTTTTTAACTGCACAACCAAACAAAACATCTATTCAGTTGTTCAGAATCTGCAGGTGGCCAATTTGTCTCTGATTGCAGACATTTGTATCACACATAATAAGCTCTCAGCAAGTTTTTTTTAATCTACTGTTATTATTATTTCACCTGATTACTCAAACAGGGATTTTGCAATTGGTCTATTTGTTTTCTGAACAAATTTCTTGTGTTCCTAATTAAACATTAATTGCTCAATTCCTTGACTTCTCTTGACCTTCTGATGCATTCTGGAGAAGGTACTGAAAAACATTTTATTTTCCCCTCTATTTTTATCTTGATGTTCAACTTAGAGATAAGTCTTAGCTTGTATTTTGAGGCTATTTTCAAAGTGGGTATGATTTGGTCACTAGAATGAAGATCTTCGGTCAGAACATTTTGCATTTCTAAAATTTATATACTTGGCTATATGAATACGCCTTCCTAAAAGAAAATACTTCAGCAAATGTCCTCACAGCACCCACAGTATCCTTACCCACACCAGCTTTGTTTTGTTATTTTTCTGCACAAAAGAATTAATTTAAATTCAGCTAAGTAGGCTAACTTAGTCTTTGCCAATGCGGGTAAGTGTTTTAAGATATTTATAAAAAGAAGTAACCAAACACAATCTGTCCGGCTTGTCAAAGTCACTAAATAACCAACCTCAGGTTTTGAAGCTTTACAACATCCTCATTTGCTAAAATTCAGTGCTATAGGGAAACAGAGGAAAATACGTGTAAAGCCACAAAGCACCCAACAAATATTATTTTTATACAGTCTAGTCATAGCAAATTCAGTCATTCATGGTAGTGAATTTTCTAGGAAAGAATTAGAATATATGATGATTATGTTTATTATTATGGTCCTAACCAGTTTCTTGTTTGCTTTCAAATGCTTCAGGGTGAAGATAACCTCTCTGGCAAGCACCTATTTGATGTCCCCACCCCTGCCAACTTTTGTGTTTGTCTGTATTTAAATTTGTTCCCATATCTATTACAAGTCAGATGACTGTGAATGCCTGCCAGATCCAATAGGACTTGGTAGAGATGATCTTCCGAAATTCCATTTAGGAAGAGACACAAAGAGCCTATTACTAACCAAGATATCACTAAAAGTTGACTGGTTTGAACAGCAACAACGTGGGCATTGCCAAAGAAAAACGAGGCAGGGGAGCAGGAGAAGGACTCATCCTTAGAGGCACAGCTAACAATGCAAAGGAGTACTTGTAGTTGAAATTGCTGTAAGAACAAGAGGAGGAAAACCAATGAGGAACAAAGAGTTTTTAAAGCACCACGGATAAATTTCAGACTACATAGTCCTGTCAATATTTGAAGTGGCCAAATCTGGATAATTCAGAGAAAGATTCAGGGTCAAAGAGAATAAATGAAATGGGCAAAATACTGTTGACTGAAAAAGAAAAGCACAATGCAAGAGTTGTGAGTTAAGTTTTATTTGGGGCAAAGTGAGGACTATAGCCTGGGAGACAGCATTTCTGATAGCTCTGAGAAACTGCTCCAAAGAGGTAGGGGGGCAGGTCAGTATACATGTGATTTTGGTGAAGGGGGAGTACATGCAGTCAGGCACATATTTTTTGCAGAAGGTTGCTGCTAGTCATGAGGAGCAGCCATCACCATGAAGGATTTTAGTGCTTTTCTATATATGAAGAGATGCAACAGTTGGGCTCATAAAATCTTCTCCTGAAAATATCTAACCATCTGAAGTTCTGCCAGTTTTTCCCAGAGCACAGATTGCCTCATTCCTGATCTCCACCCTGAACTCCTTTCAGGAAGTGTTGAAGGTCAGCAGCTGCAGTGGCTCATAATTTAATCCTCGTAGAGGTAGATGGAAAGTACCAATTTATAGTTGGCAATACAAAGAAAGGTTGCTGAAGCACACCAACGATCTGTATGTCACATAGCATGTGACCCAGAGTTGACTCGCAGTTACACAGAAGTGGGCCATTCAATTTAGTAATAGTAATAGTTACAATCGTACTAATTTTATTTTTGGAAGCAATGTCATTGGGTCCATATTTTGACAAATTGTAATATTTTGATTCTGTCTTTTGTTCTTCCTGTGTCTTCTGTTCTTCCTTCCTCAAAAAATTACATGAAATTGTTACCAGTACATTTCCTGCATGTGGTACGGAGACTGCCAGGCTTGGGTCAATGCGCAGGATGGGAGGTTTAGCAATAATTACAGCATCCACTTAGGTGAGGTCAACAGACAGTCAACTACTTCTCGGTGTGTGTTAACATGGAAACACAATATTTTCATATTTTCCACTGGAGAGGTCACGTGTATCAGCCATGCATTAGCATCCTGGGAACATGTTCCCATAAATTAGGCAGCTGAGACAAGAACAGTGCATTTTTTTTTTTTTTTAGTAGATCTGTTTCATTGCTGCTCTTAAAAAAAGAAAAAAAAGATGTAGATACATCCTAACAGATCTGTACTGCCATTGAAAAGGATGCTATCATGTTGTACATTCAAAGAAAATTTAACAAAGAAATGTTTGCCTAGCTCATGGTAGATATATGTAGCTTGACTAACCCAAGTGGAAGCTGCAATAAATGAAACTTAATACTAAAATATTTGAACATATGCCTGTGATTGAGGCGGAGGTGAATCTTTACAAAATTACCCTGTGGCCCTTAATAACAGGTTTGGAAAATCACTTAGCAACCAGCTTCCTTTTATCCCCATGGGGCATAATTAGACTGTGTCCTGGTTCACAAAGGTTTGTTTTTAAAATTCAGAATCTTGTTTAGGTGTTAAACACAGTCAGTCATTAGATATGCAGATGATGAAAATGAACAGAATAAACAATGTTTGGCCAAGATGTAGAAAGGATTTGTTGTTTCTTACCGGACTTTTCCTCTAAAAGCGTAGGCATGAGGAGGAAAAATAAAGAGAAAATGAAAGAGGTGAAATGTATATTCAAGAAGATACCACTCAAGGCTCAGAATAACCTTACTTAAAGCAGCTCTCTAAGGCATGGCTTTTATAAATGCTTCCTGCGGATGTCTGATATAGTCATACCCAGGCTGCCAGCTTTATACCACCCCAAAACATGCCACTTGGCCATACTGTTTTGAGCTGTAGGCACTTGAAAACAGCAAAATCAGGAGAGACTTTCTATGAACAACCTTAATCTGCCTAAACATAAATCTTCCAGTTGTCATAAGGGTTTCACCAGCCAGGAAGGACTGACTCAACATAGGAGTGGAGACCAGAAATCAACACCATGCCCAGACAAACTCTGTCACAAACTATCATATTTCCCATCTATGCTTCCAAGGGTCCATTCATCTTCCCTAAATTACTCTCCCTTAAGAAGCCTCCATCCCTCTCCCTTTTCCCTGTTAAGACGGTATTTAATCCTGAATTCTGAAGACACCTCTTCGAGTTACTCAATTTTCCTGAGTGTTTGCCAGGTATACAGGAATAGACATGTTAATAAACTTATGTTCGTTTTCCTCTTGTTAATTCTGTCTTTTTGCTGAAGAGTCCCAGCTGAAAACCTAAGACGGGTTGAGGTAGTTTTGCCTCCTGTCCAAGTTCAAGTGATAGAGGACATACGTGTGGTCTCCATTTGAGCACATTCTAAGCTCTCTTTTGAATGGTTTACTTTTATCAAATAGATTTGTACTTTCAAAACAGAGAATTATGCTTTGTAATATTGAAAGGAGCGGGAAAATTCCATGAATGCATTGCAGCCAAGCATGAAACTAAAATGTGAGATTTTCCCAAAATTCTAATCCTGTCAGGGAACCTGGTACCTAGTATCTTCTCCCAAGATACTCTGGCTAGAACCATCAGTTCTTCCATCCCATCCTTCATTTGTCCCCACCCCGCATTGGGCAATGACAAATTATTTTCCTGGTGAGTGGTCCCTGGCCCCTGGGAATGATCTTTTCTTTCTTCCACATCTGCCTTAATGAGGGCTTCATTTCTTGCTGACAGTAGTACTCCACCAAGCTCCTCCATATTTCATCTCCTAAATCCATCCTTTGTACCATCCCTAGAATTATTTTCCAAAAATAGTGAAGTCAATGTATTACTCTGCCCTGCAAAAACCACTCTATTATTCAGAAAATAGAATGCAACCTCCATCCTGTAATTTAATGCCTTTGTGATGGGCTTCGTCTTACCTTCACTCCCTCGTCTTCCACTGTTGTCTGTATGAAGCCTACACTTAGCTGCAGACACTCCTTCTCGTCTCCTGAACTTGTAGCACACTCACACTTCCCTGCCTTCTGCTCAAGCTGCTTCTTCAGCCTTGATGCCTTTTCCCTCCCTCTCAATTACCATCTTACTTATTCTTCAGGGCCAGTAACGTTTCCTCTATGAGGGCCTTCCCCAAGGGCCTTTCCAATTAGGATAAATTGTTCCCTGGCATTTTTTAGCCTCAGAGAAAACAGAGGTACAAACGGGTAGTATATATTTTTGCAGTTCTTATTTTGTTCTGTATTATTTAGATGTCTCCATTCGATTATTAGCTCCCAGTAATGGTTATGAATAACCTCTGTCTAGCCCCAAACAGAGTGCAAATCACACAGTAGGCACTCAAAGCATGTCTATGAATTTTATTTTTGTGGTCATTAAAACATTATACAAATGTTTGAAGCATAGTGTCTTTTAAAATATAGAAAGATGGGGGGCTTCCCTGGTGGCGCAGTGGTTGAGAGTCCGCCTGCCGATGCAGGGGACACGGGTTCGTGCCCCTGTCCGGGAAGATCCCACATGCTGCGGAGCGGCTGGGCCCGTGAGCCATGGCCGCTGAGCCTGCGCGTCTGGAGCCTGTGCTCCTCAACGGGAGAGGCCACAACAGTTAGAGGCCTGCGTACCACAAAAAAATAAAAAATAGAAAGATGAATTGCTCTCTGAAATAAGGCTGAATTGTATATAATATATAGCCCAAGGGATATGGCCCCAGTTGTAATGGTTCCTTCACCAGCTCCTATAAATGTGTCACTTAGCTCCTATTTAACTGTTGATCTTTCTGCCCATTAGTGACCTCAGGGGCTGATATGTGTTACCAAGGCTCCAAGGAATTGGCACAGCTTTGCACAAACACTGGTGTAGAGCTATGTGATCAGCTCTCAATGCTCTCCTATAGCAAAAAGAAAACGAGTGTTTCAGCATAACTGAGGCTCAAGATAGGGCCCACATCCTAGGTGCTGCTTTCAGACCCAGACCCTTGCGAAGTAGCACAGAAAAATGAAAATGCTTAAGGTCCAGGTCCTCGATTTACAAACAGAAAGAATTTTGGGGTTAAGATCAAATAGCTTCAAAGAAGTTGTCATGGAAGGAGGTGCAAAAGTTTTTATATATTCAAATTAGCTTAACCCCTTATTTTCTGCTTGCTTTTGCACAAGACATACTGTTCCTCAGTTCCATAGGTTGTAAAGTAGGGATGATTGCTATCTTATAGAACAGTTGTGAGGATTAAAAGATATGGATGATAGTGACAGATAAAATTCACTGAGAATTTACTATTATTGTTTTACCTTACGAGGTTGGTGTCATTATTATTTCTAATTTACCAGTGAGGAAAAGGAAGGTCAGTTGCGTTCCAAGGTCACGTGGTTACAAAGGATGAGAGTGGGACTAGATCCCAGCTTGTCTAACTCCAGAAAGCCTGGGCAGGGGTGGGCTCATGGCACAACCCAATTCCCCTGGCCCTTATCAGCACTGGGATTTAGAAACAACAGAGCTAATAGCTTGCAGATCACAGAGCCTGGAAAATAATCTTGGAGTTTTCCAATGGAAGGAGTTAAATAGGTCATGCCTGTCTATCATAGCAGGTCACAGGGAATGAACTTTTCAGAGAGTGAGCTTGTATTTTTAGGCATGGTGTCAGATCTTAGAATTAAACTCTGATTATATAGGTAAATTTCTCAGCCTCTTTCTAGAATTAAGTGCATTTTATTAAATTAGAATCAGAAGAATAAACATGAACACATGAGTGATAAGGGCCCTCCCCTCCTGCCCACTCCAGGCTAGATGATGATTAAACCATCTTTATTCAATATGTTGTTTTAATTGTTAGCAGCTATCAACACCTAGGCTATGGCCGTTTGGCTTAAGGGTTTCTTCAGAATGTTAAACAACCAAAGATAAAACATGACAAGACAATTCTCCTTTGGGGAAAGCAAATATATTTCTTGATTTAAAATGAGCTAATAGCATCAGAGTGATTTTTAATTATGGAAAAGATAATAAAAGAAACAAAAAAGACATGTATACCTCCAGGTACTCGTGTTCACAGAAACAAAGTCAGTGAATTTTTGGATTGAACAATGCATATACCTAAAATATAACCACTGTCTCTAAGTGCAGGGATGTTCCTGTCCTATGGCCTGAGATAACATAATTCTCCAATTTGCAAGCCTTGTTGAAAGGTAGTTCATCCTTATGATCGAGGAAGCTTTCCAAGGAGCACACAGGCCCCTGCCCTCTGTGGATGGAGTCTCTCTCTGGCTGCATTATCCTAAATCACTTTCTAATGCAAGTAGTCATTCAAGTTAGGGCTTGTTGAAGCCTTCATTCTGCACAAAGGGCTAGAAATCTGCAGCATTTAAAACTGAATTCTGTTGGAGACCCAGACCAAAGCTAACTGAGGTGAATAGAGAAAATATACACCAGAGTTTCAATGATCCTTACATGGAGATTTTGTGCTCTAAATACACCCCTGTCCTCTGAACAAGGAACTGAGCTGCCATGGGAATTTTTGGCATCAAGTTTCATAGAGTGGGATCAAGACACAAAAAGCCAGATCTAATTTAGAAGCTTTTTAAGAGTCCACAATTGTTTAACCTGAAAAATAGGATAGCTATATTTTGAGTCTATATTTTAGCTAATGAGATTTTTTATAGATATAACCACTTCCTACCAGTTATGTATGAATAGTCAGGTATTCACAAGGAGCAAAAGGGTTATTTACTCATTTATTAAACCAGTAACTGATATTTATTGGGTACCTAATAAAGACCAGACACTATTCTTGTACCTTGGTGAACAAAACCGTAGGAACAACAAACAAAAAACTTCAACGAGCTTTTTGGGGGGCAGGGGAGGAAATAGATAATAAATAATAAATATAATAAGTAAGCAAAGTATTTAGTATTTTAGAAGATGATAAATGCAATTTTAAAAAGTAGAAAAAATATAAGGGTTTGGGAATACCAGGGTAGAGAGTTTTGTGATTTTAAATAAGATGGTCAGGAGAGGCCTCACTGAGAAGGTGACTTGAACAAGCACCGGAAGCTGAGAGGGAGGTGGCAGTGCCAGTATCTAGAGGAAGAGGGCACAGCCAGGGAGCTGGGAGGGGTGGTGTGAGAAGGAAGAGTGGCAGGTGTTAGTCTGGGGTCGTGGTGTCCCCACCGCGAGGGTCTTGAAGGCCAATGTGAAGATTGGCTTCGTTCTGCTCCCAATCAGGAGTTCTCAGCATGGACGTTTAGTCACTCTTGGTTGCTGAGAAGAGGCATTGATGAAACAGATGAAACAAGACCAGAAAATGCCTGGATGTGACATATGCTGTTGTTTTTCACTACTCTTTGGGAGCTTCTTTTGATTCCCCATGTACCATGCTAAAAATAAAATAAAATAAAGATGGGCTTCACACAGGCTGGGAGGTAGAAAGAGAGTTTCAACTGGGCAAAACAGAATGAGACCAGTCCATCTTGCCTTCCCTCTGTGTCGGCCACTTCAGGACGAGTAGCTCAGACTGGCACGCACAGCTCTGTACCACAGCTGTGCTGGTGGCTGATTTCAAACAGTAGTTCTTAAGGTCCAGTTAGTGGCTGTCCTTTAGATAATATAAGAGACAGAAGGAAACTTCACCTTCATTCTGTTTAGAAATGAAATTTCCCCCAGTCTTTGAGGAAACATTTTCTGACATAATTAATATGGGTGATTCGTACTCTAAGATTTTTTTTTCTAAAACAATGAAAAAGTACATTCATTGCTGTAGATTATTTCTGACACTAAAAAAAAAAAAATTCTCCTTTAAAGAACAAAGGGATAGATCCTTTTTTCTTATACTGTTATACTTACTTTTATACTATTATTCATACATTTATAGAAACTCTTTAGTATAAAAATAAATATAACAGTGTAAAAAGATAATAAAGTATCTACCCTTTATTCTCAAGGTCATGGACCACTAAGTGACAAATCTGAGATGAGAAAACAGACATCTCATTAGGATGTATGGGATTAGGGAAAGAGAATTATGACAAAAAACTGGTAGCCTCAGAAAAGGACACATTAATAAACTTTAGAAAAGAACCTACAGATAACCCCTATAAGAGAAGAACAGTTATTGTTCATACTGATCATCCATCTGATAACGAAGAAAAACTTGGTTGAATTGAAGGGGAAAAGATAAAAAATTTTCTCTCTTTATAAAATAATGCGAGGGATATAAGTTGTCTTATATCCCAGGGAAACACCAAGTTCCGTACACGTCCCACAGTGAAGAGCATCCTTCTGTTCAATCAACCAACAAATTTTGTTTTGTTTTTGGCTGCACTGCGTGGCTTGTGAGATCTTAGCTCCCCAACCAGGGACTGAACCGGGGCCCTGGCAGTGAAAGCGCCTACTGGACTGCCAAGGAATTCCCAGCCAACAGGTATTTTCTAAGTACCTATTACGTGCCATTCAATGTCCTAGACTCTAGAGGAAAGGCCCCATTAAGGCAGGAGTAAGAACCTATAACTTCTGGGTGCAGGATGAGTTGTCATTAACCCAACACTTGCTGAATTGTTCACAAGTTATGTTTCTGTTACAAACTTATTTTCCAAAATGATTGCTTCTTTACAGGGCCCATTCTATCCCGAATACACCATTAGCTAATAAAAATGGTTTTAAATTCAACTCTACACTGGTAGGACTAACACAACCAAGGCAGAAGACCTTAAAGATAGAAAAATTAGCCTTTTTGATTACAATTAGCATTGTAATTAAAAGACTAAAAGCATATAATTCAAGAATTTGCTACCTCTGGTTGAGGACATCCTAACATTTTTATGTGTGTCAATATTGTAAGTCTATTGTTTCATTCAATTAGATTTTAAGTTGGTAACAGAAATTGAGGGTTAAGGTCTCTGACCCTGGTGTTCACGTTTCTGGAACCCCCAATCAGATTAGGTTGTCTGAGATAGAAGAACACAATGAAAGAATCTGCAGTTATGCAAGGAAACTCTAACTCTTACATCTCACAAAGAGAAGCAAAATACCAGGTACTCAGAGGGTACAACCAGTATTAGTTGGAGAAATAATAACAGAGGCAATCCAGATTGAATTAATATTCTGCTCATTTTCAAGGAGATCAGAACATATAACAGTTCAGGGATTTCTTCGCACCATCGTAGGCTGGGCATAAGGGTTTGGAAAAATGATATTTTAATTTTAAATGTCAGGGAATGGGAGCAACAGAGAATTCCCTAAGAAAAAATAGTAATGAAGGAAAGAACATACACATATCAGATATGAAACAAATTCTTCTGCGAGTAAGTCACACGGCTTACTATAATGCAGGAAAGAGAAGAATATATTTTGAAAAAGGAAGATCCCACCCATCTCCCCATCTATCCTTCTCTATAAGGCCTGGAAAAAAAGAGATACATCTCATGTGCCAACTCCAGAAGATTTTGGTCAGGCTGCTTGCAGCTCTGTCTAGAGGGGGCTTCTCAGACTACATCTGGGATGTGGGATCTAGTCGCAATGTCTGCTGAGGGTTTAGAAGGGGAGTGGCAGTTTATATGCTTCATGCTTGACATCCCTGATCTAATCCCAACCCAAATCATGTTTGATGCGTTGAACCCAAGCTGAGCCTCTCCCCTCCAACTCGTTGTACTGGAGGTCTGGGCTGAGCGCTTAGCATCAGAATGCATGCAATCTTTACCTTCCCCTTGCACCGTGCTGAGTTTCTACCAAGAGTGAATGCCAGTGTGTAGGAGACTGGAGCTCTCTTCCCCCACCGATGACTCTTTGTTTTTACTGAACTCAATGGGGTGCTGAACCTTCTGCCCAAGTGAGGACAGGAAAGGGAGTGGTGTTACCAAGCAGCAGCAAATTCAGGGATTTTGCTCGCTGGCAGGCTAATTTGGGGGTGGGGGGTCACCTGGAATAGGCAAACAGCACCAGACTGTCCTCAATTAAAAGCTATCTCCTCCTCCCCAGATTTTTTGATTAAATAACTCCATTATGGATGGCAAATCTCCAGGAACAAGATTAAACTAATTGCCCCTTCATAACTCCATGTCAAATTCTTTAATTCCTTGTATCACTGAATTTTGCAGGGGAGAGAGAGGAGGCAGTAGCACACATGCCAGGCTAGGTCAACTCCTACTCTCTCATCATTTCTATCAACCCTCTTCTGCTTGACTTTGCTCAAGTCCTCCCTCGCTATTTTTATTCTCTTTCTTCCTCCCACAAGTCTCTGAACTTAAGGAAGAGAGAAATGGAGCTGAAGAGGGAACCGATACTTACAGAGCCCATTCCTAGGTGATAGGCACCCAAGTGGGCATTTTGCAACATTACCTCACGTCATCTTTACATCAGTCCTGAGAAGGTAGGCATTACTGTTCCCATTTTACAGACTTGGGAACTGAGATGCTGAGTTAAGGAGCTTGCCCATGGACACAGAGATAATAAGATACGGATTCAAAAGCCTGTGTTCTCTCTACTTAACCAATGGGCTTCAAGGAAGTGCTCTTTTTCTTGGTCCCCTTGCTATATCATCAACCTGTCCCTAAAACAGAGCACTTCCCGTAGAGATTCTTGGGCCAGAATATGCACAGCAGAGTATTAAAGTTGAGAGGAATTTAAAAATAATTGAATCACAGACCCTGATTCAATGTAGATGAGAAAATATACTGTGGTGGTTTTTATTTGTTTTTTTTTTTTTTAATATACTGTGTTTTTAACTTGGCAGAAAGGAGGCAGATGCTGGAGTTCAAGTCCTGGCCCTCAAAACTTCAGCTGCCTCTTGATCTTTTGGAGTTGATGTCTTCCGTAAAATAAGCTGAGCGCCACCTCCCTGCCTACTTAACAGTGTAGCTTGCTCATTACATCTTTCTGATCATGACAGCTTTTGCAAAACATGAACCATTATTATAATGAACCATCCATCTAAAAAATGCTTGCTGATTGATTGATTAGGGGAACTGAAATATATGAGTCATATAAAAACAAGGTGTCTTTCTTTAACATTTAAAACAAAGGTGACACAGCTGCAATTACGCCTGACTGACCTATCAGCTCAACCTTGCTCTCTTGTCACGTGGAACACAGGAGAGAGTGTATGTAGAGTGACATGCGCTCTTTAGGCACAATTATAGTGATAGCCTTCAAAGGGTTTGTGAGTAATCAGAAATTATTTGTAAAATGTTTTGTATGAGTTATTGAAATTTTAATTTTTTCCTCTGGAAAGAGAAACAGTAGCTTTCTTCAAAAGTAGTATAATATAGTGGGTAAAAATTTTGAATTGGAAACCAGAACTTCTGAGTTTAAATCTCAGCAACTTCACTTACTAGCTGTGACATCTTGGGTGAGTTAATTAATTCTTCTATGCCTCAGTTTTATCATCTGTAAAATGAGGGTAATAATAGTACCTATCTCATAGGGTGGTTGTGTGGATAAATGAATTAACATATGTGAAGCAACTGAAACACAATCAGTGAGCAAATTTTCATAGCTGCCAACCAGCAACACCATCGCCATCGTAAGTTCTCTAAGTGGTCTCTCACCTTAAGGATGTTTATGAGTAGTCACCATGAGACACACTCCATTGTTCTGATTAAAAATAGCTATCATTTACTAAGCAACTCCTTTGGGCCTTACGTAAATATAATTACAAAGTACTAACTACTTTACATGCACTACTTCCTTCATTTTTAAAAGGATCCTATGAGGTGAATAGTATTATTAAAATGATTTTACACCTGATTAAGCCTTGACTGGGGCTTAAAGGTTTAAGTAACTTACCCAGGATCATGTGGATAATGAGTGCAGAGCCAGAATGCAAACTTGGTTCTGACTTATCCCAGAGCAAAAATTTGTAATCAGTATAGAACTCAATGCTTCTAGTTAAGGACAACTTCTCAAGGTAAGTCAGCAGTGATCCTCGACTCACCAAAGAACAAAAGTAAAGGAATCAACGGCAGCTCATGACACAAGGAAAAGATGATATTGCACCAAGAATTAAAATATAGCATCTGTCTTTTCAATTCCAGGAAAGCTATGAGAGCCACAAGATTCAAAGTACCTAGTGAGCAAAGCACGTCGCTGAAGATGTGTCCCTGTGGGTTCAGGAAGAAACGGAGATGTCTACCTCTGAGATCCTGAGAGGGGTGAGGAAGTCAGGAGACTGTGAAATGGAGGCCAGAGGGGAAGCTGACCACATAGGCCCACATATTCAATCAGGACTGAGTGAAGACAGGACCACAAGGGGAAGTTCAACCTCTATGTACTGCTTGTGACATCAGCTATACATTGTTTTCTGATAAGCTTGTAGTTAGTTAGCACGAAGGTTAGACCAAGTGTGTCCAATATTTCTGATGCTAGCTCTCAGTGCCTGCTACATAGAAGGTGCTTACCAAATATTCGGTGAATTGATTCGAAGAGGGCTGGAAAATTATGTCATTTCTCCATGAAATAAATTTGGTGGGGATGCACAATGTAGGATCCCATTGGGAATGCTAGCCTTCAGTACGGTCTCCCGAAGAAGCACCACACTTATTCAAGGGATTTTGTTAAAACAAAATTAGGGATGCTAAAACAGGAATGCTTCTGGAATGAGCTTCAAAACCAATCCACAGGCATCACAAAATAAGTTATTTTATTAACACATTTTCCCAGTTTGATACTCAGAGTAATTACTGGTCTTGGCTCTAAATGACTTTTGGTCATTTGGGTTTCCTGATTTATCACCATTAATGATATTCTTAAAAATATGCCCCAGGCTCTGCAGACAATTCTAATAACAACAATCAAATAATCCCTAAATGTAGCATCTGAGTGCTTTCTATATTAACTCATGCCACACTTACAATAGCCCTGTGAAGTAGGTATGGGAGTTATCTTCACCTACTAATGAAGAAACCATGACTCAGGTTTTGTCACTTGCACAAAGCAACCCCAGGTAAGAGGCAGAGCCCAGTTATTTGAGTAATTGTGACATCATTGGAATAAGGGTCTATTTGTATCTCCCTCAAATTACCTTAAAGGGAATTAATGGTATTCCATTGTGTATTGACTTTTCATTTTTTTGTTTTTATAAGGGCATATTTCCTTATAGTCCAATCTTGCACCCGTTAATTTATTTAGCCCCTTTGAGAAATTTTTACTTTTTAAGGACAAAACCACTCGTGGAAGATATAATAGAGGTTTGCTTCTACCCTGAATGTAAGGAGTGTGGTATCAAGGGAAGCAGATAGCAGAACTCTTTATCTCATATCTCTGCTTCCATCTTCTCCTTTAAAGGAAAGATCTTTACATTTTATTAGCAGAAAGAGATGGACTACCGTGTAAGGTAGGTGTTCATTTATGCCCATTTTAGACATGAAGAAACTGAGACTCAAACAGGTCTAAGAAACTTGCCTAAGTTTGCAAGAGGTTGAGTTCAGGTCTAACAGATTCTAACATCTTTCCTATAAAATAAGCTGGCACTGTATGCTAGGTCCTTCAGGGGTTAAGTACAAAGTTTCTATTTGTGTTTAAAGAAATATCAATCACAAATGTCCAGTATGGAAAAATTTGATTTAAAAGCAGTTCCTCTAAAAGGTGGAGATTTGGTTCAAAATTAAAGTCTAAGATAGGCAAGAGACTGCCCAAACCTCTTTAACTGAATTCAAGACTTGAGATACAGATACATTATAATCCAGGATATGAAAAGACAAAATGCTTTTAGGGCAGGGGACTAGAAATGGGGGAGCAAAGCCATGACTCTCAATAAAGGGTCAAGAGTTAGATTAAAAAATTATGTATATACAGATATAGATAAATACATACATACATACATACATACATACATATTAGTGTGATGGTTAATTTTATGTGTCAACTTGATTGGCTATCAGGTACCCAGATTAAACATTATTTCTGAGTGTGTTGTGAGGGTGTTTCCACATAAGATTAGCATTTGAATTGGTGACCCTCCCCTATGTGTGTCAGCATTATCTAATCTATTGAGGGTCTGAATAGAAAAGAGGTGGACAAAGGAGGAATTCACCCCCCTTTCCTGCCTCATTGTTTGTGTTGGGACACACCTTGTCATCTTCTGCCCTCAGACTGGAATTTGCACCATCAAGTCTTCTGGTTCTCAGGGTTGAGGCTCAGATTGAATTATTTCACCAGCTTTCCTGGGTCTCCAGTTTGTGGACAGCATGTTGTGGGACTTTTCAGCCTCCATAATCATGTGAAGCCAATTTCTTATAATAAATCTATCATCATCATCTCTCTCTCATCTATCTATACACATATATACATATATCCTGTTAGTTCTGTTTCTCTGGAGAACCCTGAACAATACAACCAGTAATAAAGAAACAAACAACTGCAAAGCACAGTACTTAACAAGGTACTGTTACTAGGATATTCTGTGTGCTTTCTTCATTCACTCATTTATTGAATAACTATCTATATGCCCAACGTGTACCATGTACTGTGCTAAGCACAGGGAACAAAAAGTCAAAGAAGATTTGATCCTTCCAGAGACCAACCATAATCTACAGAAAAATTCCATAAGGACCATTATTACCCTCACTTTACAGAAAAGGAAACAGAAGCTCAGAAGAATTATAGGACTTATCTAAGGTTACATAGGTAGAACATGGCAGACCTGGGTATTATTATACGGCTACCTCCTATTGACCCAAGATTCTAGAAGAAATTATTTATACAAATGGCCAGAAAGCACTTGGAAAAGAATGTGTTAACAAGAGGTGCCAAAATATGCCGTGTAGATTTGTCTTCAGAAGGGTTTCTCCCACAGCTGTTAGGAGTGCTATTGGCAGACAGCCTTCAACTGTCAACACTTCAGGATCTGACTCAGCTGCAGAGAGACACCTTGGCGAAGGTCATGCCCCTTTCTTAGCCTGCCCATATTGGAGCACTAGCTGTATAAAGGTTATTGATCTCAGCTAAACCCAGGACAACCCGGAAGGGTCATTCTAGCTCACAAGTTCCCCATGTGATTAGCTTAGGCTGTTGTTGGATGTGCAAAACAGCTTAACTTCTCCCTCTGCCCACCCTACCCCACAGGTATTGAGCCCAACATCCTGCACGCTAAACTCGGAATTGGAGTCAGCGTGCTGCACGGAAAACCTGTTGAGAAAAGGAGGGACTCTGTTCTTTTTTCATCCTCCAAAGAGCACAACTATAACATGAACAAAAGTTACACAGAGACAGCATTTGGGTTTAATAAATTTCTTTCAACAATGAAACAGCCTTCCTCAAAAAGCAGTGAACTTTGTAAGATAGAAGGAGCGCTATTACTGTTGGAGGCATCTCTATCAACCAAATAAGTTGGTATTTTACTTAAATTTGTTTCTTTTCATCCTTCTGCTGGCTAACACATAGCATAACATAACTGGTATTTAGAAATTAGTGATTAGAATTCTCTAAAAGGAAACTTCCTAGTTTCAATAGGTTCTGGGAATAATTTTAAGATAGATGGGGAGGAAATCCCATTTTCCAATAACTCCCCAAATTTATCTGAGATTATTTAAGATATAGTGGCACAGAAACTGTGTCAATATCTACCAATATCCATTCACTCCTTTATCTTTTAGTAACAGAACCCTGAATTTTAGCTGGTTATATGTGTATCCAGCCAAAAACTACATTTCCCAGACTCCCTTCCAGCTAATATGGCCATATGACTAAATTATGGCCAGTGGGATCTTGGGGGCAGTGATGGGTACAACTTCTGAATTCAACACTCAAAAGAAACCACTTGCCTTTTATTTTCCCTTTCTTCCATCCCAAGGCTGGAACATGGAGGTGTTTTGTGATGGTAAGGCACCAGCATCCTTGAAAAGGTAGAGCAATAATACAGAAAGTTCCTGGGTTCTTGAATAACCCCTGGAGCAAGACTCTATTACCCATCTGGACTGCCTACCAGCTTTGACTCTTTTGTGGGATAGAAATAAATCATCCATTTTTTAAAAGCCGTGACTATTTTGGTTTCTGTTAAAGCAGCTCTACCAATATTCTAACTCATACAGATCCCAAATCAACAACTAAAACCTGGGTGATTTTCCTTCTTTACCATATCAGCATGATATCTTACTAGGAGACCACAACACGATAAGAATAGAAATTAACATTTGCCTGTGAGTTGACCTTTGCATCCTCCTGTCTTCTTTTTTGGTGCTTGGCCTTGTCCTGGTCCATACTATACTTGATTTCTATATAAAAATCAAGGGCCCAGGTGAGATCTGAACTGGAATTATGTTCATTTGTCTGTAGAGTAGGATTTTTGCCAGTAGCTAAAACCCTGATTTTCTATGTTGCTGAAGCTTTGTTTTGGGGAGGAGTAATTTTCAGATAGGTTTGTTTATACTGTATATACACATAGATATATATGACACATTCATCCATCCATTCATTCATTTCATTCATTTATCGAGTCATTTGACCATGATGTATATACAGGAAACCTATCCAAATAAAATGAAAATCAATTCATGATAAGAGATATCAAATGGGTTACAATTCATTAATACATATTCACAGATAGATGAAAAGAACAAGTGAAACACAACTTTATCTTAAAATTCTTCAAAAGAAATAGAAATCAGAAATTCAACATAAGACATTGTTATGAATAGCTTACCATTTGGAATTTTCTTTATTTCTAGTAGTGTAACAATTGATGCTTTTGTAGCGTAAGAACCATAGCCTAAATGAAATATTCTGATATATCATTAACTGGTATAGGTCCTATTTCTCTTTTTGTACCTGAATTAAGTGTAGCTGTGTGAACGTCTGATTGCTTGGCTGGAAACATCTAAAGCTGTGCAAAGCATTCCTCATTTTTATCATGGCACTAACTAGATTTCAGAAGGTTATTTCTATTTATCCAGTTCTGGAGATGAAGTTCTACCTATGTCATTGGTGAAATACACCTATATTTGGTTATGGGTTATCTAGAAGAGGGCATGGATTCTAAAGCCAAGAATATGTTTCCAGTCCAATCGCTCTTTACACTTATGTTTATCCAGAAACGTGCCTACCTTTCCCTAAAGCAACAATCACAGCTCATTTTCTTACAGTAAATGTCAAAAATCACAACTCTTTGGGAATCATAGTAATGAGAGAGCCAGGTTCTCACAGTAGAGGGAACCAGCTGGGAGTGTGGAGGCAGTAGTGGGGGTGGGGATCCCTTGGTTTGTGGGGCTGCAGGGCTGCAGGAATTGCCTAACCCTGGGATTACTTCTCTGGGTGTCTCCATCTAGTTTTAACATTGTTTCCCTAACATCTTTTTGTCAGTCTCAGCCACATCGTGTCAATATACCACTTTAAAAACTGGTGTTGGGAAGAGCTCAGAGTGACAACCACTCTCCTTGCTGTACCCTCATTATCTGGTAGGAGGAATGACTTGGGCAGGCATATTCGTTTTGATAGAAGGGACTTCCCCTTTCCAAGAGTCAACTAGCTTTCAGCAAATATATCCCACACATGTCTGGGATCGTTCTAATAAGTTTTTTTTCACAGAAATTTGTTCACTGAACCCCATGAACTTGCCTTCTTACACTTATCCTGGTAGCTTTCAAATGACCACGAGGTTTATTACACTCTACAGAGAAGTGGATATAAACCGGTTTCAGGCATTGAAATAAACTTTTACAATTGATAAAAAATGATTTAGTAAGTAAAAAATGATTTGAAAGATGTTAACTGAAAAGTGAAAGTGTGTACAGTTAAAATGCCCCTATTACTAGAAATCACCTGTATTGTAGACCAACATGTGAATTTAAAATCTGTACCCTCCATGGCAGAAGGGAAAGAAAACTAATACATGTTATGCCTCCCTTTTCAAGAAAACATCTTAAGATGGCAAGTGAGTATGATTAAAAATTACCTGAAATATCATTTGCTGTGGTTGACTACTATTAGCAATCATGTTAGTTGACCCTAACCGTAGAGGTAAAGGCCATTATAAGCACTAAGCACTAAAGAAGGCATCTTTATAGACTTTATTCATCCCAGGCAGGCAAACATTTATTCCCAAAGGATGGGTGATTACAACTCCTTCAGAAAGGTTAGTCGAGATAGTCCAGAAGCATCTCAAAAATGGTTCAGCATTTATTAATTACCTCGTTCATGGGAAATGCTGCAGGGAGAGCACATTTCTCTAAAGAAGATGCCAAGAAGCCAAGAACTATTAGCTCCTAGTATGAGAGCCTTCATCTGCTCTTCACAGCTATTTTTAGAAAACAATTGCAGCATTTATCAAGTACTACAGAGAAAACACTGTAAATGTTGGAACTCAGAATGCAGCAATTAGAGAAATTTAGTAGATGAGAATTGGAGAAGGAAGTACAACTTGTAGAAAAGTACAAATTTGATTAATATAAATAAGGCATACCTGTATCTGAGGTGCCTAAATGATGAGATTATTTAAAACAATTTGATAATAAAATATAATGAAGCTTATGAATTTTAATATCTTTTTAGACTATGATCTATGATGTTAGATTAATATTTCTTTTTGAAGCATTAGCAATGAAAAGGGTTTTCATTTTCCTAAAAAAAAGCAATTTTCTTGGTTTTCTTTCCATGAGTTTTTATGTTTTATATCATAAGAGATGACATTAAGATGTGTTTTTAAAAATCACTATTAGTAAATTTGTATACTTCATATTGTTTTTAATTGTTTCAGGAGTAAGTCTGGATAATCTTTATGTTATTCTTTCCTTCTTTGAAAAATGATTGTGGGAAAACATCAAAAAGAAATGTGATCTCGTGCATTTTTACCATTTTGAAAAGCACAGAAACTGCAATATAGAATGAGCATAACTTTCCATGGCTAGAACGAGCTGCTTCAGGTTTATAGACTTCATAAAGTGGTGACCATATGCAGCCTTCAGTTTAAGAAGTTTCTGATCTACTTAACGTGTATGGGCAGAGCACAGCTCTCTGTCCAACCTCACCAAAGCTTGAAATAAAATCCACTCACCACTGGTGATGGGGAAAGTGCAATGTTGCCTATTGATGCCTTCAGTTCATCTACAGTTGCAGCGTTCTTAAGAATGTCTTTAGCTTGCAATGGCTTAATCTTGATATTAAACTTCTTGTGTGATTCTTCTTCCTCTTCCGATTCGCTTGAAGAATAAAAGTGCTTTCCTTTGGTAGGTAGAACACAGTTAAAGATACGTAACTCTTTTTTTCTACTGGGAGGCAATGATGAGTATAAGACATGAGTGACTGCACATAGAGGCAGCAGAAGTATCCTTAGATGGTAGAAAATCAAAGCAAAACAAACAAAAATCAAAGGGTAAAGAAGGAAAGAGTTAGAATTTATTCACCTTTCCTTGGAGCAGGATTAAGGATGGTGAATTTCAAGGAGCAATGGTTACAAAGTTGGCCATTTGTGTCTCACTCAGCACACACAGTGACAGGCGTGACAGGCCCACGGGAACTTCTTCTTACTGTGGAGACAGGAAGGCCTCTCTACTGACGATTTGTGATGATTTTTAACTGCTTCAGAGTGTGACCTGCTCTTACCAGAGATGGTTTGCAGGCAAAGCACAAGTCAGAGCTATTTTCCAGCCACCATTAGTGACGTCATATCAGATTTCAGCAGACAACCCAGTACCCGCAATTTGTACAACTGTTTTTCAGCACAACTTTTCTCTTTCTCCTCTCTCTCTCTTTTCTATGAATAGAGCAAGGCAAAATGCCTGCTTGTTAGTGATCAGGCTGTTCTCTGTGCTGTTTGTTCATCTCTAATACAAGGGACAACAGGACTTGAAAAGCTTGGGTTTCGGCACCTTTTCAATACAAAATTTATCACCCTGCTGAGAGCAAATGAAAATGAAAATGAAAATATAAAGAAAGGATATAGCCGGGTTCCTCAGGTCTGATGCTGTAGCCTTCCTCATCCAGCTCAGGCGAGTTCTATAAAATACAAGTGCACATCAAGCAATTATTATCCTGACAATGATAAAGGAATTATTCATTTTCCTTCAAGGGTCTTCCAGTTAAGGGTATAGACTTGTCTCTTGTTTTGGAGGTGAGTGCTGGGCCCTATATGTTTAGATATTTACTCACGGATATTTGGAGAGTCTTCCTATTGGGAAAATAAACTAGTAATCAACTGTCAATGAAAGAAAACATTCAAACAGAATTTATCATGCATTTCCTGTAAGCCAAAGACTATGCTGAGCAACATGGCAGGGATACAAAATGCAAATTATCTTTCGACTGTATTCTGGTAAGCAAAAGCTCAAAAAAATGCGAAACACAAAACATCAGTGATAGGAGTTTGAAAGGAGAGGAAATTTGTGAGGTTTGGAAGAATTAGGGAGTCTGTGTGTGCCTTTCGGGCCAGATGGAGAGGAGAGGGGAGTCAGTGGTGAGGAAGAGCCTGTACCGAGACACCAAGGCAGGAATGGACAGTATGATTCCTGTAGGGAAAGGGAGAGGCAATGGTGACAATGACAGGACTGGAAAGGAAGCTGTATTGTGGAAGACCATGGAAAAGAAGACCATGGCTGGGGGCTGGGGAGCAACATGCTGGGGGAAGAGTCTGGACTTGATATGGCTACTGCAGTTTCTCAATTAAGGTAGGACATGCTGAAAGCAGAATCTTAAGGTGTTGGAAATATGCTTCAGGATATATTGGGGACAGAAGAAACTGGAGAAAGGAAAACTAATTTAAGATGCTTGCATCAATTCAGGTGAGATGTGCTAAGTAAATGACCAAGTTGTTCGTGGTGGGAAGGGAAGAATCAAGGACATTTGGAAGGACAATTTGTTAGTTCTTAGTAACAGACTGGTCATAGGAGAAAAAGAAGATGGAAGGTTCAAGAAGACTCCAAGATTGCTATCCTCAAATTCTGGGAGTACTCCTGGCTGAACTCATTCTAACAGAAGGCAAGTAACATTTTTAGGAAAAAGACAGGAAAGATAAAAGATAGTTTGCATGACTGGGATTAGAGTTATATTTTAGTTCCTATTATAGGATAAGTACTGTGACCCGCGCTTTATTTTACTGACCCTTCATAACAGTCATATGCAGAAAGAATTATCCCATTCACCAAGGAGGAAACTAAGAGGAATTAGACGCCATTTCTCAAGGAAACACACCCAGCAAATGGTAGACCTGGGCCTTGATCCCAGGTATTTTGAGGCTCAACTCTATGCCTGAGAGAGGAAAAGGGTACAGAGTTCAAGGGCAGCCTCTTGAAGTTGAGGTCATAGGCCTGGAAGTAAAGAAGACAGAGCTGGAGAGAGAGATTTTGGAGTCACTGAAGCAAAAGACATACCATGACCATGGAGAGAGAAGAGGGCCTGAACGCCATGGAAAAGCTGCCATTTATTGGGCATTTATTGTCTCCCTCTGTCCTTTCAGTACTCAAAGCTACTTTTAAAATGCAAGTGTATTAAGGTTACTTTCCTGCTAAAAACCTGTCCCTGGCTTCTCACTGCACTTAGAATAATAGTCAGCACCACTGTGCAACCCGCAAGGCCCTGCCTGATTCTCACGAGGCCTTCTTCCCACTATTAACGTTTATGATTTGATTGCTCCAAGCTCTTTCCCACTTCAGGGTCCTCATAAATGTCCTTCTCTCTGCCTGGAAGTCTCCTCCCTCAAATGTGCAGTCAGTTAAACCCTACTTAAACTTTAGGGCTTTGCCTGAAGGCCACATCCTTCCCTAGGCCTTCCCTGCCAAAAACACGATGATATAATCTATTAAGAATAAAACCTTTATTATTACTTAGAGAAAGTGGAGTCTAGTGTATAATTACAAACACAATTCCTGTGACCCGAGTATTTTTTAGGACCAAGCAAATTCGAGGGAAATTCTGCTTCATTTAAACACTTACGTGTTGACAGGACAGCACTAGGGTTTAGAGTTTAGATGGGGTAGCAGAAGTACTTGATGAGTAATTTCGTATTTTAATTACCATGCTTCTTGTTTGCTTAGAGTATCCCATTCCTGTGTATTAAAGAATTCTACAAAACATAACAAAAATCTTTCTGGGTGAAAAAGTGTTAATTTTGAGAAAAGAAATCATCCTTCCTTAATATCTTTAGTAACTTCCTTTATAACATTATTTGTGAACAATTTGGATGTAGGATAACATAGGGGCTATCATAGATCTAGGGAATTAAACTGCTAAAAATAGCAAAAGATCTCAATTCTGGGAAACAAATATAAGAGAGGACCAGGTAATGAGGCTGACAGAAGGACATGTTTTGGACTACACGGGTGGCATGAAGAATTTAACCTATCTGAGCTTCAGTTTTCTTTTCTCTAAAATGCAGATAATGTAGTATTTACCTTCTAAGGTGGTAAGAATTCAGTAGCATATAATATTATAAATGGTGGTTGTTATTATAAAAATCAAATTCTTCTTATTAACAAATGTGCAAAAGCATTAACATCAATCTTAATTCTTATGAAAGGGGAGGCTGGGCCAGACAGTCACCTAAGGTATAAGTACAAAGGCATTCTGTAGGGATTGTGAATTTGGGCACTTACTATGCAATAGAAATGATTTTGGATGTGAATATGGTCTACACGTTTTCTATGATTAGAAATCTAAGAGCCATTGTGTCCATTTTGTTGTGGTCGGTGAAGAGTGTGGTGATGAGGTTAATAGCTTTCTGGGGGAATTATGAGGAGAATTTAGGTCTCAGTTGGGATTCACCTTCGCTCCTTGAGAAGCAACAAGTGATTGTCATTTGACCTAAGAAAAATCTGTACCACGAGGCTATAATAATTATCATGAGCTATGGTATGAAGGTTTGTATTCTCCCCAAACTTATATGTTGAAATCCAAACCCCAAGGTGATGGTATTAGGAGGTGGGGCCTTTGGAGGTGATTAGGTCACGAGGCAGGAGTCCTCATGGTTGGGGTTAGTGACCTTATAAAAAAGACCCCAGTGAGGTTACAGCTAGAAGGTGCCTTCTATGAACCAGAAAGTGGGCACTCAACCAGACACCAAATCTGCTGGTACCATGATCTTGGACTTCCAGGCTCCAGAACTGTTAGAAATAAATATCTGTTGTTTACAAGCCATTCAATTTTTAGTATTCTTGTTAGAGCCGCCCGAATGGACTAGGACATTATGAAATCAAGGCCCAATACTCAAAGCTGCTTAGAAATATAACCAGGACTGAAACATCTGGAGTTAATATTTTAAAAAGCATTTTTTGAACACATATTACAGGCTAGGCAGGCTACTGAAATATTCTGCAAATAATTAGCTCAATGAATCCTCGCAACAGTGTTATAAAATAACTACTGACTTCATTTTTGCTGGCCAGCAAATAACCAAAGCCACACATAGGTGATATATGGAGGGGCCAGGTCTTGAACCCAGGTCTAATAGACTCTAGTGCTCTTAACTGCTACCTGTGCCGGCACTTCCTAATGAGGTGTTTCACTTATTTCTGTGTCCTATTTTAAATACAAGAATGCCTCGACTCGTTTTCACGTTCTGAAATATTTATAAAGACAAACAATCTTCTGATACTCACGTATCTTTCCCAATCAATTTCCGCATAAAATCCATTTGGTGCCCCATTGCTTTTCTTCTGTAATAAATTTGAAAATACGTTTAGAAGAGAAACAATTGAATGAAAAAAAAAAAAGGAACAAAGAACACTTCACCCTTATCTGGATTTAGCAAGAGCTATCCAAACCCAACACTGGAAAGACAAATTAGAGCAGCCTATTAAGCGGCCACATTGGTGTAACTGAATGGTAAATTGAGCTGCTGTGACACTGCATAAAAGAACTTACACACTTATTTCACAAAAGACTGTAGGATACCTAAGCATAGAGATATTAACAACTAGCTGTTCAAATTTTATTCAATTACTAGAGAGTCAGCAGCACCTACGTTATAATTCCATCCTTACCTTAGGGGATATACCCAGATGTATATACATATTTAAATGGAAATATTTTGACTTCTACATTACTCTCATATACAATTAGTTCCAACAGATCCAAAGAGTATTCATCCCAACCATTAACTAGTCTTCTTTGAACTTTTCTGACACTGACTCAACTTTTTCCTAACCACCCCCTTGACAGAATATAAAGGAAATCAGCTCCAAATTAGGTAATTCAGCCTGTAAGTATTAAAAATAGTGCTGATATTCTTTTCAAGTGGCTTTTCTTACCAAATTATTAATATAGAATTTGAGGATTAAGAGTGGATTTCTGTCATCCATGCATCATAAGCCTCCATGAGCACACATCATTACAAGTGACTGGGTATCAGCATTGTCCTCTCAGGATTGTCTTAAAGTTCTATTTTGGCCCCTAGACAACCATGGCATGTATGGCCATAAGAACTTGAGCAAGGATGTGGCATCATCCAAATTGAAATTCCTGGGATTCTCTACTTCTTGTGAGCAAAGGACAAAAACGCAAATGAGGTTGGTAATGGACAGTCCATTCAACAACATTCCTGTAGTTGGCACATGGAGCAACAAACAGTATGTCACAGAGCACTCACAGATCTCACAACAACACGCATCAGATGCTGACATGACACACGAGGCTTGAGGACAGGACACGTAATTTCGCAGTCACAAATGAAGGCCAGTTGAAATAAAATATGAACAGCTGACAATCTGACAAATAGGCAGGAGAAGAAAGCTTTGCATCTATGCATATAGGATCATTGGAAAACCAAAGCAGAGGTAAACCTAGTAACCATCATCATTGAGTAATACTTACTGCATGTTGACTGGGCACTCTAAGAACAGTAGTTCAGTAAGGGTAAAGTGCCTAGGGAATAATGTGTTCATTATCTTCCTCTCTCTTCCTGTACACTAACACTGCACTGGAATTTACAAATGCACCAACGCTGCCCCACCTCCACCAACCAGCGCCCCAGAATACAGGGCTGGTACTCCTCTTCGTCTGTGTCTTGCTCCTGACAAAGATAATGTACTTCGTCAGACTACATCATTTTAACCTTCTCACAGAATTGCCTTCATTGAATTAGTGCTTCAATGACATTCTTTCTTCTTTGAACAAAGGTTGCTTTAAGAACCTGCCACATCAACTCTGCACCAGTATGAGCTATGAAGCTGCTTTTGAGGACATACATGGTCCATTAAATAATGTGCCATCTAATAAAAAAAAAAATCTCTCTCATAGTGAATGGGCATGGTTCCTATTTTCTTTTCGTCATATTTGCTTTCTTTTAAAATTTCTACTTTACCAATCTGTTTGCATATGTCTTCTTTGCAAAATTCTCCAAATCCTTCTTAGATAGCATGTATAATAAATTCAAAATACAAATGTAATGTATAATAACGAGAAATCAAATAAACTAAGCTGATCTCAAAGAACTAAACTGATGAATTTTGTGATCAGTATAGTACTATTAATAGACCTTTTAGTTATCAAACAATTCTTCAATACAAAGAATTGTTATCTGAAAACTAAAGAGATTAAACTACTGAGTTCAAAATTTTCAAAGTTCTACAGTTGTTTGCTTCCATGATAAGCTCATCTCCATAATCAAAGCCTTTCAAAACCAAGATAGTTGATATGTTCAGCTAAACAAAAACAAAATAAATATATGTGTGTGTATGTTTCTTTCCTGACAACATATATCCGACATTATGACTCAAAAAGTTCCTCGATTTTTTGAATTTTCTAGATCTGGGCTGAGTGAAAATTTCCCAGTTTCCATGGAAACCAATGGAAGATTGAGATAAAGAGAAAGCAAAGCCTATAAAAAGAAATTTTCCTTTAAAATAGGAACATTTTAAACATAAGTACTAAACACAAACAACAAATCATAAAAATACATTCTTTGGGGCAGACATTCAAAACATATGCAAACATACACACACACACACACACACACACACACACACACAGACACACAGATTCATTAGAGAAATTGGCAATTTGGCCTCATTCATACTAGTGAATTCTTACAAATATATTTGGTTTTGCAAGTGGATATTATCAAGTTAAAGCTAATCCAGAACCTGGCTGAAATTCTTCTGGTCAAACTCCAAGGAAGAAACAATTCTCCTGGTTTAACCATTTAAGCAGCTCATAGTGGTAATATGGAGGTGATGGCTGTATTGATTTTCAATTGGAAAACAGTGAAAAAGCAAGGAAGTATGTAAGTTAAGTGGGGAAATATTATTTAAAAACTAAGCTTACTATTTAAAGCAATGTTGGCTATTCATCAACATATAAACAGTGATTTTTCTCTTGGAGTATAATTATTTATTCTTTTAATTCTTTTCTGTATTTTCTAAAATTCCACAATTAGCACAAATAACTTCTACAACTTGAATATATGACTGTTATTTGAAGATAATTGAGGCTTACAGCAATGTTGATCACGTTTTAATAGGTATTTTACTTTGGTCAGGTTTATTATCTGCTCTCACATAATATCATGGTTTAAATCAATAGACGTAGTAACAATTGTGTTCAATTACACATTCATCAAAGTTCTTAATTTCCATCGTGAATGCTCTTCTTTTCCAAGGTCAGATCATGGCCACACAGCTTTCCTTGGCGAGAAGTATTAAAGGCACATGATACACTGCCTAAATATAATCTTTTTGCCATTGAGACAGACTTGACTCACTTTGTATAGAACAGCACTATCCAATAGAACTGTCGGTGAAGAAGTAAATGTTCTGTAAGTGTGCTGTCCAATATGGTAGCCACTAGCCACAAGTAGCTGTGGAGTACTTGAAATGTGACAAGTGTGACTGAGGAACTGAATTTTATTTTTGAATTAAAAAATTATTTATTTACTTAATTAAAGTATAGTTGATTTATAATGTTTCAGGTGCATAGCAAAGTGATTCAGTTATATATATATATTCTTTTTCAGACTGTCTTCCATTATAGGCTATTACAAGACAATGAATATAGTTCCCTGTGCTCTACAGTAGGCCCTTGTTGTTTATCTAGTTTTATATATAGTAGTGTGTATCTTTTAATCCCAAATTCCCAGTTTATCCCCCCCTTTCCTTTGGTAACCGTAACTTTGTTTTCTATGTCTGTCAGTCTATTTCTGTTTTGTAAACAGGATTTGTATCATTATTTTTTTTTTTTAGATTCCACATATAACTGTTATCATATTATATGATATGTGTCTTTCTCTGTCTGGCTTACTTCACTTAGTACGATAATCTCTAGGTCCATCCACGTCGCTGCAAATGGCATTATTTCATTCTTTTTTATAGTTGAGTAATATTCCATGGTGGAATATTCCATGGTGGAATTCCAAGATGTGGTGCATATATGCACCACAACTTTATCCATTCAGCTGTCGATGGACATTTAGTGAGCCCTGAATTTTAAACAGCCACATGTGGCCACCGTGTTGGACAACACAGTTATGGTTGTTGCATAGTCTGGGACAGGATCAGCATCCCAAGTCCATTGTCAAGTACATTAGATCCCACAGGCCAAGGTCCTGCTGAATTCCTGATGTTACTGAGATGGTGCTTATCCTAATAAACAACTACTCAATTTGTATGGTGGTGTTTATATTACAGCCAAGGCTTTTTTATAGATAGCATATTCTTTTTAAAATCTGAATCCCTATCCTTTGTGTAAGACATAGGAATCACACGTCTCTTATGTCTGATCACTTTTTAAAAGTATATTCGGATGTCAACATATAGAGTCTATTTGGTTGATTTAAAAATTGGCCCTGGGTATTCAGGAAGTAATTGGGAAATATTATCTAAGAAAGAGTCTTATTAAATGCTACTGTTGTTTTTTCAAATTTCAAATTGGGATTTTACTCACTGTTTCTACAACCCCTTGGATATCTTAAACTAAAATCTGTTTCCTTACCGAAACTTTTTTTCCTCCTTCACGTGCGCACTCTGCTTTGTTATTGTAGGGTGGTTCATGTGGGCTGGGCTGCTGGAATTGATTGTTTTCATGTAGAAAAAAGTTGTTAAAGGATCTGTTTGTTCTTCAAGACACATATAAAGAATCACATGGAGTCAGCAAGCATACCATAGAAGAAATAATGTCTAGGCCAAATTGTAGGGCCTACCAATCTTGGCAGGGTTCTTGAAGCAAAGAGTGGACTTTGGGGCCCATAATGAGGCTCTATTCAGCAGGCCACTGTGGCTAGGCCAGGAGAAGAAGGGAAGGAGGAAGAGGCACCCCAGGCACTAGGGATGATGTGGATCGAGTCCTCACTCAGCCGGCACTTAATTTACAGGTAGAGAACAGACACCGGGACACACCAAAGAGACTTAATAAAAATGGTTGCATTTCTAATGGACGTCTGAAAAGGCTAGCTCCATCATATATTCCCCTGGATCAAAGCCTTCCTGGGAGACATCAATACACACAGCACACACAGTTGACAGCTCCAAATCCGGACCCTTTCTTGCACACGTGTTCAGGATGAGCAGAGATCTCCTCACAGCAACGGCCGTGACCCCTAGTGCCCCCAGTCTAGGTGTGGATGGAAATCTGAACTGCTTAGGAAAAACTTAGAGAGTATCCTGCGAAAAACAGAGTTTGTCTCTGGGTTAGACTGCGTCACCACACACAGTTGCCTGAAGCTTCAGACATCGAGACAGACAGCTCGGCCGAGGGTAGGCATTTTCAGCCAGTGGGGAGCAAGGTAAGCCCATCTTGATACGTGCAGCCTGGCCACAGAGGCTCTGTAGATAAAACCTCAAAAGCAGTGTCACTAGAGATGGGCTTCACTGGATTTTTGAGAAACTGAATTTAAATAGTTAAATCTATCGTGTGGCCCCTGCATGGACAAAGTCGTCTATAAGCGTTAAATGGATACACCACAACCTGTAGTTTGTAGAACCACGTGAGTGAAACCATAAATTTCAACTTCAGATATTCAAAAAGCAACAATTTGAAAGCTAACTCAGCCACATAAACGTGGACTGGCTCCACAGACATGAGATCTTAAAGAAATCAGTCTGAGTTTGAAAGAAAATCAGGTTGAGATTTCCAGGGACTGAATGCGAACAGAAACTTGGACCCCTACAGCACTGGTCTCATAAGACGTTCTCAAAATTTGGTGACCATAGTATGTGGAAAAAACTTGAGGCACATTTCCAAATAGTAAAATTAGCAGCTGGCCAATAATTTCCAGTTACCCAGGAAGCTGTACACCCTGTTTCTGAGAAACTGCATTTATTTAGAATGCAGCCTGCTTTCCAAACAGGTCTGTGTTATTTCCTGAGAAATCAAAATTAAATAATTCTTCCTTCCTAAAATCATGACCATTCATGGCATTTCCAATTAAGGAACAAAGAAGGCACATCTGCTGATAAATAACTTGATGTGACTGAGAATGGTGACAGTGAAGGAGGATCGGGGAACTCAGGGATGAAGCCCTGACTTAGGGTGGGCAAGTCCGCAGAATCATGGCTGGGCTTATTGACTCAGCACATACTCAGAGTTGCCTGCTACACGCCCGCCAGGACTGTGCCAAGCACTGGGATGCATGTTCTGCTCGAGATTTAAACTCGTGGTCCCTAGAAGACCAGAGAACTCTGAGATAGCAGTGGGGCCTTGGGAGACAATGAACAGCAGGGTGGGAGGAGCTTTAGAGAAAGGAAAAAGGACAAGACTGAGGGTGCCACAGGGAGAGAAGCAAGAAACAGCAAACCAGCCTGGAAGCAGCAGGGAGGGAAAGCAGAGACTATCTCACAGAGCCTTGCAAGGGTCAGAATGAAGGGGACAAGAGAACTCAGGGAGGGGACCAAGACAGAAGCAAAGAGAAGACACAGAAGCAGAGAGTACCTGAGACAGAGTTAACGAGAGGGCTCTGAGCCAGAAGCAAGAGGTGAGGAGAAGCTGAGTCTTCTGGGTCTTTTTTTTCCCCTGCTGAATAGAGCCTTGATTATAGTGTTACCCAATGTCTGATAAATTTCAGTCTACTTTCTTAACATTTCATGGCGAGAACTACATGAATGCAAAAGGCGTCCCAAAGCTAAGAACCTTGAGTCAAATATGGGAGAAAAATTCTTACCATAGCTGCAATTAACACCCCAATTTAGGTCTAATATTATAAAGGGTGATTTTTCAAGAAAATATTTTTAACTATCTGGTTTATTTTCATTCCCACTTCAGCCCAATGAGCCTAATGCGAGTCCCTTTTTTTTTTTTTTCCTTCAGTGGCAGCTGTTCTTTTGAACCTTCTGAATAGGCATCTGATTTAGATTTGAAGGAAGTTGTTTTAGAAGCTGGTGCAGACTCGCATAAGCACAACTCAGATAAATCCAAGCCCATGCACCACAGATTTCTTTAAAAAGCAAGAAATCTGGTGACCAGCAAGGAATCAGAGTTACTGTTGAATCTAAACCCAGTGGACACATTTTCCTCCTCCAGGCTGTAAATTCAGGCATAAATGGTTTCAAGACTATTCCCTACCTATGAACTTAACATAGAAAATGTATCTGCAGCTCAACTACGAAAGAGGAAGAGCTTCTTTCAATTTTATTGGATCTCAGATCCATTACGACTTTGTGGCCTCTGCTGGAGAAAAACATTCTCATATAAGGAGCTCTTATATCATTAAATAGGAAACGAAATAACAGTTGATGGTAGCAGTCCCTGCAGGAACTGTCTGGCTTCTGACCCACCATATTGATGACTGGTTTGCTTGCCTACTCTGGGGCAGGGTTTTTGGTGAATGCAATAAATAAGTTTAACTTGACCAAGACTGAATTTATGTCCCATGCAATGACTACAAAATTTACAACAAAAATTTGTAATTGAAAAGTCATTTAAGCTAATTTTTTTCCCCTTGCAGAAAAAAAAAAAAGAAGAAATGGGGCTTTAAGAAATTTAAACTAGCATAGGTTGAAGTGCAAACCTACTAATAATGGTCATTTAAATACTTACAATTCCATCTCTATCTGGTGAACCTCTGTAACAAAAAGAAATTGGTAGCTATTAGGAAAATGAATCATTCTTGCTACATAGTCTCAAGTATGACAATAAGAATCATTAACCACCTTTCTCCCCCCTCTCACAAGTTCCAACCCCAGTAAACCTGGCTAATGAAAGCCAAATCAAAACAGATTGGTTGAGTGATATTTGAGTGTGGGGTGTGTGTATGTGTGCGTGGGAGGGAGAGTCTCATTAAAAACTGAAATCCAAAAGGCACAAGTTGCTGGTGCAGTGTTTTGAGAGGAGAATTCATTAAGAGCTGTCCCACCCAGCAGCCTTCTATTTGAAACTACCACCAGGAATGCAAACCCATTTGTTCTCTCTCATCTCCCCATAAGTGGTCTTGAATTTCCCCTTATAAGAAGAAACTTCTTATACTTATAAGAAGAACTTATAAAACTACAAAGTAGTTTTCAACTTACTTTGAGAATCTATATTTTCTTCCATATTTCTAGAGTTACTGCTCCTTTGATTACAGAACAGGAAATGGAGGGCAATTTTGCTAACTGGCTTGCTTTGATGACTAAAGTCCAGGGTATTTAATCCATGGTGAAGCTAGGCTGCAGTGCTTAAGAATAAGGGCTTTAGAGTAGGATGAAGCCAGGTGTCCGGACTCCACCACTTATTAGCTCTCTGACCTTGAACATATTGATTATTACTTAGTTCTCTAAGCCAGCTTAAATATGATAAGGTATATAAAGAACGTACAATGGTTCCCGACACATACTAAGTATTCAAAAATGTTTGTTTGTTACAGGTTTTTTCCTCTTCCGTGATGTCTCTACCCTAGGAACACAAAACTGTTCACCTGCAGCCATGTTAGACTTTATAGCAATAAAGGAAGGGTATTATTATTGTTACTTTGGAAAACTGGGCTGGAGGAATCAGAGAAAGAGAGAAGAAAAAGAGTAGTCACTTTATAATTTCTTATATTAATTAATTCTGTAAGGAGCTAGAAAAACATTATTCTATTAACATGGAGACCAGAATTATGCTTAGATGGGGACCTGCATTGTTTGGAAGAAAACCTTAGTAAGTGCTTGGGTGGACTATGAAATCTTGAAGAGTTTGGTGTGGTTGGAACTGTTCCTTAGCAGGTGGGACCAAGTGACAAAATTGTTTATTGCTTCATAGGGTGGGACAGAGGAGAGAGAGAGAAATGCAGAGTTGGTGGGACATCTTCTTGGCTTCAAGATGTGATTCCCCTTCTCCCACCAACACCCCCTTCAAAATTAGCAGAATATTCTACTTGTATTACAAAACACTTGATGGGAGAGCATCATTTTCCATAATCATTTCTGTGTCCATGTGGATACAGGGATGAATCAGTGATACAGGGGCTAGAAGCAGAGAGGACCCTGATATTGAAAGACCATGGGAGTTGACAGAAATCTTAGGATCTTTGGATATTCGCTGGCTATGGGAAAAAGTTGGTTCAAAGAAATTTCATCTAAGATAGAAAGATAGGAAGAGTCTCAGCCAATAAAAGTTATATATAATTCATTGAACAACTATTGAGTGCTTATAATAGGCCAGGCACTAGGCTAGGGTCAGAAGATAAAATAATGAAGAAGACATGCTCATCATAGAGAGAATGAGACAGGCAAGTAAATCCAGTGGGCTATTATGGCCGCAGTAAACCCAGGTAGTAGGAAAGTACAGAGGAAAGGTACCAACCCATATTCATCAAAGTCAATTTTCCCTAGATTTGTACACTGCAAAAAATGAGCATTTCTTACTAGGATTTCAGCCTCTGCTAAAGGAACTGATAGAGAGGAGATTGCATCAAATTTTGCATAGGACACATCCAGAGGCACTGATCCTCGTGGGGTTGTCTTTCGGGGCAGGTGATAGATGTGGAGAAGACAAGGCTCTGGAGATAGTCCTGGCTGTGGTGTTGCCCACTATTGGTCCAGGTAGAAGGGCATAGCTATAGGGGATCTTAAATGGGAAGCCACTTGGTCTCATGCATATTACAGCTATAGGGATGGCACTTCAAAAATCTTAATCAGAATAATTGTAATTGTACATAGCAGCGTTGGTGTCTATTCTGATCCTTTGTCTTATTCACTGATGGAAATGGGGCTGCTGCTTCCCCGTATGATAGCAGTAAGCATGGTGGTATAGAGCACTAGCTATAGTGCCCAACTGCCCAGGTTCAATCAACTTAGATTTCCTAGTTGCATAACCCTGGACCAGTACTTCACTCCTTTGTGTCTCAGTTTCCTCATCTATATAACAGCCATGATAACAGCATATAGCTCATAGGTCTGTTAAAGGATTCAATAAGTTAATATAAATGAAGAGCCCGGAATAGTACCTAGAACATAGTAAATACTCATTAAATGCTACCTAGAATAAAGTTATTATACAAGCTGACCTAGGATGGGGAGTAGAGAGAGATTTTAGCAGCCTCAGACAATGGGGTATGTGTCCTCAGTTTATTTCCTAACCCCCTTTTATTAAGTTTTATACATTTTTAAATACTTTTTTTTTTCTTTTTAAGAGCAGACCCATTATATTTACTGATTCTGTTTTAAAACTGATCATCTACCAGGAACGCTTTGCCTCTATTTTAAAAAGTGACAGTCACCTCTTGCCACTGCTGCCGTTTCTCTTTTACCCTCCTATTGGTCTTGAATATAATTTTGCCCATCTATTCTTTTTTTTTCTGAGTAATCAAAGAATAGGCACTTGACTCTGGACTGGAATACTGGCTCCATGTCTTATTTTTCTGGGTAGCCTTCAGCAAGTTACTTAATTCCTTTTGGCACTGATTTCTCATCTCCAAAATTGAGATATTATTTCTAACCTTGTTGAATTACTATGAGGATTAAAAAGGATATCAGTACATACAAAATACCCTGCACAGGGCCTGCCACTTAGCACAGGCTCCTCTCTCCTTTCCTCTTTCTATCAGCCATTGTAACGTTGATCAAATCAGGAAGCTCTGGTTCTAACCCCACTCTATCTAAGGACACTCAATCAACTGAAGTTGGAACTGGCAGCTACCATAGCAGGTTACTTGTCAACCCTCACGGAGTTGCAACAGCCCTGAAAACAGTTTGTATCAACAAGATTTCAGTGATTGCAGACTAACATAAGCATTACCTAAATCTGAAGGGATAGCACATTGCCAGAACATTTCTCCAGCCTTCTGCAAGAATGATATATGACCCAATTAGAGAGCAGGGGCTCATGAAAAGCAAAGGCTTACACTAAACGTCTTGTCCTTTGACCATCACTGCTGGTGGAACCAATTTATAGCTAATTTGCTATCACCTAAGTAAACTGGGGCGCTCAGATGATAAGAAGTAAAGGACAGATGCTTGGGATTTTACAAGAAAATGTCTTGTTAGAGTATTTCAGAGAGATATTGGGCATCTACACAAAGCCATGAAGAGTAACTTCCTCATTTTCATGTTTTTAGAAGCGGTGATGGAAGAGTGGTACTTTGGCCACCTGCAAATGAGCTCAGTCTGCCCTGGGGAGGTTGTTTGACCTCTTTTTCCTTTTGAGGGAGCTTTTTTCCTTTCTAATTTTCTTCACACACCAGAGATTATGTATAGTCAGTTACAGAAACCATCTCAAAGAAAAATGGATTTGTTTTCTGCTAATGATGTTCTCCTGAGATATGTCTAATAGTGTCCCCCACAACACATGGCACATTGTAGGTGGCAAAAGATTCTGTTGACAGACGGACTGCTACAGTGTCTGGCCTTTTATGGAAATTCCATTCCATCTAGTGCAAACTGAGGCCCATTAGAGGAAAGTGTATTCTAAGTATGTGGAGCTATTGGCAATGCTGAAACCAGAGCCCAGGTCTTCCGACTCTGGTGAACGAAGCATCTCCTATTCTGGTTAATGTTTCAAAGTTGGCAATTTCTTAAGAAATAATGAAAATTATATAATGCTCAGAGAAATTTTTTTCTAATTTAATCATTTAGAAAAATTGGCAAGACTAGAGTAAATACAGCTTCCATGAAATAATTATTTACCCAAAGAAAAAACACAAAGAAAAGGTAAGAACAGGGGACTTAAAATTTGATATCTGGACAAAAAATAGCTTTTTACCCCCCAATCCTTTACAGTCTCTGGTTTAAAAGCCTTCAAGGCTTCAAGGTCGCCCACTGCCTAAGGAAGGAAGCCCAGACACCTCAGCCTGGCTGGTACTTAAAGCCCTTCCTATCTGGCCCTGATCTCCTTTGCAGCCTTGCCTCCCACTATTACATTTATGTGTGGCCGACAAGTAGACAGACTGCTCTGTTTAGCTTGTCCCGAATACCTACTTGGCTTTTCCACATCTCTGCTTTGGCTGTTGTCCCTTGGCACGAAATGCATGTCCTCATCTTCTTGAAGGCCAAAATCAAGGCTCCTCCCTCTTTGAAGCTTCACTGATCATTTATTCAAATATGAGCTTTCCCACCCTCCAATTCCCCGGAAATTCCATTTCTAATCGCTCCTAAGGAACTTACCACGTATTAATTTGTATTAGTGATAACAGGAGTAGTGGCTGCTACCATTCACTGAGCGTTTACTAAGTACGTGTTACCATGGTAGTCATAACAAATGTTAGCTCTTTTAGTTATATGAAAGATACTTCAATTTGTGTGATAGATATTCTATTCCATGAATTATAAATTCCCAGAGGACAAGGCCACAGGGCAATTCTCAGCACCTTGTGATAAAATTTATGCACGATAAAAATGTACAGAATGAAAAGCTAAAGTTGCGAGATCAACATCACCTTTTTTCTTTTCACCTGTGCCTAAACAACTATTGATTTTTGCATTTTCTAACTTTCTTTCAGGGATTCTTGTCAAATAAGGGGTTTTATAGGTTCATTATTCTGCTATACAGCAGACCACACCAGATCTGCGTTTCCACACGGTCACAGCCAGCTGATGCCAAGCAGTGGTGCTCTCCTTAAGTACATACGTAGAATCAGTGTCCTTTTCTTTCTTCCGTATTCCAAAGGCCTTCCTTGTACGTTTTTTCAATCCTGTGGGAAAACAACAAAAGGTCAAAAAATCTATTTTCTATTTGAATGTTCCTAGCAACATGCAAGTGAACATATTTTTAAAGTTGCAATATATCAGTTAAATTTGAACGTTCAAAAACCCGTGAAAGTTTCTTCATGTGTATGCATGTGTGTGTGTGCGTAGGATTCATTATTGTTTTTCAACAGATGTTTATCAAGGACATGGCACTGTAAGTTCTTAGCCCTATGAGCAATGTAAGAATATTAAAAAAAAAAAAATGGAAAGGAGATCAGGACAAAGTACAGTAAAGTAGGCAAGCTTTTCTTAGACTATTGCTAGCCATCGCCCAAATTGGCGCTGTGCCAAGAAACCCCATCACAGACTTAGAAGAACAGTAATTTCCAGGGTAGGCGGATTCTTGACACTAGGGTAGTTCCAAGACAGAGATGATGTAAACCATACGAAAGAGCCACATTGGCCTGACACTTCTTTGTATCCCATATTCCCAGTTCATCTTTTTCTACTTCCTCAATTCGGTGGCTATACTGGATTCTCTGAACATCCCCAATATCTGTTCTCTTGTATCTCTTTTCTCTTTATGTGGTCCTTGCCACTGGCTGAAATGCTTTTCCTGTTTTGTTGATATTTACAACTTCCATATGTGCCTTCACAGCCCAGTCAAATGCCCCCTCCTCTGTGAGGGCCTCTCAATCTTAGTGCTGTCAGAACTGACTATCCTGTCCTCCCCCAAATGTTGCTGTTATATGTATTACAATATATCAAAGCATTCCACTTAGTAGTTCCTACGTCAGTTTCCCTCATAGACTGTAAGACTTTCTAGGACAGAGGCCAAGGATACTCTCAGTATGTCCTCTACGCCAAGTAGAGGAACCAGATAATATTTGTTGATTTAAGATGTTTTCCAGGAAGCATCATTCAGGTGGTATTGGGGTAAGAAGTCTCCTTTTCTTCCATCCTGGACAAACCAAGCCTACTCTTGTATCTTCTATTCTTCTCCTGTCAAGGCTGTGTCAGGGATTCCTATCTCCCACGTGTCCTGTAATTACATATGTGGCTTGTGTGTTTCTCATGTTAGTGAGTATTATTCAAATATACCAATGCCTATATATTCAAAATCTTAGACTTGTTACTGGTGGTTTGGAACTTCATCCTGACAAATTAGAGCTGGAAAAGTCACTGACGTTCAGGATTTGTTTGGCACTACCAGGTGGATCAAGGGTAAAAACACTGACAAAATCAGAGATTTGATGACATCTTTTTTTAAAACATGTGAGTCAGCCCAGACCACTCAGATGATCTGAGTCATTCATTATCTGGCTCTTAGGATACTACTCAAATATAATCTCCAAAATGCCTCTGTTTGTCTAATTTTGTATTGGAATAGTCATTCCATTTAAGATGTTTAGGTCTTTAAAATGTCAATGTTTGTTTAAAAAAAAATCTCCTCCCACATTAAGCTATTCTCCATTATCCCCCACGTGAAGAGTTTATAGAAAACTTATTGACATTTAAAACTACCCACCCATAATATTTAGGAACACCTTCTCTCTGTTCATTTTTAATTTTGATTGTGAAAAACTTCTTTCTTCTCACCTGTAATTGCCTTATCTCCTTATAGGGACAAAATATTGTAGTTAAAATCATCATTTTCCTCCTATAATTTTTCTTGGGCTTCAAGTCTCTTAATTGGCTTCTCCATGCTTCTAATTCAGCTTTGGAGTCACAATGAATGCTATATTCACCAGTCACTACTGGTTTTTATAGAATTATAAACCAAATGCTATTATTATCTTATGTTTTCAAATTACTCTATTTTCTGCAACTTGACCATGAGACAAGAGATAGCATGCCCTACCAAACAGATGAGAAAATACAGACAAATTCCAGTAATTCTTGTATTAAATTAGTAACAGAGCAAGCAATAGTAATTTTCCATAGACTCTGTCCTGTTTTTGACCACCAAACTTGGATAATAGCCAACATGAACTAGGTCATGAACGTCACGAGTTGTCCATTTTCCAGTGAAAAGTGCCCTGGATCAGGCTCCAGGAGACAGAGTCCATTCCCAGCATCATTTCTAATTGTGTAGATGAGTATGAGTTGCATTCTTTTTGTATTTCCATCTCTCAGTGTACAACAAATCAGCAAGTAATAAGGAATGAAAGAATTTGCATATGTTCACAAAATGCAATGCCATTCTGTAGTTTTAGTTTCACTGAAAGTCATATTTCCCATATGTAAAATACATTCCTATATATGGAACATAAATAGGAATACACTAGAGATGTGACATTCCAGAAAAACAAAACTAATCGAATTATTGTATAAGAAAAAACACTGAAGACTTTTCCCCCTTGAAAGGTGGAAAGATGTGAGAAGTTTAGAAGAGTAAGAAGAAAACTCTGAAAGACTAAAACAAAGTTATGAAATATAAAAGTTATTCATATCTTAACAGCTTTTTGAGAAGACCCAGGAAGAAACAGTCATACCAACCATGTTAAAAGTGAATGGAGAGGTGTGGTCAAGTCTTTTGAGAGTTTATTTAAAAATATTCAAAGAAATTCTTCAGAAGAGAGCAAGGACAGTCAAAAATCTTACAGGAGTAACAAGTTTAAGACACTGTGTCTGGTAAAATGATAAGCTTAAAAAACAGTATATCCAATGATTTTTCATTTCTGACTCCAATATAGTGTAATTGTTTTTAGGCTGGGTCATGAATTTTTGTCAACTATTTCTTTACCAAAAATGGGAGGGAAAAAAAAATCAAGTGTCTTTGAGAAATGAAGTAAATAACTTTTCCCTTGCCAATATCAAAACAAAGAGATCTAAAGAGAAAGAATTTTAAGGTCCTGATGATCTGGGGCTAGAACAGTTTTCTTCCAAGCTATGGAATTGAGAACATCCTCCTGTGTGCATGCAGAACTGGGTTGGAAGTCTGGCCTGTGCCTCTTAGCGTCTCTTCACCTAATTTAGATTCTTTTAGCTTCCATCGGTATTATGGGAGAAGCTAGCAAAGTCTGGGAACAACAACAACAACAAAATTAAAAACAGACTGAGCTTTAAGAGGGTAGGAAAGCTTATTTCAAAATAGGTAGTCCTGGATATGAGATTACAAGACAGTGAAATAAAGAAACATGCAGAAACTGACAATAGTGACAGCACAAATATATATAGTAATATTTGTAGCTATCATTACTGAGGTCCTACCTATGGGCCAGGTACCAGCTGCTTTGCATATGTTGACTCATTTAATTTTCTTACAAACCTTGTGAAAAAGTAGGAGGTGTTTTCTTTGCAAATGATGAGCCTGAGGGTTCACCTGAGTTAGGTTTTATTTATCATCATCTCTAGGGAGGAAATTGGAGGCTCCTTCTCCCTCCACGGATCCCCAAAGTACCTCTGGACTCTGTCCTAAGTTCCTTTACACTCTCTCCCTGGGGCAATTTCATTCACTCACATGGTTTCATTTTCCATCTGTAGGCAGATGAACCCTAAATCCATAGGTCAGATCCAGTACTATCTCATGAGCTTCTGGATATACAGCACTTCTTCTCATGCTCAAACTTCTACAAATAGACATCAGGTTTCTTTGAAAGCCTTTAGGTGACCATATATATATATATATATATATATATATATATATATATATGTATATATATGTATATATATGTATATATATGTATATATATACATATATGTAATCAAACCTCTAAAGGTATGTCCAATTGATTAGTTTACAATTATTTTCTGAATAAAATCTCCCTTAAAATGAAATAGTTCTCCATGAACTAATGAATGGATAAACAAAATGTGATGTACCCACACAATGGCATATTATGCAGTCATTAAAAGGAATGTGATACTGACACATGCTACAACATGCATGAACCTTGAAAACATTATGCTAAGTGAAAGAAGCCAGATACAAAGAACCACCTATTGCATGAGTCCATTTATGTGAAATATCTGGAGTAGGCAAATTCACTGATACAGAAAGCAGAGTAGAGGTTGCCAGGGGTGGAGTAGAGGGGAAATGAGGAGTGACTGCCTAATTGGTACAGAGTTTCCTTTTGGGATGATATAAAAGTTTTGGAACTGGATAGTGGTGATGGTTGCCCAACACTGAGAATGTACTGAATACACTTAAACATAGCCAAAATGGTAAATTTTGTCGTGTGTATTTTATCACAATAAAAAAGAAACAGAATAGCTCAAGCCAGATTATTCTGTGACCAGAGGGAAGAAAGATAGGAGGGAGTGAAAAAGAAAAGAAAGAGACAAGGCAGATTGGCTTAAAAGTTGGGAATCTTTTTTTTTCCTTTTTATTTATTCTTTTGTAAAGTTGTCAAATATTTAGTTAAGAAACTGGGAGCTATATAGTCACAAATCTGTGTTCATGATGACCTTCACCATCGCGAAAGTGATATGTCTGCAAGAATTTACAACTACAACAACCCTCCAGCTTTTCTCTCTCACATAATAGCTGTTTACAAAAAGCTTGTCATAAACACATTTTTATGTACTGTTCCTTTCAGCTTTTCTCATCAGATCACAATGTTATGTTAATCCCTACTAGCCGGTAAGCTCTGTGAAGTCAGCCACTCTACTATGTAGATGCCTGTCTTTATTTTCACTGCCCCATAGTGTTTCACGAATAGAACATTCCTTAAAATGATTTACTCAATTGTGTTAAAATAGAGGCATTATTTCTCACCTTCTTTTCAGACTGCAAGTCAGGCCATCGGAAGCTTATGAAATCAATTTGTTAGGGTGAAACCTCCATTCGAAAATAAAGTAGAAGAGAAAAACGAAGTGTGCATTGCCTGTAGAAAGGATGAAGACTGCATCATGAAATTCTTGGCCTCAGCTGTGTGGGTAGTGAGTGTCTGCAAACTGGGTGACCATGTAAAATATATTTCTTATGATAACTCCAAAAAGTTTGAAAGTCTTTTAAAAAAATAAACCTTCCTTTTAAAAGTCTTTTAAATTTAAAACACAAATTACTGTGTTCACTATGTTTTTCTCTGAAATGTCTCCTAACTAATTAAAAAATAAAGATACCTTCCTGACTTTGAGTATACAACTCCACAGGTGAGGAAGAAATAATACAGCAAAAAATTACCTTTATCAATTTCCTTCTCTCCCAAGTGTAACTGTTCTATAGAGATTCACTAAGCAAACACTAAGTTCTAAATTTGAGCCTTTAAATGTTACAATGAAAACAGAATTTGTCAGAGGGATCCTCCAAAACAGAAAATTTAGCCTCTATACTATATACTAATTTTAGGTGAAACATCAAAATCTGATACTCAAAAGAAATACAGAGTTTTTGCTTGGTTGGTTTCACATCTTCTATTTCTTAAAATTACAATTGAAATATTTTTCCCTAAAAATGAAGGCTAGTTCTATAGATGGACAGACTGAGATAACAGTCCTGGAGTTGAGTCCAAAACAGGAGAAATCAAGGTGTGAGCATCCTGTAGGCAGGAGCTGAGGACCAAACTCACAGAAGATTCTGCTGGCCTTCGCAAGACGCTCTCCTGCCACATAGGAGTGAACGTGGAGAGTCCTGCCAATACCTCCTCTTTTCTCTCCTTGTCCTGAATTCCTACCATTCCACTGCTAGCTGGTAAGACAACAAGAAGAGGTCAAAGGTAGACTGGTCACCATCCTATCAGCATGTTGGCAACAAACTGGTTTATCTCCAAGATAAATTAAAGGGACTGGGATGGGAAGAGATGTGGCACTATATTTTATTACCTTCCTCACTCATGTCGCAGTCTTGCTTACACACTGCTTTCACTAACAGCTCTTTATTATGGTGTTAAACCCCCCATACAAGCATTTTGCATTTAAAATTGATGAAAAGGCGGCACTTTTTCAGATCATGTTCCTGGGGTGTACTTGATCCTTCTTCTTCCCACTCCTCTACAAACAGTGATTTTGAGCAGAGCTTGGACCAGTCATGGCCTGGGCACAGAGCTGGCTCTAAGAGTGACCTAGAGCTTTGGAAGAAAGAGGAGAGGGTGGCAGTGACAGCTGTTTAGGGTCAGTATGTAAGACACAGTTCACAGAGGAATGCAAATCATCTTCTCGTGTATCTCCTCCAGAAGCATGAAGATGCCCCTCCCAGATACAGAGCAGGAGACGTGGTGGAAGGGAGCAGAAGGGCTGCTTTCTTTGGAATCCAAAGATCTGGAATCAAATCTTTTTTTTTTTTTTTTTGCGGTACGCGGGCCTCTCACTGTTGTGGCCTCTCCTGCTGCGGAGCACAGGCTCTGGACGCGCAGGCTCAGCGGCCATGGCTCACGGGCCCAGCTGCTCCGCGGCATGTGGGATCTTCCCGGACCGGGGCACAAACCCGTGTCCCCTGAATCGGCAGGCAGACTCTCAACGACTGCGCCACCAGGGAAGCCCTGGAATCAAATCTTAATTGGACCTCTTACTGGCTGCCATTTGCAGCAAAACGTATAGAGAATCTGAGAGGCACTGCGTTACTTTCAATATAAGATTCATGTCCTCCCAGGACATGAGGTTTGGAGGAATAGCCTCAGTTTTTCTCTCTGTGATCCCTAGGAGTGAGGGGAAGGCAACGCTGGTTCACTGAGTCCCACATACGTGTCACACACTATGCTAAGCATTTTCACAAACTAACTCTTTCAACAAGCCCAGACGGTATCACTAACCCCTACTTTATGGATTAAGAAATAAACTCAAAGTGATTAAGTTCCTTTTCCAAGATCACCAAACAAACAAGTTAGATAAGACCAAGATTTTGAGCCGGGTCTGTATGCCTCCAAGCCAAGTGACTTATCGGGTAGTCCCGATGCTTCTCTCGGTACCCAGGGCCATGCCTAGTACATGGTGGACACACCTTCCATGTTTGCCTAACACCTTTTAAAAAAGCCACTGAATGTTTGTATAATAATTAAAAGAAAAACTAAATGACTTTTCTGGATGTTTGCAATCTACATTCCATTGATGTTTAGTGTTTGAATATTTATTTGTATATATGGAGGTATCAGGGAAAGAGAAGGAGCCCTAAGCTGCATGGGGTGGACCTATCTGATAGCATGTGCATTGGGGGAGGGGTGTGGGGTGACCTCACCACATTTTTAGGTGAAGAATGTATACAGTGGCACATTGAAAAGCTAAATTTAGCCCAAAACACACATCATGAATAAAAACCAATAGATGTAATTTGTTAAGTACTTAAGATGTTTCAGGAAATTCATCAGGAACTTCGTTATCTTAGCTCAACACAACCTTATAAAGCGGGAGCTATTATTATTGTACTGATTACATACCATGGGGCATGAGGAGTGACTAGTGTCAGGTCACACAGGTGGCAGTTGACGGACCACATTTCTTTTTTTTTATATTCATGGTTATAGTTTATTACAGAAAGGCTTATTACAAATTAAAATCAGCAAAGGGAAAAGGATGCTTAGAGCAGATTTCAGGAAAAAAACAAGTGCAAGTTTCCAGTTGTTCTCTCCTACTTTTGCATGGGTAGTGCTTAATTCTCCCCGTAGCAATGTATGACAACACATGTGAAGTGTTGCCAACCAGGAAAGCTCACCTAAGTTCAGAGTTTTTACTGGGGGTCAGCTCACATAGGCATGGAACACCTGCCTGACTGACCTGAGGTTTTCAGTCTACAGTCCCCTAGATGTCAACTGATAAACCCAAAGCTTCAGGCATACAAAGACAGATGCTCACCACAAATCACACTGTTAGACTAAACTATCTGGTATGGCTGAAGGTTTCAGATATACAATGCCACTCCTATCAGGCAGGGTATTCCAAGGGCTCCCTCGGAGTTTAGTTCCCAGCGGTTGGGACAGACCACATTTCAAAGTCCCCTTTGCCTAATTCCAGAGTCTATGCGCTTCATGTCTTTGGAATATCTTTCTGTTGACAATTCGTCTTGCCCTCTTATCAAAAAAACCAAAAACCAAAAAAAACAAAACCTTGATTTTTTTTTTTAAATTGAGAAACATTTTTAGGGAAAATAGGCAGTACATTTGTTAAACACAAAGACTGTGTTTTGCATGTTTAAATCTTTGTGCTGCCCAGTGAACATAAGGAGACCCAATAAATGTTTGCTAAATGGATTATTTCTGTAATAAATGTAAATTTTCAAGCTTGAGTCTTCGTCAGCTTGGAGGGTTACTCAAAGGTGAACCACATGTAATGGAATTACTTATTTTCTGCAGGAACCCAGGCCAAACATTTGGTCTCAATAATAAAAAACAGGCAAATTTAATTGCCCTGGGCGTAATGCCACATATTGACAGCAACTCTCACTGGCAATGTCTATTAATTATAATGGCCACTGTATTTCTGTCAGGAAAGATTAAAATGCTTTGCGTATTAGCTCTTCCCCTAAGTTTTAAATATAGGTACTATAATCCAATTCAGATTCTTTGTCCTAAGAAGGTCTTACAGAAAAATGTAAGACCAGTTAAGATGAAGGCCAGTCTCTCCCAAGATTTTTTATGATATTAATGATTTCCAGTGCCTAGACTATTGCCTAAGATATGGGGATGCTTAATAGAGGTGAGTACCAGGGAATATGAAAAGTCAAGTTCAGTGTTGAGCAGTACCTGGCACAGGGTAGTCACTTAACAAAAGTTTGTTGGTTGCTCTACACATTTCCAGATTGTTCAAAATTGGTATGCATGTGGTCTGAATGCTTTACTTTCATTTTTATGTGACTCAAAGGAAATCCAGGTGATCTTTGTACTTAGCACAGAGCCTCTTTACAATATGGTACCCCTTTATTCTGAGCTGAGCTTATTGGGGGAAATATGCATCTTAATGACACACTTCATTGGTGCTGGATTGCAAAAGAGGCTGATGTGGATGGCACCTTGAAATTCAGATTTGATATATGGGAGTTCAGGTTAGTATGCTGAAATGGAGATGACCGTAAGACAATTAAGACTTCAAGGGCTAAAAAATAGTAACAACTTTTTTTGTGTGTGTGTGGTATGCGGGCCTCTCACTGTTGTGGCCTCTCCCGTTGCGGAGCACAGGCTCCGGACGCGCAGGCTCAGCGGCCATGGCTCACGGGCCCAGCCGCTCCGCGGCATGTGGGATCTTCCCGGACCGGGGCACAAACCCGTGTCCCCTGCATCGGCAGGTGGACTCTCAACCACTGCGCCACCAGGGAAGCCCAAATAGTGACAACTTTTAAAGAAATATTTGACCTTTTGGAGACATGGAAGAAATGTTGAAAAGAAAATGGTCATGGAACAGGTTTGCCACAAACGAACTTAGTATTTGCTATGCCAATATCAGTGCAATGAAGGAGTTGAGTGGGAATGGGAAGAATTTTAAGCAGGTGAACAACTTCTATTAAGCTTTAAATACAGTAACAAGATCCATGGGAAACATGCAGTTGTAAAAAAACGTAGGAGCTTTGAGCTCTGAAAAAGTTTTGTTCAAATCCCATCTTCACTACCTCCTGGGGTAAGTTACATAACTTCTCCGACTCTCAGTCTTTTCAGCTATCATAAAAGGTTTTTGTAAAGTTTAAATGGGTGTAAAAGCTTCGTATCATACATAAAATACATTGCGCATCACTTTATGCATACTTTTCTTGCTTTTCTTGCAGTTTTGATAGTTACAAAGCAACTAGAAATCAGCTATTTTAACAGATTACATAAAAGTAACTAAATGCCTGATTTCAGCACTTACAGCATCTCCCTAGCTCTATTCCTTTAGAAATAAAAATACAACACCAAAATTTGAAAATAATCAAATTTTCAAAATCTCAAGCTTCTCCTGGTTACAGCTATAAAAACAAAACCAAGATCAAGAAATGTAATTTACTAACATCTATCATAAAAGATAAGTGGGGATTTAAAAACTCACAGTAAGAAATACAACAGTCTCCTGAAGCAGGAAAATACATCATTGATGAAGCCTTTACTGTGTGCTATTCCAAACTTTAATCAGCTGGTCATCCCAGCGTGATTTGAAAGTAAGCCAGTGTTACTTTTACTTGGGTTAGTGGTATATAGAATTTGTTTTCTGCTCCTACCAGGTAGGGAGAATAACACTTCAAACACTAGTGAAATGAATTTGACGTGTTCCTTGGGAACCTTGTTCTGTAAAATGGTTTTCCTCTTATTCTCTATTTCTCTCCCTCATCCTCTTTCCCCACATTCATTTATTCTCTTCTCTCCCCTCCATCCCCAGTCCCTCCCCAGCCTGACACTGACATGTAAACAGAACTGAAGTTAACGATCCTGCACAGAAAGATTCTGGTTTTCAGGCATAAACAGAAAAATTCAATTGAATTGTAATTCACCAAATCTCATTTCCCAAACACTCCATTTTCAGCAAGAAAATAAATCCAAAAGAAAGCAAACTGCACAACGACAGAAATGCTTTTCGTATGCTCTTGTCTTTTTATATTTCATCTGGAGAGGAAGGAGCAAGTCCTTTGGTCAAATTTCTAAATTGTTACGACATGTGGCATTTAGCGCTGTGAATTAAATTCTTCAAGTGTGAATTTAAAAATGAACGCTGGAACATGTCCTACAAAGAATCATTTTGGTTTAATTCTAACCTACTACATGGAGGAAGAGAGGTGAACAAAGGAAAGGAGATTTACATGGCATGGCTGACTCAATACATCACAGGTTATTAGCCAACCTTATTTACTGGGAATCCATGAAGTCAACTTCTGAAATGGAATGGAAATGGTTTAAAACATATAAACATTGAGTTGTTTTTTTTAAAAAGAAGATCAGTTATCGGAGAAACATACACAAAATAAGGGTTTAAAGGAACTAAATACAGAATTCGCGTCTAAGTCCTTTTGAGAGGCCTCTGGAATGCATGTGGATTGATTCTGTTTGTAAGATTTATAATCATCATCATCCATCTATCTATTCACCTGTCCTCTATACATTTGCCTGCCCACCCACTCACCCATCTATCCTTTGGCTATAAATTTCAATAGGTAACAAAGTTCAATGTCATGAAATTATGCCTGTTGTATAATATAAATCTACCAAGTTGCAATGAAAATCTACTCTCCTTTAGTCTGTTCTCATTGGAGGTAGAAAATATCAAGTCCACCCTCTTGGAAAATTAACCCTTGGTAGGCTTGTTGATTTATTAAGCCATGCCCTCAGCATCTTGGTAGACTAAACAGCCATATTACTCTTCCCTTGCTTCATTTACCAATGTTATATTCCAATCACTTAAATTCATGTTTGTTACTCTACAAATGATCTCTGATTCTAGTTCTGCATATTTACCTAGGAAGCTCAGATGGCAATTTCCCCCATTACTGGTCAGTATTCTCCTCATCAATTTCTCAGTGTTGGGCAAGGAGATAACTCTAGCCTTTTATTCAATGCCCAGAGTCAGGCAAGCTCCTATATTTGGGATCACTATCAGAAGATTTCATCTTCTCATTTGATGGTTGATAGAACAGGAACGTGTTGGACGTCTATCATGTGCCAGGGGCTCTTCTGGACTAGAGATAGTGTCTAATATGACCCTTGAATTATGTGAAATCAAAGCTAAGTTACTGGGCTTCCCTGGTGGCACAGTGGTTGGGAGTCCACCTGCTGATGCAGGGCACACGGGTTCATGCCCGGTCCGGGAAGATCCCACATGCTGTGGAGCGGCTGGGCCCGTGAGCCATGGCCGCTGAGCCTGCGCATCCGGAGCCTGTGCTCCGCAATGGGAGAGGCCACAGCAGTGAGAGGTCCGTGTACCGCAAAAAAAAAAAAAAAAAAAAAAAAGTAAAGTATCCCATCCAGTGTAAATGGTAAGGTCTCTCTCTTCCCTTGTTTGCATGAAAAGGGGAGGAAAATCCATTTTCCCTAGCAAAACATCTAAGAGCATATTTTCCAATTTCTTCCTTTGGGTAGCATTAACTCTAAAATTCTATAAAATCATGCTTATTTGCTTTTCAACAATCTATTAAGATAAGGACAAGTGTTTACACGAGGCATGGATAATCTAAACTGGAACTTCCTCCTTAGCCAGTTCCTTTGCCAGAGGTTCCCTCTCCATGGAAAATAGTACCATCAACCCTCAAGATGCTCCATCCAGAAATCTAAGAATCTATCTTTGACTCCTTTCCCTCCCTCTCCACAGCCAATCGATCAGAGAGTGCTGTTAGCTTCTTATGTACATCCAGTCTGGTCACACAGGCTCCTTCCATCTCTGTCATCTTCAAGACATGGCCCCTAAGATTGTCGTGGAAGGGAAAGAAAGCATGAGGAAGTTACCTGGGATACTTTATTACCTCAGCCAGGAGGGACAGAGTTATGCTTATATACCACTGACCAGAAGGGTTTGGGCTTATATACCATCTGGTCTCACCTAGATGTAAGAGATGCTGGAAAACAAAGTCCCTGGCTGTGAAGTCACTCCCCAGCAACAGCTCTGTGCTGTGGAAAGCAAGCTTGGCTCTTTGGGAGTCAGCTAGCTATCTCTTCCAATCCCTTTACACAAAAGCCTCACCTCCCATTTCACTTCTCTGCAGCTGAGAGCTCTAGTCCCACATAATTAATTGATTCTGCCACTTGCTACTTGTGTTACTGTCAATAAATTTATGCTTCTCTCAACCTCAGTATTCTCATCCACAAAATGGATCTTATCTCATAGGGTTGCTATGAAAACTAAATGAATCATGCCTGTAAATTGTTTAGCAAATCAATGGCTTATCACAATCAATATTTTCTAGAAACTGAGTCTGGATATAAAATTCTTAAAATAATTCTTAAAATTGTTGGAATAAAAAAAAAATCTATACTGTGGTTTACTGAATTATCTTTTCACCATAAAGGTAATGGTTGAAGAAGACTTTGGAGATTTTTGTTTCCTTTTTTCCCCCTTAAAATCCCAATTTAAACAAAACATTCTTGTTCTTTGAAGAAGCTTTTAATAAGCCTCCATTAAAAGATTAAAAAGGGGAAATAACATGGCACAACTGATAGGCAGTTAAATCACAGAATATCAGGGTACAGATTAACTAATAGATAAGCAAAACTGAAGTGCTGGGAGACTAAAGCAACATGCCTCCAGCCACACAGAAAATTATAGAGAAGGCTGGATTCAAACCTTTGTCCCTTTACTTTAGTTCAATATACTTTACCATATTGCTTCATTATGTATGAGTGGGCATAGGTATGTGTGTGTATAAAAAATAGCCTGGCATTCCCTGGTGTTCCAGAGGTTAAGACTTCACACTTCCACTGTAGGTGGCACCCGTTCGATCCCCGGTGGGGGAACTAAGATCCCACATGCTGTGCAGTGCGGCCAAAAAGTTAAAAAAAAAAATTATATTTATATAAAATAAATATATAAAATAAAAAAATATATATTTTATATATACATATATATAAAAAAGAGAGAGAAAGTACACAAACTATCTCTCATAGTGCTCTAGAATGCCAAGTAGTTTTAGGTTTGAATACAGTTTTTGTTTCTACTTCTATGCTAAATATATCTCATTACTTTCTAAATGTCTAGAACCGTGTCATGAACCCCTATTTGGCTGAATAGCATTCCCCCAACAATCTGGGTCACAATTCCAGTGACACTAATACCATTTTAAGTGGAAATTTGGCATAACATTTTGACTAAATTTTCTGTTAAGTACTCTAAAAAGACTTTTCCTTTCATGAGACTATAACCTCAAAGGCAGAAGGAAGTAAAAGGTGACTTTTATAATGATAAAAACAAAACAGAAAAAAGTCATTAGAAATGGGGTTTGTAGAAACACCAAGATCCAAATGCTGAGTCTGAATTAAGCTAATTATGTGGTACTTTCCGCAAATGTATGTTTTTCTTCCTGGAACAGTCATGCTAACAAGAGTAATTCTATGCGAAATTCAAAAGTTTGCTAGCATCCTAGTCAGGCTGCCCCAGATATTTCTCCTCTGAAATGCATTTGAAAACCCCAAGTGACTGTAGTTCCTTCTTTTTTACAGCCACCTAAATACATGCCCACACTTGGTTCACCTCTGCCATTTTGTTTAATTAGAGCCCCCTCAGTGATTTCAGCAGAATTCAGTCTGCTCTGAAGTTACCAGAAGACAGATCTCCTTGCTTAGGTTGGCATTTCAGACATGGTCTATCATATTTCTCTAGTTTCATCTCTCACTATTACTTGTAAACACTCCGCTCTGCAACCGAATGAAAATTCTCCTCATTCCCTAAACAAGTGTGCACATCTGTGGCGTATGTATTAGCTTCTATTTTGAGGACTCTCTCTTTGGACCACCTTCTCTTTAGCAGATAACCACAGGAACCCACCTATGCTCCAGCTGGTTCATAAATACCCCACCACACCTGCAGGAGGGTCTCCTTCAGAACTGATTTTTTTCTCTTGGGTTCTTCCAAAACTTAAGACTCCACAATAGAAATTACCAAATTTTGCCTCATATGTCAGTTTACAATGTCTTTGTTCTTTTGGATCTTAGGCTGCATGAGGACAGGACTCACTTCTCATTCATCTTGGGCCCCATCAGTGAAGCTAATTCAGTGCCCTGCAATAACGTCAACTAAGTTAACACTGATTGAATTGAGAAAAGGGTTCTAAGCCAAGCCAAGGCTCAGGTGTCAAAAATGACCTTCTCTATCCTTGCTGGATATAAGCAAACAAATCAGGAGCTTTCAAGTTAAGTCTTCTTCCATCACTGAGAAAAGAACCTCCACTAAATACTTGCTAATCTTCACGTATACAAGCACACGTATCATAAATACAGCCAACATCCTAAAAAGCTAGCAGAGTTAATGAAGAAGTGAAACAAAGGTGAAAGAAGGTATACTAGTGTGTGTACACAAATAAGATGTACTAATACTTGTGTATACAGCACAGAGGAGGTCCTCAGTTTTTCTCATTGTCTGTTCCCTCCTGTTTTAAGGACAGAGACAACAATCTTACTAATCTTTTCCAGACCAGAAGGGCAGCAGCTAATTAGAAGGGGTCAAAGAGGCAAAGTTATGCATAGGTAGCAATGGCAGCTGCCAGAGAGGAAATGGCACATCGCACTCTTCAGAAAATGAAAGGGCTTTTATCATCAGGCTACCAGCCTGGCTTGTAACAACAGCGCCTGATAGCTTTGTTGAATTATAGCATAGGGCATTCCGTGGTATTCTGAACAATGATAAATATAAAAAGCACTTTTTAGTTGTTTTAAGTAGTTACAAAACTGTTACTTCTTACCATCAAAAATGGGTTAAATGATGTTTGATGATCTTTGCTTAAGAAATATAAGAATATTGATATATCAGAATATATGTTACATATGTTAAGTATATATTTATATATCTATAATATGCAAACATATTAAAATTTCACTTTTGATATCTCTAAAATGTAATATATATTACACATAAAATATATAATATTTTTCCCTCAGAAAATTAATTTCTGTGGGGTAAGACTGGCTAGTCTTAAGGTAGCATTTATTAAATGCCTGCCAGGTACTTTCATGCATTATCTCATTAAAATGCACAACACCACACTGTGCTGTCTGCTTGGCAGACAAGGAACACTTCTTTGAGAAGTTCCACAACTTGCTGACATGTGTCTGCTGGGTGACTGGGGAGAGAGAGCTGGGTGCACACAGTGCCCTGACCGTGCACTTGCTGAAGGCACTCGGGAGACCCGGTGATTCTCCTCTCGCTCCCCCAGTTTCCTCTGCCAGCACTCCTGGGAATATCTGCTCTAGATGGTCTGCTACATTCTCTTGCTACCATTATTACAGAATAAGATGCGTGCATTCAGGAAAATGAAAAGCAATAGCAAGAACTAAGTCGGTGGTTGGCATGTAGGGATGAAATACTTCCCTTGCCACCAAGTTCTAATGTTTTGAGTAGGCTTCCCCTCTGAAGAAATTGAAGAGATTGATCAGGCATCTCTGTGACGGGGTGTCCCCTGGTGGGGGAGCATCCCTCTGGGCCTTTCAGGACTCCCCCATGACAGAACAGGTTCAGCTACACAATCAGAAGGCAAGGGGAAAAGAAGGGACCGGTTCTCTCTCTGAATTACCAGCTTTTATTTTAGCGATAGAGACAGTGACTTACTTTCTTCACTTACTCTCAGCCATCAAGTGCCGGCAAAACGTACCCTGCCACTATGGTGCACCCTCCTTCACTCAACTCTACCCAATGGTAGACTGTGCTCGAAACAATCAGTCTGCTGTTTGGCATCTGCTTAGCGGTACTCTCTAGGACTTAGCAGGTTTTATTTATAAGTAATGCCTAGTCAAGGATGCTAGGCTACCTGGTCACTGTGTGTAATAAAACTACAAGCCTTGGTCCCTCATCCTAAAGGAAATTGTCATTTGAGGTAACCAAACAGTTAGTATTTTGTTTTGAAATATGAGGAAATATTGGAAATATGAGGAAATAGGGGGAAAGTTCATGGTTAAAGGAAGGGTATTATAGACTCAAGCATGTTTCTTAAACAATTAAAACAGACCTTGGAATATCTGTTTGAATTCTGTTGAGGAAAAAATGTGATAAAAACCCCATAATAAGATAGTACAGTTCACAGAAACAATGCATGGCTCCAATCCTGTTTTCATTAGGGAGTATATTTTAGAATTCCAGGAAAAATGTATTCATGAAAATGGTCTCTCTAGCTATAAAGAAATTTGGTCTTTTACTATGTAGCAGTGGCTCTTCACTTCTTTTTGGTCGCAGACTCCATTGAGAATCTAATAAAAGACAGGGATCCTCTCGCATAAGGTATTGGCATAGACATATATCTACCAACCTGTGCATACTATTCCTGCATTATAAACAGGCTAAGCGTATCACGGACCTCAGGTTAAGCCCCTTCCTCTGTAGGAACTCATTTTTTTTTTGCATTAATGTGTAACAATAGCATATAATAAATGATCGTGGCCAAGACAACCCAGCAATGCCAAGCATTATGGTGAATCTTTGTCAGAAATTAAATGTTACTTAACACTTCAGAAGGAATCAGGGACTGAGTCAGGCTTAGAATTCAGTGTCTGTCCCTGGACCCATGATGATGGATGCTCTAAATTACAGTCCATCAGCTGAGTCCTTTGTCATGTCTCACTCATGGAGCCTCCCTATTTTTCCTCTGGCTGGTCTAGTCATCCATCTGTTTCTATTACAAACAGCCACAGTGCTTTGGCTGGACCTGCAGCTTTCAAAACTTAGTAGAAGGAGGAAAGAAAACCCCAGAAGCTAAAGAGCTTGGTTATTAGCAATGATAAGGGAAGAAAAAAATAAACATAGTTCCTACTGTGTGTTAATTACAATGCTAGGCTCTCTCACTTATTTTATCTCATTTAATCTGTAAATCATTCCTGCTGGGTAGGTATTATCAATCCACTTTTTACATGCAGGTAAAAATCTAAGAGATTATGTGACTTGTGTAAGACACCATGGTTAATAAATCGCACTAATATTTAAATATATTTGTGTCTGACTCCAAGTCTAGTATTTTTCTACTATATAATGCTTTTAAAAGTACTTATTAAAAACATCTGAGATCTAACTCCATGCTTACAGTATCTTGAAATTATCTATGTCTGAGAGACCTCAAAGCTTCCTCAGATGAAAAGTTATGCATGGAGGAAAAGGTGACATACACCTCCTAGAACATTCAGGTGAATTCCAACACTAAGGTCACATGGTTTTCACTGAGACAAAGCAGTCAAAACCTTACCTGGAGGACTGGGTTTCCATCCAGGAGCATTCAGACTCATAATGCTTTTTCTCCCAAGACATGGCTAATTGAACCACAGAGACAATCAGAGGTATCAGGCAGTCATGATGAAACTTCGTATCCTATTTCCATTCACCCTCAGACACCAAATTAGCTTTCACCTGTATTTCCTTCTAGATTAAGAGTCGAAGCTTTTATGGACTGTCATGGCAAGAATATCAGCTTGTTTGGGGCTATAAAGGGGTCAAGAGTCACTGTTTTGCTCTTTGTTAAGAACTCTGGGACACACCGGATAGCACAGTAGTTTTGTAATATCTAGACTGATTGCCTCCCCCCACATCCCATTAAGAGACAGTCTGGTATAATGACTGTGTCCCTACTCTCCTTAAATTCATTTCAAGTGTCTAGGTTGAAAACAAAGCCACATTACAATTCTTTAGAGAGATGTCTTACAGAGGGGTCCCATCTCTTCACCTTCTTTGACAGCTTCCCATTTCTACGTCTCCTTTCATTTCTCTACCTCTTGGGCGAGGTAACTGAGGTGAGGTAAGCAGACAGTCTGGGGGGCCAATGTTTCCAGAAAGTCCTGCTCATGGAGTTCTACCTGGGGAACGACTGCCATAGAGCAATTGAATAGTCAGATAAGAAAGCCTTCAGAGGCTGTCTTCCAAAGTCATGCTTAGAATGGACCCTGGCTTCTCCCTTGGTAACAGCCTCCTGTAACTCACCTGAAAACATCTGGCAAATGCTTATTGAGCACCTACTATATTCTGGACATCATTTTAGATATTGTTCTATGGAGATAAATAAGATAGAGCTTCTGCCTTTGTGGAGTACTGTTGAGTTAGAAAAAGCGATTCACAAGTATAAAATTTCAATAGAGCATATTTGGGTATGCTTATGTGCAGGCGTTAGAGTCTATGAGAGCAAATAAGAAAGGCACCCACCCCAACCTGGGGACTTAGAGAAGAGTTCCATCTGACATGCATAACATGAGTATCAAAAGATGAGTAAGAGTTATTCTGGTGGAAACAAAAAAGTGGGATGAGCAAAAAATGTGGTCTGGACTGAGGAAACCACATAAACATAGGCACAGAAGGATGAAACAGATGCCATGCATGGATAAGTAACAACAATTTGCTATTTGTTACTAAAACTAAGTAAAAAGGAGACAGTGACAGGAGATGGGGCTGGAAAGGCAGGTAGGGATCTGGTCATAGAGAGTCCTCTATGCCATACTAGGTAACTTGGACTTCATTCTTTAGGTTATTATGAAGCAGATGCAGGCTTTTAGCAATGCAGTTACATGCTTAGACTTGTATGTGGTGGAGAAGATGGATTAAGAAGGCAAGACCAGAAGTAGGGCGACCAGTTTAAAGATCTTTGCAACAATCTAGTCAAGAGATGTGATAGGGACCTGGGATTGAGCAGTGGTACAGGAATGAAGACCACAAAAGTGGATTAAAGAATTTATTTAGGAGATAAAATAGGAAAAACTTAGTGAATGACTGGATATTGGATTGAGGGGTGGGAAGATCCCAAGATGACTCTAGTTAGAAAAAAGGGGCTAAAGGTTGACTAGGGAAAACTCAAATGTCTCAAGAGTATACAAACAATCAGCTAACCCGTGGCTAATCCAATGCAATAATTTATACCTAGTGACATAGCAGCGATTGTTTATGAATTAGACATTCATCACATCATTTTGATCCTCCCAACTGCCCTATGAGAAAAACACTACTTTGTTACAGATGAGGAAATGGGTTCAGGGAAAGTTAAATGGACTTGGTCAAGATCATATAACAAAGCAGTGGTTGAGAGAGACTCAGACTTTCTAGATTTATACCAGTAACCTAGAAAATGAGTTTCTTTTTAAGTTAAACTGTATAAAATTGTCCATATTTTACCATTTTGGCAATTTCATATGGTTCGACCCAACACTCTGGTACATTCTTCAGTGGAAGAATCTTGTGGTCTGAAACCTCCATGACAGAAATGCAGACTTTTTCTTCAGTCATCCCACCAGAATCTTTCTGTTTCTGTACTTTAGTTGTTTTCCTCCACAGACTATTCCGCTACATTATGAGATGAAATTCAGAACCCTGGGAATAAGTCCAAGGAGTAAGCTTTGGAGTCCTAGTACCTTCTCTGATCTGGAGAAGAATGGCTTTTTCCCCTTGCACTTGCCCTTCTCAGAAATCTCATCATATTTAGATCATCATCGAGTTTTCCAGGGACAGACTCTAGGTAACTCATGGGGTTCCCATGAAGGTCAAATAAGAGAATACATGTGAAGGGGATTCATAAACTATAAAGTGCTGTTTAACTCATAGTACTATGTTGTTATTCTCTTGTCATAATGAAATAAAAGGGAGGAAGACAAAAATTTTAGTCAATATCCTTCAGACTCCTTTCTGATTCTGAGTATACGCACCTCAGCACATTCCAACATTCATCTGAGGTTCAAGCAGCTAGGCGATGATTATATCTAGCTACAGAAAATTAAAAAAGAAATACTCCATAGATACTTTTTTTATTAAGATACTGGAGGACAGTTGGAAAGTGATTGCTTTTTCTATTTTATTTTTCTTTCCTTTCTAGACCTTACCTAAAATATTTTGCCTGAAGAGATTGGGTTTTCCTACCTTAAAAATTTATATCATCTTTTAGTAAAGTGTTTCTCAATGTGTTTCACAGCTCCAGTACCATGAGGTCTGTGTGACTGGTTCTTCTTATTCTTTTTCATGCATAGCTTTATACTTCAAATGCTCTATCAGAAGCCATACAAGTGAATATTCTAATTCCACTGCTTTCCTTTCAGTTTTTAAAATCTCCTTTTTATGTCTTAAACCACTGAGAAAACATTAATTGCTCATTTTTAAAATGGAAATTGAACTCTTGTAGGCCACTAAGCATAGACAGTCTCCGAATTCACTCACCCAGAGACTGTGGGGTTTGATATGTAAATCCTGCACAGGATGTGATTATATATCATTCCTATTATTTATCTTATATTAGTAAATAAAAATCTTTACTTGAGAAGTACCATGAAAGAACTAAAAGTTTTTCCACAGTTAGACTGAAAAACCTTTAATACCCTCTCCTTAAAGGCTGAACACTCTATTCTCACCTCGTTTTCTAAGACAAACTGTTGTCAAATAGCATGAGCTTAAAATTTATCATGTATTTTAGGACTGATTCATTTAGGCTCCACCTACAATAAGGTGAATTTTCTCATATGTTTCTTCTGATATACATGTTTGTAAAAAGGGAGAAAACAAGTACACACACAAACAAATCCCACTGTTTTCCACAGACAATAACTATAGCTCATCATGTTATTTTATTTCAGAGAGGTCAGTTTTAATTTAGGACTTAATTTAATTATGTAACACTTTAAAACATTTGTGTGAAACCTTTTTTTAAGATTTTTTTTGATGTGGATCATTTTTAAAATCTTCATTGAATTTGTTACAATATTGCTTTTGTTTTATGTTTTGGGTTTTTTGGCTGCAAGGCATGTGGGATCTTAGCTCCCTGACCAGGGATCAAACCTGCACCCCTGCATTGGAAGGCAAAATCTTAACCATTGGACCGCCAGGGAAGTTCCTATGTGAAACTTTTTTTTTAAGTTCTAGGAAATTTCTGGTGTTACTATAAGCAAAATATTCTAACGCATTACAAGAAAATAATATTTTTTCCACATCGTTATAATTAATCATTTTTAAGGTGAGCAAGGAGAGAACATGCAAATTAGGAGATAATCTGATGCTGCTTTCTGTTCTACACTTTGGCCATTTGGGTTTATTAGTTATGCTCAGTCTAAACACTGCAGTTGACTCTGGAATTTCAAAATTCAGAAAATCATTGATAATTTGCCCAGATTGGCAGGGAAAGCTGGGAGACCTCTATATTGGTGTCTTGCACCTAGAGGGCTTTTGGCTGTTTGGGGGGTTCTTACACACACTGTTTCATTTGTCCCCCATCACAACCATGACAAGGAGGCAGATCACAGCCTCCTCTGGAGCAAGAACCTGGGGTTCATAAAGCCCAAATCAGAGAGTTCCAGTCATGTTCACACATGTGGGTCATGCAGGGAGATTTTAAAATGTTTACATTCCCAGATCTGGCTTCAGCGCTCAGGAATCTGGGCTTGAAGCCCACAGGAATTTATACATTAAAATATTTCCCAGGTGATTCTGCTGCAGTGAGTCCAAGGCTCAGTGTCTGGGAGGCTCAGGTCACATAAGCAAGATCTAGGAACTCTCAAATCCTAAGGCAAGTTTCTGTGCCCCACCAGTGACCCAGCTTTGACTTTAAGTCCCTCTAGTAGAAAATCCCTGTGGTATGAAATGCAGAGATTCCAGTTTCTCCAGACCACTGCTTCTCAGCTCAGCCAAGTCTCCTCTATGCTCACCCGACACCAGGAGCTCCTTGGTCTGTACATAAAAGAATTACACATGGGCTTCCCTGGTGGCACAGTGGTTGAGAGTCTGCCTGCCGATGCAGGGGACACGGGTTCGTGCCCCGGTCCGGGAAAATCCCACATGCCGCGGAGCGGCTGGGCTCGTGAGCCATGGCCGCTGAGCCTGCGTGTCTGGAGCCTGTGCTCCGCAACGGGAGAGGCCACAATAGTGAGAGGCCCGCGTACCGCAAAAAAAAAAAAAAAAAAAGAATTACACAGATACGCTTGGGACATGATATCAGGAGGGTGAGATTTATAGAGGAAGGTGAGATTTACATATAATTAAAAATATTGTTTTTATTAATATGACTGTTATAAGGAAAGGCTCTCTACATCAGAATGGAAGTTGAACTAGATCAGTATTTTTCAAACACCAAGCAATCATTCATTAGCGGGTCAGGAAATCAATTTACCAGGTTTTGACAAGCATTTAAAAAATGAAATAGAGTAGAAAATAGAGTGACTCTCACACAGAAAAAAATAGGGTTTTTTGTTTGCAAAATACTATACTTTTAATCTGTGTACATACATCTGTGTATAAATCTGGATGTAACATGTTTTTATTACTGTAGGGGTCAGGGTAAAGTGTTTTTTGAAAACACTAGATTAGATCATTTAGCTTCATTCCAATTATAGATACACACACACACATACACACACACACACACAATCAAAAAAAACAAGCCAAAAAAAAAAAAAAAACCTGACAAAAATAGTGGAAAGATAACTCTGTATGAGTTTTACTAAAGAAGTATAAAAGTTGCTTTTACTTCTTTTGCACAGGACCAACATTGGTGCTCTTGAAGCCCAAGCACCCCCTTTGTGTTCATGTTGGGGAGGCTTTTTCTCTGCCAGGGAAAGGTGGGTACACTAAATCACCATGAATTGTCAACAGTAAGAGTCTCATGGAATAAGCCTTCACATGCACATAGTGTTTGCTGTGCACTATTCCAGGACGCTAGGTACTGCAGAAGGGCTTTAGAAAGTCATCCAGCCTAAATAATTCCTGCTTCAAAAAACAAAGAAAGAAAGAAAAACATCAAGGAAATATCAGTGGAATTAACAATCAAAATGACAGTCAGTTCAAGAAGCATTTAAGTGAGGATCTGTCCTTGCTGCCTGGGCTTGGGAAGGCAAAAAGACAGATAGCAGGAGATCTTCACACATCATATTGTATTGACAATACCGATACCACATACTGATATCATCAAATGTGTTGTTTGATAGAAAACTCTATCAAACGGACCAAGTGCAGGAAGGAATTGAGGGGGGAAAGACCAGAGGCCTGAGGACCAAATGGAAGGGATTTTACAATGATCCAAGTAAGAGACAATGATGCCAATGACAGGTGGAATGGGGGAGTGAAAATTGGCAGGACCTTATCATTGAATGCAGGCAGAGGATGGACCTTTAGATTTCTATTATAGTACCTAGAATAATGACACCATGTGTTGTCCATGTGTTTAAGAAAAAAACAAGAGAATAAGTTTAAGGAGAAGTTGAGATTATAAACCTGTTAACTTTCAGATGCCAGAGGGATATGCAAATTGGCATATCCAGTTGGCATCTGGGCATAGCACTCTGAGCTCAGGGATAAGAATGTCAGAATATAAGTAGTGCTTGGACCATCACGGTAGCTGACAGCCAATCCTGAAACCCTGCTAGTCTTCACAACAACCATGGGAGATAGGCCATATAATCCTTAATTAAGAAATGAAAAATCCGAGGCCCAGAGAGGTACAATAGCTTGCCAAGGTCCCACAGTAGTGGCAGAGTAGAACTCCAATCCAAGTCTGACTTCCAAACATAAACTCTTTCCACTATGCCATGATGCCTCTTGAGAAGAAAGTTAGGGAAAGATCTGAACTCTGGGGGATATTTATATTTGAAAGGTTGACATAGGAGGAAGAGCTGTTTGCTCTGTCACAGTGAAAAACTGATCATGTTTCTGCAGCCCTTCTGCTACAAAAAGAAGGTTACAAATGTGACAATGTCCGCCTGGATTTCTTAATATAATATCTGAAACATTTTTGCAGTAAAATGTAAGAATGAAACTAACTCTCTTTGAGCAGCTACTATACACTAAGCATTGTTCTCTATACGAGATTAAATAATCTCAGCTAATTCTTAACCCTCTCTAAAATATGACATTATTAACGATCTTTTATAGATGAGAAAATCAAAGCTTAGGGGAATTAAAAAGGTCACTGAAAAAAAAAGACACAGATAGATGGTATTCTAGCTCATGACTGTCAGGCTCTAATGGCCATGCACTTTCCACTTTCCACCATACCTTGTGGACTTCCACATGAGGCATTAGTAAAATCATGAGATCAGTCACAAGAGCAAGTTCAAATTGGGGAAGTTGGTCCTTAATGCTTTTTTTTTTTTTTTTTAGATGTTGGGGGTAGGAGTTTATTAATTCATTTATTTATTTTTCCTGTGTTGCGTCTTCGTTTCTGTGCGAGGGCTTTCTCTAGTTGTGGCAAGCGGGGGCCACTCTTCATCGCGGTGCACGGGTCTCTCACTATCGCGGCCTCTCTTACTGTGGAGCACAGGCTCCAGATGCACAGGCTCAGTAGCTGTGGCTCACGGGCCTCCTTGCTCCGCGGCATGTGGGATCCTCCCAGACCAGGGCTCGAATCCGTGTCCCCTGCATTAGCAGGCAGATTCTCAACCACTGTGCCACCAGGGAAGCCCCTTAATGCCTTTTTAAAAATTACTTTTGATAACATTTAAATTCTTCTCACTGATTTACTTTAAAATGCAATTTCCAGTTAGGTCCTAATATAAATCCAGCCCACTTATTACTGTCCTATTCAGTGACAGTTAGAATTCATAGTTATCTCCCTGAAGGGCTGCAAGATTCTGGAGTAGGTCTTCCTGTGTCGGGCTTCTTATCTATTCTAAGCTATTCTCTACACTATGGGCAGAGTGGTTTTTCAAGTCTGCAAATCTGATTATGGCTTCCCCCAGCCTAAAACCTGTCAGTGCTTTACCCCACAAATCCATACCCTTGCATGGTGTACAAGACCATTTGCCATGACAATCTCATCTACTCACTGGCTTTCTCTCCTGCTGCCCTCTCTGAGCCACGCCACAGCCCAGAATACTAAACTACTTGCATCCTCCCTAACAATGTGCTATTTCAGCCCCTGGTTTCTGAGCACACTCTTCTTTCTGCTTTGAATTCTCTTTCTCAGCATGTTCACCAAAACTCCTACTAAAGCTTCAGGTTAAAACCTAATCATACCTCCTCTGTAAAGGTTGCCTTGGTAGCATCATCTAGACAGAACCAATAACTCTTTTCTTGCTGCAACAGTCAGAACTTGTGAATGCCTATTATTATTATTGCCTTATGATTAATGTCTTATTATTGCAACTACCTCATGAGTATGAGTTTCCATTTTTATGACTTCCATTTATAGGACGGGGTCTCACGCTTGCTTTGCCTTTGCATCTCCAGTTTCTAGCAGAATGATTGGCACATAATATATATTTGATAAATATCTGAGCAAATGAAGGCTATCCAAATCAAAGGAAGATTAAATCTTAGATAGAAATTTCTTGTCTAGATGTGAGTCATAGTCACACCGCTTTGTAATGAATCTATTTTAGAAAATTAAATTTCTGTAAGTTTATTGAAGTGCACCCAAGGCACAAAGACTGACTGTTTAACATGCTGCTCATAAGGCTGCATGTTAAATGCCACTAAACAAAAAGCAAAGCAAAAGCTCACCAAAGCTCGCTAAAGCTGTGTTTTAAAATACCCATTACAATAGACATCAATGTGTCAAATCTTGTAAAAGTTCTAGCATTCATTGGACCTTGGGTTTTAATACTGCCTGCCCCTCTGGGCTAAAAAGATGGTATCAGGGATAATTTCTGTGAGGGCTGATGGGAAAATCCAGACTCTCTTCAGTGTTAAATTGGAGCTCGGCAGGTTGAAAATAGATCCCAAGTGTCCAATTCCCTGAAAGACAGAATCAACCATTTAGCTACAGGAAACCCGAGGAGAGGACATCATCCTCTGAAAGACCTCAGGGTCTCCTTGGTAACAGGAGCTGAAAGTTGTTTTAATATTGTTTTAGTGTTTATTCAGACCAAACTCAAATCCTCATGCCATAATACCGTGTACATTTTCCTCACATACTCAAAATCAAGTGGGGCAGTGATTAAATCAGCACACATATTCCTGTCGTTAAATAAGACATGGAGAATGGAAGTCTACCTCTTTATTCCGTAAATTCAAACCTGGAAGGAAGAAGACAAATGAGGATAGGGAGAGAAAGCATGGCTTTGTGAAAGGCGTCCTGGGAGGAGAATCAGGACACCAGGATTTTGTTTCAGTTTTGTCTCTAATTTCCTATGAATTTTCAGGCAAATCACTTAGCTCTGCAGCCTTAGTCACTTACCAGCCATTTAGATGGACAAGTCCCCCAAACTCTGTTAAGTCTCAATTACTTTGGGTGTAAAATTAGGCCGATTATACCTACCTTATGAGATTTCATGAGGAATAAACAAGAGAACATGGATGAAGTATGTTTCCCAATGCCCAAGTTCATTTGATAGCTAAGTAATATTTTCACAAAATAGAAATACCTAACAGCTCTGTTCATTAGTAGTTAGGTACAAATAACTTGATGAGTATTTTCAGGTCCTTAGCAACTTAGTAATTGTATGAAAAAAAGATACGTATACACTGAAAGAAAAAAATTAACAATTTTATTATATTTGTAAATAACCACAATTACTTAACAGAATGTGTGCTCTTGCTGGAACACTGCCTCCTTCATTTCCTGTTCCACAAAGATTTTCATTCTTTACTTGCTTTTTGTCACAGTAACTATCTAAAACCCAGCTTTGCGAAGATATGAAGTCATCTGAAGGAAGGTAGCATGGTCTAAGGTTGAAAATGTGAAGTACCTTATGCTCATTCAGCATCTGACAGATATTATTGTGTTCCCCTTGAAAATTTAAAGTTCCCGTGGCAGCATGGTACCCTGGGGCACCTTGGCACAAATTCTGGGAACTATGGCCCTAGCACATAGTAGTTACTCAGGAGAAATCTGAACTAGATGAATTGACTCTTTCGGGTAAATAATTCTATGATTTGTTAGTTTTTTTTTATTGCTTTTCATATACTAGTGTGGATAGAGTTCATGTAAAGAAAATAAATTTAAATCACCTATTTGCCCTTTTCTCCTCGATTAAAAGATACCTTTATCTTCAAAATGAGTCACTGGTGTCAGCATCTAGAAACTGATCTTCTCTGACACTGAAGGTTGCCAGTATATATTAATCATTGCAAAAAGGGTACATATCTTTAAAAATATGCACATGCCCAAGAGAACTTACTTTCCCCTACACGGGCCAGTTGTGATCATTTTCTGCTTGAACTATGAATAAATTAAATAAAACCTGTTCACAATTTACCAGCTGCATATGGCATTATTTTTTAAGGAATGTTGCATTTAAATGCGAAAAAACTCAATTTGGGGAGTATTTATTTATGAACAATAAAGGCATTTCAGCCAGCATGTGAATCATATTTAAATGAGGTGAAACTGGGGGAGGAAACAAAAAGTTAATGCATAAAATCCTTTTTATTTGGCGTGGACAGGAGGATAGAGTACACTAGAAAAATCTCATTCTCTAGGAAGGTGAAACAGCACATAAATGCTGACTCTGGGGCTCCATCTTGTGTCAATGGCAATTTACTGTTAACGTCTCTCTGAAGTGTTATGTTAAGAAGGATTCTGAGGAAAAATTCAGGCTTTTAAAGATTTAAGTGCCATGATCCACTAGTGATGATTGGAAGCATATATGCTGCATGTTTGCCATTTCTGGCTGAAATACATAGAAATCCAGAACACTCCCCCTTCACATTTTTAAGGAAAAAAAAACCATCTCATTTTTGCTTACTTATTTTACTGTCTTATATTAAAAATAGAAAATAAAACAAATAACTATAAACCAATACTCTCGAGTTTTAAATAAAGTTCTCAGGTTGACATATTGTTTGATCAATAGCTTTCTGCTATAATATAGACTCAGGTCATATGAGGGAGCAAATGTATCTTTGAGAACAGTCCCCAAAGTAGCAACATTATAATAATAGTAGGAAATATTAAGAACACAGCCATGTTAGGGTTGAAAACACCTGAACATCATTCTCTGCTACTATTCTGAAGGAATAATTCTCTTTATTTGATACCAAATTACTATAAAATGCGGTTGCAATTCCCAAGATCCTTATCACAGATCTTTTAAAACTCTTTTGAGATAATGCTAGATTCACATGCAGTTGTAAGAAATAAGAGAGAGCCATCTACCCTTCACCCAGTTTCCCATTCCAGTGATAAGTCTTATATGACCATAGTACAATGTCACATCCAGGAGACTGACATTTATACAATCCACCCAATTATTCAGATTTTATCAGTCTTCCATGCATTCATATGTGTTGTGTGTGTGCATTTGCGTGTTTTTATAATGCGGTTTTATAACATATGTAGATTCTTGTGACTACCACAATCAAGTCAAGCTACAGAACAGTTCTATTACAAGGACCCCTTGAACTACTCTTTTTTTTTTTTTTTTTAACTTAAGCAACAGAAATTTATTTTCTCACAATTCTGAAGGCTAGAAGTCCAAGACTAAGACTTAGGCAGGTTTGGTTTCTCCCAAAACCTCTTTCCCTGTCCTACTCTTTAAGAGCCACAGCCAACCTCCCTTTCTCCCCTCTTCCTAAGCCCTGGTAACTACTAGCTTTTTTTCCTCTCTATATAATTTTGTCATTTCAAGCATATTATATAAATGGACTCATACAACATGTAACCTTTTGAGATTAGCTTTTGCAGCACAGCATAATTCCCCTGAGACCCATCCAGTCTGTTGTATATGTCATTAGTTCATTCTTTTTGTCACCGAGTAGTATTCTATAGTATGGATTCCATAGATCAGTTTAACCATTTGCCCTTATCGTAAAATTTATGAATAGGTTAAGAAAGTCAGTGAATGGAAATGCCAAAAGTACAAACTCTTTCACAGGCATAATGTCTGACAGAGGAACTCAGGAGTTCCCCAATATAACTTTTGTCTTTATCCTCTCATATTTTGTGAGGTTGTGGAAGGTATTTGGAGGGTACCCCAAGACCCCTTAGCATGGTGAAAATCTGATTAATGGAAACAGCATTCAGTTTTAATATAAGAAATAGTCTGTTTTTAAGCTAAAAGCAGGGACTGGTGATTGATTTCACAGTGGCCTGTTCCCAGGATGGCAAATACATTTCATTTCCAGTAAAAATTATGAGCCATTGATAGTGGCGGCCTGGAGGCCAGTGATGAGAATTCAGAGCGTGACTCCAGGCTCAGCAGGAACAGAAACTAGATGGTTCCCGATGTCTGCCCCAGGCATTGGTGGAGATATTGCCACATCTGTGCTAGCTGTTTGTCACCAGTTAGAACTAAAGAAAAACTGCATCAACTGAAAGGTCAATGACCAGCATGAAGTATATAAAAACAATGTTAAGAAAATCAAACCTGACCCATGTGTCTCTAGTATTGTTTGGGCAAGGAGCTCCCAGCAAGCAAAGTGTCATTGGAAAGCTTATCTCAGTGGTGGGAAGGAATGGCTCAAGCCAGGAACTCCTTCACTGTAATCTTCTGTTCCCTTTTCTTCCCTCTCTACACACTTTAACAAACTAGCTCATTCTGAGAGAGAAAGCGCTGACCAGAACAGCTGAAAGTTTCCCCTTTCCCTAATATTTGAGTGTTTGGTAAGTGACAAATAGGGTGCTAATGCATTTTATATGCATTATCTCATTAATTCTCACACAATCTTGTGAAATTGGGTCCTATTATTTTCCTCATTCACAGATAAAGACTGAGGTTTAGAGAAGTTTGGTACCCACCCAAGCCAGGAAAAGGAAGCCCTTAGTGTCTGTCTCCACTGCCACCCCTGCCCCATAGCCTTTCCTTTCTCATTATAAGGTAATAAGCTAGAGGTATGTTTAATATACAAATCTCTGGTGAGTCTGAGTCACATGGTGGTTTCCACAGTCCCAGAGCCTGCTCACCTCTGGGCGCTAGCAAAATCAAGTGCCTGGATACCCAAGTTTAAGGACCAGACCTTGCAAATGGAGACTCAAGTGAGTTTTCTGAAGCCACTTTGCTTAGTCCTGAGCCAGCCTTCCTAAGCCACACCCTTCATCACCCTAATACACCTCAACATAGGTCTTATCACAAAAGACAGAATTACTGGGAAAAAATTGCTCTTTTTTTTTTAGCACCTACAGGGTGAGAAATTATGTTTATGTTAATAATAACAGGTCTAATAGATTGAGAGTTTCCCAATGAGACCTACAAGGGGGTAGAAAGAAATAATTTTGAGGACTAAATAAGTGTTTGGAGTTTATTGGGTACAAACCTTTTTTACACTTAAGCAAAAAAAAAATTGTTTCCATTTTTTTCTTTCACATATGTTGTTTATTCCCATTAGATCATCCCACGAATACTCTTCATTCTCACTTCTAGATTTGATAGATATAGAAGTATTTTTAAATTTCTAAATTTATACCCACATTGCACTTTATTACTTTAAGTTGTGAAGAAGAAAAACACATTCTTGTTATTGGGTAACCAAGGATAAGATTCTTTTATTTCACCTCTCATGATGTTATTCCTTAAGAAACTTGCAAAGTTTATCAGAATATTTGTTATATTCTTTAAGAATATGATTAGATAAATAGTCTTTAAAATATGTTGGTATCTATTAACCTTATTTAGAAGAATAGGAAACCTAAGCATATAAGAGATTAAAAAAATGCTTGGCAAATTGCATAGCAAATGAGGAACAGAACTGGGTCTCACTTAGGTCTGTTTTTGACCTCGAGTGGAATTCATTATGCCTTAGAGCTCACACTAATATTCCATTTTCCAAAATAACTAGAAGACAGTCTTAATAAGGGAACCATGTGCTTAATCATCTACTTACACTAGTAAGTACTATGAGTCCAGTGACCCCACCAACCCATGTGAAAAGTGAACATAACTGTGGGCCTAGAGAAACTCTCATTCATTGTTGGTGGGAATGCAAAATGGTACAGCCACTTGGAGACAGGTTAGCAGTTTCTTATAAAACCAAATGTGCTCTTACCATGCAATCTAACAACTGAGCTACATGGTATTTTCTCAGAGGAGTTGAAAACTTATGTCCACACCAAAACCTGCACATGAATGTTTATAGCAGCCTTATTCATAGTTGCCATAACTTGGAAACAATCAAGATGTCCTTCAGTAGGTGAATGGATTAATAAACTGTGGTACCTCCAGATAAGGGAATATTATTCAGTGCTCAAATGAAATGAGCTATCAAGCTGTGAAGACGTGGAGGAACCTTAAATGCATATGAGAAAGATGCCCATCTGAAAAGGCTTCATACTGTATGATTACAACTATGTGACATTCTGGAAAAGGGAAAACTAAGGAGATGGTAAAAAGATAAGTGGTTTCCAGGGTTTGTGGAGGTTAGAGGGGTGAAAAGGCTGAACTCAGAGGATTTTTAGGGCAGTGGAACTACTCTGTATGAGACTACAATGGTGGATCCGTGTCATTACACACTTGTCCAGATTCATAGAGTATACAACATTAAGAATGATCCATAACGTAAACTGTGGACTTTGGTGATGGTGTGTCAACATTGGTTCATCATTTATAACAAATGTACCACTCTGCTGGGGGATGTTGATAGTGGGGAGGTTATACGTGTGTGCAGGTTTGGAGGATATGTAAATTCTCTGCGCTTTCCATTCAATTCTTCTGCGGACCTAAAACTTCTCTTTAAAGTCTATTAGAAGGAAGAAAAGTGAACACAACTGGCAAAGGAAGGGACTTTCTCAAAATGGAGGTCAAGGAGAAAGTGTCCATCACCCACATATGATCATTCTCACAGGCTTACTTTGAGCCTAAGGATCATATTCTTGGCTTAAATGAGGTAAAATTATCTGAGAAAATTTTATTGTTTAACAATTGGGTCAAGATTCCCTGTAAGAAGAAATCTAGCATTGTCTGGGAAATGGCTTGATAAGATGCTTTGGACTTTGGTCCTAAATCCGGAATGTGGAGTGAGGGTGTAGGATAGAGAGAAGGATCAGAGACCTCTTCTCCCTCCCTGAAGTAGCGTAGCCAATGCTCAACTTTAGAGAAGAATCAATGAACACCAAAGATTTCAAGTTTACTGTACGTGCATGATATTAAAATGCCTTTATCACCTCTAAACAATATTTAGCAAATTTTACATTGCTCATTAATGCAGAAGCATTGATAAGAGTAGATTTTTCTGTTGGGGCAGTTTGAAAAGGAGGACGTCTGAGCTACAGAAGTAGAATGTTTCCCTTATTTAAAAAAATTCTTATATATAGAACATACACTTAAAGCCAATAATTCAGAAGAAAATTATTTTCTAATGTGTCCTCTAATTTTATAGAGATTTACTACAGGACTCTGTTAATCAAACTAACAGATGTTGACAGAATCCAATTATTCTTAGGAACATAAAGGAGGATAATATTTATTTTTATCTTCAAACAGATTAGGATTACTCAAGAGGCCATCTATGTATTTGCTTAGTGCGCCAAAAACAGGAAAAAAAGTTAAAGAATAACATTTCCCAAAACAAGTATAGAAAATTCTGAAATTTGCTAGACTTTCTTATCCTTATTTGACTGAATAACATCATTTTTATTTTGAATTAGATGTGGTAGTGGAGGAGATGCCAAATTTTTTTCAGTACCTAGGGTCTCTTGAGATCTTAATCTAATCTCTGTCCTCGAGTAATTTAAAAACTCGATGGGGAGGTAAAACACACAGGAAACAAAAAGAGAAAACACAGTGTTATATCACCGTGTGGCAACTGTGTGTTTCTGTCTATGAGCACAATAGAAATTTTATGAGACATAGAGACATATGGATGAGATGAGACTTAGGCAAGGCCAGAAGGACTGGATAGGCCAGTCCTTGGTATTCAGAAGAAGATATTCAGAAGGAGATGTGGAATTTTTATATCCAGAGGATAGCTTAAATAACCCACAGTTTCCATGACTTCTGAAGATGATTCCTTTAAAAAGTCTTGACTTACAGGTAATGTTTTAGGAATATGTTGTCAAACACCTTCACTTGTTGAGTCTTCAGGGCTTAGAGTCATTAGACATAAGAAATGTAGCATCAGGGGAGTGATTTCCATGGGTTTCTGAATTTTCACCACAGGTATCCTTTGGACGCTAAAAGGTGGGGAGGCATACATTCCCATCACAAGCTCAAGATCTCCTGGGAAAACTCATCTTTGTAAAATTCATGGGCTAAAAAGGCCAACAGTTTGAGTTTGCTTTAAGGACTCCTGACCTTCTAGCCCAATGTTTAGGGAATTTGTTATGTATTGTTTTAAGAAAAGAAGAGAAACTGGGGTTAATGACAGAGGATATTTTTTATGTCCAAATGATTTAAGAAAACAAAGTCTAAAATAGGCATGTCTTAGCCTCTTCAGCAAACACTAAATAAATTCATTCTGTTTCCTTCCAGTCATGAGAAATCCCTGAACCCTTCACCTTCTCTTTATCCTCAAGTTACCATGTAGGTACTGGGAATCTAAATGAAGAAAACTAATGATGACATATTTAGATGCTAAATAAAACATAAGACATGAGTTCCTATTGATTAAAGCAGGCCTGTGTTTTATTGCTGGGAAAAAAATGAAGAAGATAAGAGTCCTGCTTCCGTTTCTTGTGTTAGATAGAAGCAGTTTTTTCTTTTCTTCATTGCATTTCTACCAATTTTTCTCTTTTAACTGCCAGAACCTGGGAGGCAGTATAATTCTCTTATTTTACAAACTTAAAGAACATTTGATAATAATA